>NW_022589708.1:71305990-71880884 GCF_004348235.1 Phoca vitulina
CCCCCCCCCCCCCCCCCCCCCCCCCGCCATTTCACCGTCCGCCACTCGGCACACCAGGCCGCCACAGAGCTTGGACTGTGTGCAGCCTCCCCGCTCCGCGGCCGGGCTGTGCCGTGAGGCCGGGGCCGCGGGCTGGCAGGAGGCCGCTCTGTCGCCCCCCCAGGCGGACCCCCGCGAGCGATCTCCCCGTTAGAGGTTCTGCTGACAGCCTGCCGGCGCCGGGGAGCCCAGCGCGGGGGTGTGGGCCCCGGCGAGTCACCACGCGGGCAGGTCGCGGCCGGCCCGAGCGCGTGCGCCAAGAGCCCACCTCCAGCACGAGGCAGAGCTCCGTTCCCGCGGCGCCGCAGCGCCACCTAGCGGCCGGCACGGCGCGGGGCGGGCAGCCCGAGGAGCCCCCCCAGCCCCGTCTCAGCCATTTCTTAGGGAACCCTGAGCCCCGACACGCGATTCCAGTCGGGAGCAAGCTTACCCTCGCAATTTGGTTATGAAACACTTCTGGGGAATCAAAAGCTGCCCCCAGACAGCTTGGCATCGGCAGCACCTAGGAATCCTCCGCAGCTCCTCACCAGGCTACAGCCTGGGAGACGGCAGCTGCCTCTTGCAGCCCAGCCTTGCACGACCACCAAACAGAGCCAGGAGGGTTGGGACGTCAACCGTGGGTAACCCTGTCCGCCCCTCTTCAAAAGGGAACAGTTTCATTTTACCAAACTCTGGCTGCCCACTGAGCCGGAAACGCGGCTATTGAATAAAATGCAATGTGAGTAAAGGCTCAGTGAATAAAACAGGCACCGCTGTTGCTAATGAAGGCAGCTCTTGGGCCAGCTCGGTCAGCACCTAATCCCGGTGGCTTGGGACTGAGCTGCAGAAGAGAGACCTTATGCGGGTTGGACTTTCCCATGGATGCTTTGAGTTTTTGCTCCTTGAAACGATGAGGTTCCTGAGTGCCTGCGCTCTACAGTGTGGCAGGGGAGGGGGGACCGCAACTCGGCCCCGCCACATTAATTTGGGTGCAGTTAAAACAAGAAAGCACTCTGCAGACAGCAGCCGCTGTGTAGGGACGGCTTGCTCGGGGCTCTGGGAGTGGGTGCAGAGGCGCAGAGCACCAGGCAGGGCCCTTGGTCACATGCAGCAGGGTGGTCCCCGCTTCCAGCTGCACACCATCCGATCCCCGCTTGGTGCCGGCACTGGTAAAACTCGGAGATGTGTCAGTGGGGCAAACGAGCCTGTCCCTCCTGAGCGCATCTTCCCTCCGCGCTGAGGGGGGAGAACTGAGCTGGGTGCTCAGAAACCCCAGGTTTTTGTTTCAGGAAGTTTAAGAGAAGCGACCTGTTAGCAAACTTAAGTGAATGAACTCCCTTTGGCTTAACAACCAGGTCAGCCTACTAGCCTTTGGCGGTGTTTTTGTTTTTTTAAATTTTGTGGCGCAAACTCTCCAGTGGGCAGAACTCTGACTCTTGAGGACCACGGATGCAATGACAGGGTGTGGTCCCCGAGTCGTGGCTTGATGGCCGGACATTGATGTTGCATGATGCGGCACCAGCCATGAGACCAGCTTTCAACTCCAGTAGCAGGCGGGAAGTATCCAGCTTGGAGGTTTCTACCTGTGCTTACCTCCTCCACCACTCCCTTCTAGATGCGATGGGGTGGTGGGCTGTACCAGGGTCCTTGGCACAGAGGAGGTGACTGAGTTGCCTTCAAAGATCTCTGCCCGCTGCAAGTTACCTGCGGGAGGGGACGCGGTTCTCTGCAGACCAGAGGAAGCCAGCACTAACCTCTTTTCCTACACGTGCCAGTGGGCGAGTCACCAACCTGCTCTTCTGTGAAGTGGAGGTGCTGACGGGTGCCTTGTTTACCTCATGTGGAGGGGGAAGGACAATGGGGAAGTGGTTGTCATAGAAGTGGAGGGCACAAGACACCCCCCGAAAGAAACAACAGTTTGGGACAGGTTGACGAGGATTAAGATCATTAATCAATAAGTAGTCATCATCAACGATCTGGAGGCGTGGGTGATTCAGAGGGGGACTGTGGTGTTCCTCTCATGTCCTGAAGTGACTCCTGATTTATCCCCTGCAAGAGGTCTCTTGCTCGGCAGCTGTCCCGGAGGGCAGGCTTGCTGGGGTCTCTCTAGAGTAGCTGCCACTCCCACATGCCCTGCAAAACCACCACGGGGAGCTGGCCGACCCCGGGGGCTCCCTGTGACCCCAGGAAGGGGCAGGCCCATGTGGACACTGCAGGGTCGGCCTGGCCAACCTGAGGCGGGTGAGGGGTGGGAGCAAGTGCTTTCAGGTAGAAATGGGTGTCCCGGCTGCACTTGGGGGTGTTATAGGGAGAGCTACAGAGCTCTCCAGGGTCCTGTGTTCCCCCACCCTGTCCCCCAGCCCCCTGGTTGGGGGAAAAGGCTCGTGATAAGGAACTGCATGATGGTGGCCATTGTCACTCGAGAGAAAGGTCTGTGATGATCCAGATAAAACTGATGGGATTTAGGACACACCAAGCTCTCTTTGGGGTGGAAACATACACCTGTTCAGGTCTGAATTTAAAATCAGTGGTGAGGGGACCGTACTCAGTCTTTTGTGTCCTTTTCCAACTGACTCTAGCCCACCTCCCTGCTCCCTGCCTTGGATCCCCAGCCTCCATTTCCTGAAGCCTGAGAGGGCCAGGCTGACAGGTACATCAAGTGCATATCACAGAAGGTCCCTCAAGTTCATTTTAATATGCTTCAAACACAAATATGCAACACAGAGACTGTAGGGGCCAGATAAATAATGTGTGACCCCATTCAAATAATCACCAAGTGTGCCAACAGCCCAGCAGCCCCCTCCCGTCCCCGGACACCCCATTCCCCCCCCAGAACCTCATCCAGCGGGTGGTGGGCCGGGGTGGGTGCAGGGCTCAGACATGTCTCCCAAACACCAGGAAGAGGCTGGTGAGGTTTGGCGGGTCCAAGGCAGGTGGGGAGGCTGTAGCATCGGTATGTGGGAACCACTCCAGCCCGGGGGGTGGATGACCGGGAGACATCCACGTCGAGAGAGGTCCAGGTCCTAATGGGGGGGGGATGAGGAGGGGACACAGCGGCTGCCATCCCCCATGTTTCAGGATAGGAGCAACACGTGGTGGGTGTCCATGACGAAGGAACGAAGCCAGGGCAATGTGAGAATTAGCTCAAGTACCCAAGGGCAGGGCTGGTGAGGGCAAAGCTTTAGTCCACCTAGTGAGGGGTTACTTAGTTCTAACATCACTACGACTTTGACTGCAATAGGCTAACGCACTGTAGCACATTCTAATGGAACACTGACGTCTGTATTGCTGTGTAACCGCACTTAGCAGGTGTCCTTGTGGAAGCGGTTCCTAACGGGCGGAGCCGAGCTACCGCCGAACGACCGTTTTTGCAGGTGGCGCCTGCTAATAGAATAAATAATTGTGTATTTAGTCAACGTGGCATGATCTACTCTAATGGAATGCCCAACTCAATATCACAACATCATGCAGAGCCGCTAAAGGAAAAAAGACATGTTTCTTCAATGGGGATCTACTGTGTATGTCCCGAGGATGGGCAAAGACCCTGGGAGGTTTGCTAGAAGTGAGATGTCCCTGAGGCCGACAAGCCCAACCTTGACTCCCACAAGGAGCACAGACCAGGCCTGTCCCGGGCCGGCCGCACGTGTGGCGAGCAGGCAGGGCCCCGGGCAAGGCGGCCCCTTCCGCGGGCCGTTTCCTCCTGGCTCCGTGGCTCTGGCGCATGGAGCATCCCTGCATGAGTCTGCTTGCCTCGGGCCGGCTCGGAGGCAGCCCTGTGCTCAGGACCATTCTGAGGGGCCGTCGGCAGAAAGTGCAGGGTCTTTGTCACAAACAGGAAACAAAGGCATCATTAATGTCACCGTATCAACTGTTAAAACTACGTCTTTTTTGTGTGTGTCATGCTCCTACCGTTCCACAGCACTATGGGGGGAGCGTTCGTTCACATTCTACGTCTACCATTTCCGAGACAAATGCCAGTCCAGGAGCCAGGGACCGCTGGCTGGCCGTTCCGTAGGGCTCTTCCGTCTGGAAGAACCTCCTGGGCCTAAGAAGGGACCGCTGGTGGCTGTGGGACAGCTTGGTCATCGGGCAGAAAATACACCTGGCTTTTGTGGGAGGTCATGTGATGGTCAAGCACAGCTTGGAACGGATCCCCCAGGTTGGAAGAGTCGGCATTCTGGAAGCCCCTGCTAGAACCCCTGAGCCATCTCAGTGTACAGTGATGGGGCTGAGTTATAGAACCAAACTGCTGGGAGGTTGGTTGCCTATGAAATGGGGGCCTGCGGGTCATCTTTTGGTGGGTTGACCATTTAGAGAATTGCATCAGAGCACACCACATGGGGCTGCCAGAGGACGTTTTCCTACTCTGCTCCGTCAAAATACAGATCCTATCAGCAATTTGCCTTCTGGAGGACGGAGCACGGATGGTCTTGGCCAACTCCAAGGTCATCCTCACCCTCACTCCAGAAGGTCATGCTCCTCCGTATTTTCCCGAGGGTGCAGTAGCTTAATGACAGATTCCAAGATGCCACTTAGGAAAAAAAGCAAAACTTGTGTTTACAAGACTGTAGATGATTCACTGTCATGAGTATCATCTGCAAAACTGCTAAACCCCTCAGGGTTTCCCACTGCTATCCCTTAGGCACTCACGACAGGAGTATTAATAATTAAAACTTGCGAATGGAATAATAGTGACCTCACATCATGTTGACTAAGAAGCTGACTGTTCCAAAGGCAGTTACCGTTCACAAATCGCTGGTGTTTGTGTTAGAGTACCACTTGGTGGTAGGTTGAAAGGCGCTTCTTCTCTGTATCTTTTTTTTTTTTTTTCCTTTTTCTATTTTGGGTAGAAATATTCCTGGGAAGCTAGATAGAAATGCATTTTCATATCCCAATAATTCTTAGGCACAAGTTAGAAAACTGCTGACCTTCACCAAAATATGTCAGCACTTCATGTTATAAAAAATGCAATTCAGAACTGCTGCATGTGTATATACGTGTATCTAAATATACACACATATCGGTGCAGTACACAATGATTATTCAATGTATATTCAAAACTGAGCTACTTGTAACTAACCTGAAATTCTGCAGTGAAAGTTCATTGCTCAAGAACAGTTGGAGTTTCTTTCTTTCGGCTCTACCTACGGTCAAACGTTTGCACATCAGACACTACCGTTTACACTTTCCTAAGTGCAACACCGGGACAGTCTTATATGAGGATCAGAAGAGGACTTTGCTTAGGATGCAGCTAGGCAGCTACTGAGCATGCGCGCAGGGCCAGCCGCGGGCCGGCCCCTGGTCCTGACTGCCTCCGGGTGGAACCACCGGGTGGACGTGGACGGGAGGCACGGCTCCCGCAGGCTGCGTGGTGCGGCGTCATCTGGGCGTTGTGCTGACTCTGGCGGGAGAGGAGGGCCCCGAGGAGGAGCCGCGGTAAACAGGGGACGTGGGGGAGAGTTTAACCGGGCTGGTTGGGTCCCCAGTTTGGAGCTTCCAAAGCAGCTCTTCGTTGGTTCGGCTCAATCTCTTCTTCTCCTGGGTTTCTTTCTCGACATATTCCTGCAGATTAGCATTTTCCTCCGACAGTTGTCTGCATGAGGAGAACAAGAAACAGTCAGCAATCCTGCCGGGAGGCACTGAACGTGAGATCCACCCTGCCCGTGGGCTTGGGGCACGGGAGGAGGCGGGAGCGCCTGCGGGAGGACAGGGACAAGTGGGACCACGGTGACCAAGAGCCATGGGCTGAAACGTGATTTCCACTTGTCCCACGGACACATCCGTCCCCAGTCGTCTCCCAGTCCCTCTGCCCGGTCAGGGGAGGCGCTAGTTGTCCACTGGACAGAGCAAATGCTGAAGGCAGAAGAGGAAAGGGGGGAAGTGGGGAGCTGGGGTGGGTGTGCCGCCCAGGAGGCTCAGAGAGAGTGGCGACCAACACTAAGGACAGCACAGGGACAGTGCCGTCAGCCAAAGGACCCTCCGGGGCCTCCCTGCCCCTGGCTCGGGGCTCCGTGGTAGCAACTGCCTTCCCCTGCTGCAAATGCTGATCTGTGCATCTGCCCGCCGGCTGGTCGGGGAGCCCTCGGGGACACGGACCAGAGCCTTCTTTAATCCTCAGCATGCAGCCTGGTGTCTGGCACATAACAGATGCTCGGTTAATGTTTGTTGAGAAGGGATGCTAAATGAAAAATGAATCAAGGCATCCTGTGCCGTCTGTCAGGAAGTGTGAGTTGCTCGCCTTGTTGCATTTTGTAGCTGGATGGACCTAGCCCAGGAAGCCAGCTCACTTGGATAAAGCCTGGACTTGCTCTTTGGACCAGGGTGCCTTTGTGATTTCCCGGGGACGTGCAGTGGCTCAGGTTGAGCAGAGGCTCCAGCTCCCCCTGGGGGAGGGGCGTGACGGACCTACTGCCCCTGCACAGTCTCTCCTGTGAGCCTCTGGGGTGGGAACGAACTGCGGCACCCCGAGTTCAGTTGCGGAGGCAATGTGTGTGAATGTATGCAAGTACATGCGTGTGACCTGGGAGGGGGGTGCACGCAAGAGTGTGCGTGCATTCGAGGAAGCATGACTGCAAGTCTGGGAGCGGGCACACGAATGGGCACGTGTGACAGGAAGCACAAGTATGCATGTGAGTGTGCGTGTGTGCACAAGTGTGTGCATCACAGGGTGACACAGGCAGATCCAATAAGGAGTACAGTTGAGTAGTGGGCCAGGGCGCAGGCGCGGGTCTCACGGAGAGGGCTCTGTCCTCCTGGATGAAATGCAGGCACGCCTCATTGTATTATGCTTCACTTGGCGGCACTTGGCAGGTATTGTGTTTTTTCTAAGTTGAAGGTTTGTGGCAGCCCTCAAACGCCACATTTCCAACGGCCTTTGCTCACTTCACGTCTCTGCATCACAGTTTGGTAATTTTTGCAGTATTTCAAACTTTTTCATTATTATTATATTTGTTATGCTGATCTGTGATCAGTGATCTTTGATGTCGCTGTTGTAATTGTTTTGGGGTGCCACGACCTGCACCCGTATGAGATCGCAAACTTAACCAATTAATGTTGTGTGTGTTGTGACCGCTCTGTCGACCAGGCTTTCCCCATCGCTCTCCCTCTCCTTGGGTGTCTCCCTATTTCCTGAGACACAACAATATTGAAGTCAGACCACTGAATAACCCTACGGTGGCCTCTAAGTGTTCAAATGAAAGGGAGAGTTGCACACCTCCCACTCTAAACCAGAGCTCAGTGAGGAAGTCATGGTGAAGCCTTGATAGGCTGACAGCCAAGCTGGGAATGCGAAGGAAAGGTTCTTGGAGGACATTAAAAGTGCCGCTCCAGTGAACACATGAATAATATGAAAGAGAAACAGCCTTAGTGCTGAGGTGGAGAAAGTTCGAGTGGTCTGGAGAGAAGAGCAAACCAGCCCCAGCATTCCCTTAAGCCGAAGCCTAATCCAGAGCAAGGCCCTAGCTAGCTCTCTGTAATTCTGTGAGGGCTGAGAGAGGTGAGGAGGCTGCAGAACGAAAGTCTGAAGCGGCAGAGGTTGGTTCACGAGGTCGAAGGAAAGAAGCCAGCTCCACAACAGAAAGCACAAGGTGAAGCAGCGAGGGCTGGTGGGGAAGCTGCAGCAAGTTCTCCAGAAGGTCCAGCTACGATAGCAATGAAGGTGGCTACACTCCACAGCAGGTTTTCAGTGTAGACAAGACAGCCTTCTACTGGAAGAAGATGCCATCGAGGACTTTCACAGCTCCAGAGGAGAAGTCAGTACCCGGCTTCAGAGCTTCAAAGGCCAGGCTGACTGTCCTGTCAGGGGCTAACGCAGCTGGTGACCTCAGTTGAAGCCAGTGCTCACTGACCGTTCCGGAAATCCTAGGGCCCTTCAGAACGATGCTCAGCCTACTCTACCTGTGCTCTGTACGTGGAACGACAAAGCCCGGATGACAGCACGTCTGTTTACAACATGGTTCACCGAATATTGGAAGCCCACTGTTGAGACCTGCTGCTGAGAAAAACGATTCCTATCTAAATATTACTGTGCACTGACCATGCACCCGGTCCTCCAGGAGCTCTGACGGAGACGGACCAGATGAATGTTGTTTTCATGCCTGCTGACAGAGCATCCATTCTGCAGCCCCTGGATCACGGAGTCATCTTAACTTCCAAGTCTTATTCTCTAAGAAACACATTTTGTAAGCCTATAGCCGCCATAGAGAGTGATTCCTCTGATGGAGCTGGACAATTGAAAACCTTCTGGAAAGAATTCACCACTCTAGATGCCATTAAGAACATTCATAATTCATGGGAAGAGGTCAAAATCTCCACATTCACAGGAGTTTGGGAGAGGTTGGTTCCCACCCACACGGAGGACTTGGAGGGGTTCAGGACATCAGTGGGGGCAGTCACTGCAGAGGTGGTGGAAACAGCAAGAGAACTGGACATAGAAGTGGGGCCTGAAGATGGGACCGCATTGCTGCAATCCAATGATCCAACTTGAACGGTTGAGGAGCTGCTTCTCGTGGATGAGCCAAGAAAGTGGATTCTTGAGATGGATTCTGCTGGTGAAGACACCATGAAGACTATTGAAATGACCACAAAGGATTTAGAATATGACATCAACTTAGCTGACAAAGCAGCAGCAGGGTTTGAGAGGACTGACTCCAGTTTTGAAAGAAGTTCGACTGTGGATGAAATGCTATCAAACAGCATCACACACTACAGAGAAATCATTCATGAAAGGAAGAGTCAATCGATGTGGCAAATTTCATTGTTGTTTTAAGAAACTGGCACAGACCTCTCCAGCCTTCAGCAACCCCCAATCTGATCAGTCAGCAGCCATCGACAGTGAGCCAAGACCCTCCACCGGCAAAAAGATTACGACTCGCTGAAAGTTTAGATGATGGTTTGCATTTTTCAGCAATAAAGTATTTTTACTTTTTTAAAGATTTTATTTATTTGTCAGAGAGAGAGAGAGGGAAAGCACAAGCAGGGAGAGCAGCAAGCAGAGGGAGAAGTGGGCTCCGTGCTGAGCAAGGAGTCTGATGCAGGACTCGATCCCAGGACCCTGGGGTCATGACCTAAGCCGAAGGCAGATGCTTAACCGACTGAGCTACCCAGGCACCCCTAGCAATAAAGTATTTTTAAATTAAGGTATGTACATTGCTTTTTTAGACATAATGGTATTTCACACTAAGTAGACTATAGGATAGTGTAAATGTGACTTTTAGATGTACTGGGAAACCATTCATTTGGGCAAAATTCATTGGATTGCTTCACTGCGACACTTGCTTTATTGCGGTGGTCTGGAACCGAAACCATAGTAGCTCCGAGGCCCACCTGTAAGCTCCAGCTGGCTGATCCAGCCCAAACCCTGCTTTACTCCACTCTGATAGCAGAGCGGAGGACCACTGCATCCTTCTTTGAAGGTTGGAGCATCACAGAGCAGGGGACAGAGATGGGAACGGTGTTACTCAGAGCAGCTGCATTCGGCTGTGCGGCTTCACTGGCTTGGTCACCCCGCACCTTTCTCACTGCCACGGCCAGGCTGGCCCAGGACCACAGCTCAGCAGCAGAGGGCCCTACCCGGCTCTGCACTGGGGAGCTAATGGCACTCACGTGGTTTTTCTCTTTCGCCTGGGAATACTCAGCAGGTGGCCCTCTCCAAACTCCCCAGAAATAACCCCCTCCATCTCCCAGCTGTACTGGAGACCTCTGCTTTGCACTTCTGCCAGTTTCACTCATTTCCCCTAAGGGGGGACCACTGATATGCAGAGCCAGCAGACAGGCTCTGTGGTCCCCACGGCATGTTTTATTCTTCTTTCCCTATGCGACATGCCAAGAGCCTGTGAGGAAGCCTCACAGCTCAGAGGAATGAGATAAAGTGGATGCTGGAACAAAAACAGAGCCCTCCAATGAGCTCAAGAGCAAAGCCACTTTGTAGGTGACACGTGCCTTGTTAAGCTTAGACACCCAGGCCCACCTACCTTGTGACAACAGTGTTCTGGTCAATCCTTGCTTTGAGGTCTTCATTCTGCTGCTGGAGAACTTGGATCTTTTCTTCTAGGACAATGTTCTTTTCCGCCTACAAAGGACGCAGGGTTAAGAGGTTCTCAGCAAGGCCATGACAAAGGTAGAAGACCAGAGCCCTTGGCTTCTGGGCTTTGGAGGATCATCAAGAACAGTGCTTTGCGGGGCACCTGGGTGGCTCACTGGGTTGGGTGTCCAATTCTCGATTTTGGCTCAGGTCATGATCCCAGGGTCCTGAGATGGAGCCCCGTGTCAGGCTCCGCATGCTCGTTGCAGAGTCTGCTTGCACATCCCCCTCTGCCCCTCCCCCACTCACACACTCGTGCTCTTTCTCTCAAATAAATAAATAAAAATCTTAAAAAAAAAAAAGAACAGTGCTTTGCAAACTGCAGTTTGCAATGCATTAGTGGGTTGTAAAATCAAGTTAGAGAGATGTAGGTAGCATTTCTTTTTTAAACAAAATGAAACAGAACAGAAAATACCAGAGTGCACTGTATATAGTAAAAGTATATTGTTATTCATATTTTAGATATAAATGTTTTTCCATGTATTATATGTGTGTTTGTGTGTATATACATCAGGTTCCTGTGTAGAATACTTTTTTTTAAAGATTTTATTTATTTATTTGAGAGAGAGAGAGAGCATAAGCCAGGGGAGGGGCAGAGGCAGAGGGAGAAGCAGGCTTGGTCAGGACTCGATCCCAGGACCCCGGGATCATGACCTGAGCTGAAGGCAGACACTTAACCAACTGAGCCATCCATGCGCCCCACGAATACATTTCTTACAGTGTGTGTCCCTGCAGTCAGAGATAAGCTGTCAGAGATAAGGGAACACCACCAGGACCTAGTTTGGCTGATGGGTCCCCTGGTTCTTCCTGATGGTCAGCTGCGCTGCATTGGCATTCCGGGCCCCAGCATGCATGCACAGTATGACGTTCTGAATTAACGGAGGGATAGAAATAGAAGTAATGTGGACACATTTTTTTCCTTCTGAGGGTATGGGCAGCCAGGAACCCAAAGCCTGAGACGGGCTTGGTACATGATCCGAAAACAATATTTTCCATGGTTGTTATTCCCCCACAATTTATGCCTTTTCCTCTGTCCGTGTGTCCCGTAGGGCCTTGCAGAAGTACAGTTCCATTCTAAGATAAATTCAGAAATAAATTATTTTTTGAAGAGAAAATGACAAATTCACTGCTGGGTTGTTAATCTTTGAGGATAACTGTCGCCCTTCCATGACTAGGACTAGGAGTCAGAGCCAAAGGGCTGAGCTCTGTTCCACAAACTACCCTACAACCTACATCTTTGCTCCCAGGAAATGGGAAGTGATTACATCAGTTCTTTCTTTATGCGTAGAAAGGTTTCTGAAAGGAGAAGTCATGCGTGGCTGCAGAATGCCTGGAACATGGCTAAAAACAGCCAAATAAAGTTTGTGGGTGACCAGACAACTGAATGCAGATGGCCCAGCCTGGAGGAAGACGGTTGTCAGTCCTTATGTGGGCTGGGCTGCATGGCAGGGCTCTGACCTTGCTGGGAGGTGCCCCATGGTCACCATGGCCCAGGATGCTGCTTACCAACAGTCACACTGCAGTCTGCCCCCATCCCACCTGATGAGCACCTGCAGTATGAGACGTCCGCAGGGAGCAGAGGTGCTAGATAAAGAGAGGACATGACAACCGAATACAACAGGTGCATCTAGACCGGCTCCTGGCTTGGGAAAACCAGCTTCAAGGGATATTTCAGACACAGGCAGGGAACTTTACAAGGTAGATGAGATGATCAGTTACTGAGATGACAAGTTAAAGAGCCGCTGGCTGGAAGAAAGCAGGACACTAAGGTCTCCGTGTGTGGGGCATGTCCACGGTACCGAGGAAAAGCTCTGGGAAGTGCTAACAGCACTTGGAAATATCTTCTAATTTTCTTGTTTTTGTTTATCTTATAATTTCTTATAATGCATGTCTTTGCTTTTTATAGCATCAACGTTTATTTTAAATATAACCGTAAAAAAGCAAGAAAGTCTATCTGGGACCCTTACATCAGCCTCCCCACTGAGATGGTGTCTCCTTGGAAGCACACTGCTCTGCTAGCAACTCGGGACGACTGTCTCCTGCTCCAGCCCTTGCAGGACCCTTGTGCCTGCAGGGGAGGGGAGTGAGCTCGGAGGTGCTCTGTTTCCCCAAAGGGCACCTTTGCTAGTTCTGGGGAAGCCGGGTTGAAGGGAAGCCGGGTTGAAGGGGAGGGAGGTTATGAGAGCGGGTTATGAGAGCAGGCACCAGGAGCCCTGGGCCTGGAGTCCCATCCACTAATCAGCGGGCTCTGGGCGAGCTACACTCTCTGCCCAGGCCTCCATCTGCACCTGAATCTATGAAAGGAGCCTCTGACCGGTACCTGCTCCGGTGGATTGCTGTCGGGGGTTAAAGAACAAACACGTGAAGTGCTCTGCGCGGTGCCACACACCTCAGTGATGCTCCCCGGATGCTGGCTCAGCACCCATGCCCCGCAGGGAGGAGGGAGGAAGCAGCAGTCCCCCAGGGGAGGAGTGATGGATGGGGGATGGGGGCAGGCAGTCAGGAGGGCTCGCCACCTTGGATTCCTTATCAGAATTCCTGGCTCCCTAAGAAAGGTCTCGAAACTCAGCTATGGCATTTCCTGCTCAGGTGTAAGCAATGGACAGGGAAGGGCCCACCCTCCGGATGCAGTGAATGAAGACGCCGGTGATGACAGTAAGGTATATCCTTCAGCTTACTGGGGCTCTCCCAATGGGGCAGGCCGACTCACCAGTTTTTCCAGCTCAATAATCTTCTTTTCCTGCTGGTGTATTTGCTGATTCTTCATCTCTAACACCTGCTTCAGACTCTTCATGTCTTCTTCCAAGTGCTGATAGGGGGCCAATGCAATCTACAACGGCGGAGAGTAAGAGCTATTTACCAGGGGCCCCAGCAAAAGCCCGGTATTCGCCAGTGCCGTGAACTCAGCTAAATCTAGCCTTCTGTACCAAGCTTCCCCAGAGCTACCGGAGCTCGTGTGAGCCCACTCACAGCCTTTCCTGATAAAAGATGAATGCTCTCTTAACCTCAGGAAACAAACTGAGGGTTGCTGGAGTGGGGGCTGGGGTGGGAGGGATGGGGTGACTGGGTGATAGACATTGGGGAGGGTATGTGCTCTGGTAAACGCTGTGAATGGTGCAAGACTGTTGAATCTCAGATCTGTACCTCTGAAACAAATAATGCAATATATGTTAAGAAAAAAAAAAAGAAGAAGATAGCAGGAGGTGAAGAATGAAGGGGGGAAATCGGAGGGGGAGGCGAACCATGAGAGACGATGGACTCTGAAAAACAAACTGAGGGTTCTAGAGGGGAGGGGGGTGGGAGGATGGGTTAGCCTGGTGATGGGTATTAAGGGGGGCATGTTCTGCATGGAGCACTGGGTGTTATGCACAAACAATGAATCATGGAACACTACATCAAAAACTAATGATGTAATGTATGGTGATTAACATAACAATAAAAAATTTAAAAAAAAAGAAAGGAAAAAAAAAGATGAATGCTCACGGATTTCCCACGGGAAATGCTATGAGAAATCCAGCTCCCTGGGGAACAAGGGAGGTAAGGCCACCATCCACTGAAAATTCTGGATGCTGGGACGGCTGGAAGCGACCAGCCCATCCCCAAAAGGGAGCTCATGGGGTAAAAAGAGTAAATTCAACACTGGCTTTTAACATTGACCCAGACTGCTTGATTCAACAGACAAGTTGGGATTTACAGGTCTCCCCTGTGCCCATGCAGAGTTGGGGTGGGGGGCCATCCTTGCATGGGAAATGAGCAAAGTGGTTTAAAAAGCACATAGAAGGCACTTTAGAAAAAGAAATTCTACAGTAAGGTTGCCAGATGTAACAACAACAACAACAAAATATAGGACATTGAGTTAAGAATTCCAGATAAACCACCTTTTAAGTATAAGTATTACATGGGATATACTTACACTAAAAAATTCACTTATTTAGAATTCAAATGGAACTGGGTGTCCTGTATTTTATCTGGCGACCCTCTATCAGTGGGAAGGAATTTTGCCTGCTTTTCTGGAAAACACTGCCCTCACCCTACTAAGGCAGGCACTGAGGGGTGCCTCCCATGCCAGCCTAACCGAAGCCGGGGGAGAACAGAGTGGAAGGGCAGGTCCTGGCCGGGGTGGAGAGCTCAGGGACAGTGGCTGGTGGGGGGGGCAGTGGGCCACTGGCAAGGATAACATGTCGCTGGAGAAACCCACAGCTGTCCTGTGTGTCAGGAGAGAGGTGCTGACAGGGACATGTCCTGGCTAGCCGTCACGGCGGCAGCGGATCCACACAGAGGTCCTGAGGTACCCCTGAGGTGACTCCCGGGGTGAGGCCCTGGTGGGGCCGCCGGGCCTGGGGAGCAGGACTACCTCCAGCTGCTCTTCGGTGTTCTTCCGCAGAGCCTCCTCAAAGCGTCTGGCTCGGTCCCGCAGACACTGGCTCTGGAAGGTCAGCGTGTCCACCTGGTCCTGCAAAGGATGACAAGAAGCCCAGCTCGTTCCACTGCAGACACGACTTTAGGAAGAATATATCCATCTCAAAGAACTGTCCTCATTTATAAACCATCGAACCATCCTTGACTTCCCTCTCTGTCTGAGACCCCTCCTTCTACCACCAAACACACTAATTTTGAGGCCAAGGATCAAGTCCTACCAATTCCACCTGCTTAATGTCCCCGGAGTCCACGAACTCTCTTGGTCCCTCTCCCTCTACCTGAAGTTTAGCCCCGCTGCTGGTCTTTCCTGGACCTGGGTTATAACTCCTCTGCCTTCACGCTGGAGTCAGGGGGAGCTTCCTAAAGTGCAAACCTGAACCCGTCACCCCCTCCATGTAAAACCCCACTGGCATCAAGATGAAGTGCATACTTTACACAGTGTTGACGTAGCTCCTGATCAGCCTCTCTTGTCTCCCAGCTCAGTTCTCACTGCACAACCCACCCCCTCCCCGACACCTTACATTCCGGCTCTCCCACAAGCACTGCTCCACTGGCCAGCTCCCTCGCCTTCTCTGCTCACTTCTGGCCTCCCCTCGGCCTTTCCGGGCCTCAAGGCTGGACTGCATGTCCCTGGCATGAGCTGCCATGGGAGCTGAGTCTTTTCTCCCGTGTAGACCCTCTGCCCAGCTAGACCAGTGCTGCTGCTACAGCAGCTCTCTGTGTGCAGGCTGAGAAGATGATGATATGTCCGAGGAGGAACCATTTCCTGCCCCTTCCCTGGCTGCCAGGGCAGGTGCAACTGCCCCCAACCTCCCTTGCAACCCCAGCAATGCCTGATCACTGCAGGCGAGCGAAGGACGCCGGGCAGTGGCTTTCTCTCGATGCTCAAGCACAGTGAGAGACGGTGCCTCATTCGCGCAGAGTATCCCAAAGTTCTCCGCCCCGTGACACCATTTCAGTGACATTAAAATGAAGGGACTAGGGTCTCCCCAGGAACTCTTCTCCCTCGTATTAAGAGCGAGGTGTTGTAAATTATGTAATCCCACATAAGGACACTGTCATGTAGAAGTGCTGGCTTGGCCGCTTTCTCCATCTCGCCAGAGGACCCTGGTTTGCAAACCATCTTTGGCAGGTTCCTTTTCCTCTTTTTTTTTTTTTTTTTGTTTCCGGTTAATTCCAATTTCATTTTTAAGGAAAAAAAAAAAAACCCCCCCCCCAGTGCCATTAAATGCAAGTGCTGGTGCGTTAGGGCGGTAGAGTTGGCACGCACAGGAGCCGGGGAATGTAAATCCCAGCCCAGGGCGACCCCGGCCGGGGTCCAGCACAGTCGCTGTGCGGTGCAGTCTCCTTCTAGAACGTGACTACACGAAAGCCTGTACTGCTACGTGGCGCCTACGCCAAACTCGTCCTCGCTGTCAGAGGAGGCATTTCTTTCAAGTCTCTCCTCCTCCATTGAAAAGCAAAACAATGAAAGATGTATCAGGCAAATACCACCTGGGATGGATCTAAAATGTCAAACTGTTCTTTTTCTGCCTTATTCACCATTACTCAAAACAGATCCCTAGGCACACAACCGTGCCACAGCAATCAGACAGAACAGACTGTTTTTCAACTTGGGTTGGCTCCTTTGAGTCAAGCTGAGAGGCAGAAAAGCCCAGCTGGTGATCCGGCACAGCACGGGCCACTCAGGAATTAACCAATGGCGTGACAAAAGTGGTGGTAAGTGTTAACAGTGCTTGAAACTATTATCATAGCCCACAGCCGCTACTTATCAGCATCTACCATGAGCCAACCTAGTGCTATGCGCTTTACATCCATTATTTCCCTTAATCTGCTCACACCTTGGGGAAGGTATTCTCAGTCGCCCCCATTTTACAGATGAGTAAAGTAAAGTTTACAGAGCTTATGTAACTCAAAGCTAGTAAGAGGAGGTACAATGGGGATTTAAACTCAAAGCTCACATCTCTCTCTTGTCCCCAGACCTGTTTCTCTAGCTACCCAGTAGCCCAGAAAGTTCGGCTTAAGCAATTCCATCCCCTTTGTACCAAATAATCTCCAGCCCCAATGAATTCTGACCACGGAGAGTTACAACTAAACTATGTACAATTCATGTCAGTTTAATGTTAGTGGCAGAGTGAAGACTCATATATGAAATAAAACTCTCACTTCTTTTGGTTTTGGACCGGAAGGGGTTTTTGTTACATCACGGTATGGTCCTGGTTTGTGTTCCTGAGGGGGAGTGCATCTGATGGTATGGGATGGGGGGCACTCGAGGGCAGTTTGGGGTTAATGTGCTGAGGCTAAACCACGTGAGGACTGCACAAGCATTCTGCAGGGCCGTCGAGGGACCGATGGATCGGGGCGGGGGGGGGGGGGGGGGGGGGCTGGCTCACAGCAGGTGGTTGCCCATTTTAAAACTTCCGAATAGTACATTCCATAGTGGTGACACTGGCTGTCTCCAAAATCCTGGATTCGTTTCGTGGCGGGCAGGCTCTGTACAATGAACACTGCCAGAGAAAGGACACCATCAAAGAAGCAAAAATTTCACCTTTGTATTACAGTTTTAGTCCTCACCTTTCACAATTTCCAGTGAGTATTCCTAATATTTAACAAAGAATCTTGTTATGATTGAGGCAGCCTTAGTCGGGAATGGAAGCAGGGCCACCGACCTCACCCTTGCTTCCCAGGTGGCTCCACCCTGAGGCTGGGGGTGGCCTGGGTCTCTAGAGGGCAGGAGGGAGATGCACGTGATTGGGGAGACCCGTCATTCTTCCCGAGGTCAGAAGGAAGCCAGGCAGCTCCTTGGCCTCTGAGACCCACGTTTTCTGCAGGTTGGCAGTGGAAGGCAAAGAAGGTTCTTTTCATCTCATTCACCTCCAGGTGATTAAAGTCCCTTTTATAATTCCCACAACATGTCCTATGACATCTGTCCGTTACGACCCTTTTATTCCCCCTGCCTAGAATGTTCTCCTCAAGTCCTCCCTTTCCTTCAGACACAGCTCAGGTACCCCTCTGACCATGGCAAGTGGGGAACAGTGCCTCGGAACTCCTGTGTGCTCACTAATGGTATTATTCACTGGGTGTAAGTACATGTTACCTTGTGTCTTGTCTGTCACTGCTTAGGTTACAGCTGTCTGAGCGGACAGTAACTTCCCAAAGGGCAGGGAGCATGTCCCATTTACCTCTATATTCCAGTGCTTAGTACAGGAACCAGTACACAGTAGGTGCTGGATAAACATCTGCAAACAGGCGTAACGATGCTGCCATTATTTTGATATCAGAGTTAAGAATGAATATTAACCTGTAATGACAGCCGCAGCTTTTCAAAATTTTCTTCCAATTCTTTCTTTTCAAGCTCATGGGTAGACATCAGTTCTGGAGAGAAGAGATCAAAGAGTCAAGTTAGTCTTTTGAAAAGGATCAGACAAGACTCTGCCAGACTTAGGATGTAGGTGAATAAGGGACACTGGTAGATAGCAGACCGAAGCCTCAAGAGACTTCTCCATCCTTCGAAATTATACGTAGTGCTATTTAGAAGACAGCGAAAGAAAGAGGAAGGGAATAGGACAAAGAAGGAAAAAGAGGGAAAGAGAAAAGAAATGAGGGAGGGAAACAGACACAACACAATCGTGTAGGGGCAGCTGGGTGGCTCAGTCGGTTAAGCGTCTGACTCTTGATTTCAGCTCCGGTCATGATCTCAGAGTCGTGGGATCAAGCCTCATGTTGGGCTTTGTGCTGAGTGTGGAGCCTGCTTAAAATTCTCTCAACCTCTGCTCCTTCCCCACTCCCTCTCTCTAAAAAAGTAAATTAAAAAAACAAACCCACAGTCGTGCTTGGGAGCACATGCACACACGCACATGCAAACACACACACACTCGTTCCTACAACCTGCTCGACCACACTCTGGCCTAGTTGGATTCTCCACAATACTCATCGATTCTCCAAGTTTTCCTCATGGTCGAACAGCTGGGTCATCAATGTTAAATCACTCTCCTTTCCACCACGAAGCAGCAGTCTGGGGCTGAAGAAGGTGGCCTTCCAAGGAGAGTGTTGCTGTTAGCAGCCATCCTGTCAGCCTGGGCTTGCTGGGGAATGGACGTGTGAAGGGGGCCAGGGCTGTGTCTGCAAGGACACCTTGGTGGCCTCTGGGCCACACTTTGGAAACCACAGATCTCAAGATTTGCTTGATCAAAGAAATGATATTAAGACACTCGGACAGAAGGAAGGACTAATTGGACTGGTTCCTCTTAGAGAGTCTGGAACATTCTATTCTGTGAAAAGTGTCATTCCAGTAATAATTTGCAAGTTAGGCAGAAAGAGATGTCATGTAAGAGTTATTAGTGAATGGATTCTATTTTCCTCCAGATGGAAAGAGTCTTATTAGCTGGGTGAAGCGCATCTCATTCTGGCTACACAAGCAATTTGTTTTCATGTTATAACTGCAGGGAGGAAAGGTCCCATTAATCAGCCAGGATTGCATGCTTAGAACAGGAGACCACTGGAGGCCAGCAATTATCATTCTGGCTGGCATGAGCTGCAATTAGGAAAGACTTTGTGGTTTCCACTGACCCAAATCTTTCAAGTAATGACAGCGAAAGTCTCTAAGAAATCCAGTTGTTTATAGATGAAATTTACATTTGGGGAAAAAAGAAGTTTGTGCTGATTTCATTGATATAAAGCTATGTAGGCTTCTGGTCTACCTGGCTCTGTCTACATGATTAGTTTTAATAGTCATTGAAAGCATCGCCCTGACCATAGTAATAAATTTTTTACCTAACATTAAATACACCTACATTGCTATGACATTTATATATAATTCAAATGCCTTGGATGTGGTATCTAAGTGAGATTCATTCATCAGAAAAATCTACCTGGTCTATTTTTATGAAAATGCAAAAGCAAAAGGCAACACCATGGCTCATTGCACTATTTCCATTCATATTCCCTTTCCAGAGACCATTTTCCTACAGTGCAGTGACGGATTTTAGAACACTTGCAGATGATCCCAAAAACCCAAGATAAAAGTTAGTACCTATTCTGGAGATGGTATAAACCATTGCTAGTATCTATATACCCATAATGAATTTCATTATTTTAAGGTCATGACACTCTGTCCCATGCTTAATACTGTGCTCTAAGACAGTGGTTCTCAAATTTTGCTGCATGTTAGAATCACCCAGAGAGCTTTAAAAAATCCTGATGCCTAGGCTGCACCCCAAAGCAATTAAATTAGAATCTCTGCAGTGGGATCTACACCTAAGTGTTAAAAAAAAAAAAAAAAAAAAATCCCCAGGTGGTTCTAATGTGCAGCCAAGGGTGGTAATTGGTACTCTAAGTGGGAGACATGCTCTCAGGACACAGATAATACATTTAAGTAGTTCTCAGGGAAGTACTCTTCCTTGACTCCAGCTTGGACTTCTTCATGTACTAATAAGTCCCAGCGGTGGTGGGGCTGGTGCTTGAGGGAAGCAAAACATGAGTATTGGTTGTTGCACAGCAGATTTTGTTGTTTACAAAGAACATTTTTAAAATAATTTTTAAGAAATCTGATATTGGGGCGCCTGGGTGGCTCAGTCGGTTAAAGCAACTGACTCTTGATTTTGGCTCAGGTCGTGATCTCAGAGTTGTGAGATAAAACCCTATGTCGGGCTCTGTGCTCAGCATGGAGTCTGCTTGAGATTCTCTCTCCCTCTCCCTCTGTCCCTCCCACTCATGGTCTCTCTCTAAAATAAATAAATGCATCTTAAAAAAAACCTCTGATGTTAACTTCCAAATTCTTAAAATTCGTTAATCTATTTATTAAATTCTATTCCTTTTAATATGCTTAAACAACCAGTTAACTAGGGGAAAAAAGTGAGGTAGGGAGAGAAATTGAAAAATAAATCATATATACTAATGGAAATGCATGTCAAAAGTGTAAAAAAGCTTCTTTCACAAAGTAAAAATCTTAGTAGTACTTGGTAAATGTTGTTAGTGTTGTTACGACTCACAAAAAAACCTCTATGTATTGAAAGATAATTCAAAGTTACAAAAAAATGTAAAAAGAAAGATTTGGAGCTCTGCGTAGCCCACGGGGAATGTGGTGTCTGAGTATGAGATGTGGAGACCCAGATCCAGCTGGACGCTGCTGTGGCCCTGAACGCGCCATAAATGTGGGGAAAGTGCACCTACCTTGGGGTCGCCATTTTGTTTTAAAAGGCAACAAGACAAGGTAAAGCCCAGGATTTCCAGGCCTACTTTGGAAGAGTGGTTCTCCAGCTTTGAGACCCCTCAGAATGACCTCAGGAACTCTGAACAATTATGATGCGCAGAACGCACCCCACAGCAGCTACATGGGATCACCGGGTGGGACCTGGGCTGGTGTCCGTCCCCTGGCACAGCTCCCCAGGGTTCTCATATCCGGGCAAGTTTCAGGGTAAATGTTTCTGAGGAAAAATGTAATTACCTGGATGGATCCTGGATCTTTTCTCTCTTCTTTCCATAGGAAGCAACACAAAAGACACACCAGGACAGAGAGGAGGGGAAAACGGAAAGAGGAGCAAGAGAGGAAGGGCGGCAGCACAGGTTTGGCTCGCACGGCCCACCCCGAATGGCCGAATGGCTGCACACGTCAGGGCTGGTAGCTACCTTGGACTTTGTGGTGATGGTCATCCTGCAGGATCGCGATGGCTACCGTGTGGTTATTTTCCATCTCTAGGAGAGCAGCCTCATGGCTGGCCGTGAGATCTTCTACCTGAAGGAGGCCACAGCTATGGTTACACACAGAGATGGGGGAATGGGTGGCAGGAGTGTCCTCGCTGCTTGGAGAACACAGGTGGAATTCAACCAGTAGAAATGTCTGTGGCCAAAACGTCAAGGACAAGCCATTCTGCTGAGAGGACAGCCGTCTCGGCCTTGCGCCAAGGCAGGGGAGCCAGGATCTGGTGATGTTGTGGCAGCCCCTGAGTCAGGGGGAGGTCACAGGGAAGTCACCACCCTAGCCCAGCTGACAGCTCCTGGTGGGGGACAGCTGCCTGAGCCCACTCCCATTCCTTCTCCTGCCCCAATCACTGAGACAATGGTGGACAAGGAAAAGAAGAGGGCCCTCTACTGGATGATCGGCTCTCTGTTGCCCCATGGCAGGTGGGAGCATCAGTACACAAGACAAACAGAGGGAACTAACCTTTATTAAGCCACCTGCTATTGGTTCCTGCACTTAACTCTCACAGCAACATCACGAAGTAGGTATTTTTATGCCCATTTTACAGATAAGGAGACCGAGGCTTAGAAGGGTTTGAAATGTTTTGCCAAGGACTCGTAAATGGCAGAGCTGGTAGTCGGCTTAGGCCTGTCTAACTCCACTGGTGAAACTCTCTCAAACTCACCGTTGTTGCCTGCCCCAGCAAGACCACAACCAATGCCTCAAGAGGCTCTCCCCAGCGCCAGGACAGGCCGGCAGATCTGTGTGCGCTCAGCGCGTCTGCTTCACCATAACCTTGACCTCCAGGTTGCAATTTGGACTCCCCCCGTCCCTGGCAACGTGGAGCTACTCCCGTTTCTCTGGCTGAAGGCACATTTCCAGAATGTAATCACAGGTAGTGCGGCTGGTCCAGGATTTTTATTTCCACCCTTCCTGATCTCTGCAAACCGCCCCACCCCCCAATATGTTTACTGTTTTTGTTATTGTTGTGGCTGCTGCTTTAACCTTGAATGGATGACTTTTAGGAGTAATTTCAAAACACCACCTCTCCCCATGGTAGCAAACCAGAACAGTGTTTTTCCAAATTCTTTGTCAGTGAACCATTGTTAAAAAATACCACCGTACCTTGCGTTGAGCATGGACCCACTCACACACAAAACCGAAGTTCCATAAGACAACCCTTTCCCTTCCTCCTTGAAATAACCTGGTTTTAAAATTTCTATCTTACTTTGTTTTTCAAAATGCCAGTTGCAAACCACTAAATTTATTTCATGACCTACTAGTGTATCAAAACCTGGCATTTGAGAAACACTGAACCAGGAAATGGGCTCGGGGCCTAAAGCTCTTTGATGGACCAGGTAAGAACACACTGCTTCTAGCAGGTAATATTCAGCCATCTCTTAGAGTCCCTCCTTTTTCTGGGGATAATTCACAGGCTGACCTTTGATTTGAAGGGAGGAAGGGCTCTCCACAAGAAAGGAAGCCCACTTGCGAAGTGGATGCATCTGAGTATTTTTTATTTTAAAATGGGATGGATTCCCATTCTGGATAGTGTGATTGCGTGGGATAATTTGTCTGACTCCTCTCTCCTATGGAAAATGAGAACTTCATCCATTAAAAAAGAAATATCTCTGGCAAAACCAACAATTGAACTCCACCGTGTTAGGAAAGCTGCATGATAAAATGCAAACGGACATGGTATGCAATGATTCACTTTTATTTACTGGTCATTCTTGATTAAACAATATTTTACTTAAGGCTCAGAGCTATGAGTGCACTCAGCAGAAAGGCTGATTACCACAGTATCTAATTGTCCAAATCCTGTTTATATGAGGTTTTTATGGCATCTTTGTCAAGAGTCTTTTAGTCTCTTGGAAAAATAAATCACTGACTTAAAAAAATGGAAATATCTTTTCTTTCTGCTTTATTACTGATGTCAGTTAAGCCCATAGCACACTGTAGAAACAAGTACCCACACATTATCTGGAGTTACATTACCCAGTTCAGAATAAAGAAAAATCTTTCATCAGTCTTTGGTATGATTCTAATTTATTGGGCTTTTATACAAATTGCCATGGGTAGTTTCAGGAAAGACAGATGAACGGAAGGGCTAGGTTCCAGAAAAGTCCCGCACGTCTCTGGAGCTGGATAGGCCCTGATTGGTCAATGCTACACTATGTTTGCGGCTAAACATACGCCCTTCTGGTTTGTTGGAAGGCAGGTCGGTGATAACATACCGCCCCCAATACATTAAGGGTGACGTCAGGGCATGATCTCTCTGTTATGGCCTCTCAGAGGTGCTTTTATGAATTGTAATACCACGTCCCTAACTCTGAAAGGCCATATGCAAAGAGTGGAGTGCCCAGTACATTTCGAAGGAAACCAGAGAGAGTCAATGAGCCAAAATTTGGGCACAATAATCCTAACTCTTCGGTAATTTAGTAATTTCAGTAATTTCTATACATCTTTATGGTTTTTAAGGAATATGAGGAAAGGGCTGTCCATTCTTGGCATCCTCTCTGTTGTCATGGTATTAATCCCCACAACATCTGCCATGGTTCCTGGCTTATTTCTGGAGCGCGGGCTCGCCCTCCGAAGCAGCCAGTAAGGGCTCTCAGCCTAAGGAGACTGGAAACCTTCTGAAGAGGAGATTCAGACAAGGTGAACGAAGGGAAACGCAAGGTCATTTTGTGCACAGATCACCCAGAGACAAAAGGCAGTAAACTCTATCGGGCTGAATTACAGCAGACAAAGGCTTGGAAAAACCACCCTCAGGGGGGTGAGAATACAGCTGTGGGGCCTGCCTCACTCAGCCATTTGCAAAATACAGTTGTTTGAGGCTTTGGCAATTCACTTTGAGAAGACGGACCTTTAGAATGAAGAAGCCTGCGCTTCGTGTCGTCTCGGTTTCACTCATTAAACCCAAACCAGATTAAACTCCCATTTACCGCCACCCCAGACTCTGTATTCATATGTGATCAGACAGAGGGAGCCGGCCCATGTTTACTCTCCCCAGGGCTCTCTCGACGTTCCTTTCCAGGTAACGACGAGACCCTCCTTGCCTTCCGTCCCTGGTACAGCATCCTGGGCGCTGACTCGAGCAGGCTGCCAGCCGTGCCACAGCGCCCAGTGCGACTTCCTCGCGTCCGGGTCGCGCCTCTGCCCCCTCTCCAGCCCAGCGCGTGGGCAGCTGTGCATGGAAGGCCCTATCTTCCCTGGGCCGCCTCCCCCCAGCGTGCGGGGGCTCTGGTGCTGCAAGACACTGGGCCCCCGGGGACCTCATTCTGTTTGATTAGGGAGACCGTAGCACGCACAACCAAAGAGACGTAATGCAAGATGATGGACAAAGTGGCCTCTGATTACCCGTGGGGATGCTGAGCCTGCCAGCTAGTCTAAAAGGATGATTTCTCCAGGAAAGGGGAGAAAGTATGTCCTGGATGTGAGACAAGGCCGGTGGAAACTCCGAAGGACCAGCACAGCCACTCCTCAACAAAGGCTCTGCTCAGACTTCATTGAGCGGAATCCATAATGCATCTAGGAACCAGTGGCCCCTGGAAGAGGGTGACTTCAGGGCCAGGTCAGGGAGTAAGACAAACTGCCAAAGGGTCTGGGAGCAATGGGGTCAAAGATCACAAATCTGGTCACTGGATACCAGGCTCTGTGGCTAAGTATCCTTGGGGACCAGCCCCAGGCAGCCCAGAAGGGAGGGCTGCAAGCTGGACAGAGAAGCAACGACGCTTGGGGCTAACAGGGAACAGCATGGGTGTTTACAGTGAAAATCCGTTCTATGTGCTTCGAGAAAGGGAAGCTCTGGTAATCTGGCTTCTATTAATGTGTAGCAAGCTATAGAATGAGAGCTGATTTTAATGAAACACCTTTTAGTCATACTTTTAAAATCAAAGTCCTACCATACCTTGGAGGTCACTGAGGAAAGCCAAGAGGCAAGACCATGCCCCCTGCTCGTGCCCCTAACCAGAGACTGCAGGACGGGGTCCTGCCTGTGCCAGGATACCTGCAGTGCCGGGCCCTGGGGCTTTTACGGACCACCAATGCTGGCCCCCCCTCAGCAATTCTGATTCAATTCATGTGGGGTGAAGACGAGGAGCGGTGTTTTGTCAGAGGTTCCCCTAAGTGATTCCCAGGTGTAGGCAGAGAGAGACAGTCTTTGCCCCTCCAGGCGAGCGAATGCCTGGATTTGTCCTACGGGAGATGCTGCAGTGAACTCAGAGGTCAGCCTGCCCTAGCAGTGAGTTCCCAAGTTGAGTTAAAGCCCCCGAAAATCCTGCATGTCGAAACTGACGCGGCCTCCCCATTGCCAGCCGTGGGGCGCTGGGGCATGAGGAGAAGCCAGACTGGTTAACTTGATTTTTAAGGCTCCAGGAGCACAGAGATGCTCCTACTTGTGGAGTTAGCATTGCCAAATGCAATTGTCCCTGATAAGGGAGACCCACCGGGTGTGGAGATTCCCGCGTGGGTAACTCACACCACAGACCATCCAAATCTCCATGGCAGTCATGCACTTGACCAACAGGCATTTATTCTGTCTGTAAATTGGGATGCTGGACTGAGGTACATTTCATCTTCCTCCCCACTGCCTGCATGCTCTCTGCTGGAGAAGGGGAGGGTCAGGATAGCAGCAGAACAATTCATAGATTTAAATCACGATCCTCCACCCCCGCCCCCAAACCAATGGGTTTCCATAGGTAAGGCTTACCCACATATGAAGTCTTCAGAAGCTACTTCCATCATAAAGCTTTCCCCTTTCCTTATAGCTAGAAGTAATCTAAATTCCTAAACATGTCCTCTGTACTTCTCACCCAGTGTTACAGTTTCTGGGGTACCTGTCTCAGAACTTTCCCCGATCTCTAACCTGGGCTATGATACAAGCAAGTCCGCACGTTCTGTATCTTGGTATCGCTCCCAGTCGCCTGCCATAATGCCTTGCGTGCGGTGGCATTCGCTAAATATTCTTTGCACGGATGAATGAATAAATGAATCACTAGCTATTATGAAGGACTGAGAAGAACAGAACTCAGAGCCTTCCTAAGACAGAGCACTTCTTAAATATACATGGGTGGCTTATGTGACTCCTTCTCAAGGGGAAAGGCTGGGGGTCTTGTTTCTTTCCAATCCCTCCCAGTATAAAATCTCTTCCGGGCTGCTGTCCCAGCTCAGAGGCCAGGCGAGAGCCCATCTCCCAGCGTGTGTGCCTGCCCCGGCGAAGCCCCGTCAGGCCCCCAGTGGTGTTGCACCAGTGGACGGGCCCCGCTCAGCTGTGGCTTCAGCTCTCTGGTTCCCATACACTGCACCCCGACAGGAGCTTTTGCTCGGAGGGCTCCCTCAAAGCACCTTCTCCTGCTGGTGACCACCTCCCTGCCTCTTGGCATCTTCTCAACCAACCTGGAACTTCAGATCAGAAATCTTTTAGTGAATGTAGGGGGAAACATGTTCTGTGTAAAACTGGGAGTGAACAGCCCAGGGATACAGAGGCACAGAACAAGTTGGTCTCTGCACGCATTTGAGATGTATTGAGGGGCCAGGAAATTGGGAAGGCTGTGGAGAGCAACAGGTGCAAATGTCTACTCATGGGAGCTCTGCTCTGCAAGCTTAGGAGGCAAGATGCTGGGGCTCAGTTTCTAATCTTAGCAGCAGCAGGTAACTCTAGCTGCCAGCTATTCTGTTTCCTGGTCTCGGGGTCTAAAGCACCTCAAGCAGGCAGGCGTGTCTGGTTTCCACAGGCCTCTAGAAAAGGAGAATGCTAACCCGAGAAGCCGAATACAGGGCTGTCCAATGGGAGATTTTAAACGACAACAATAGTACTTATTATTACTCTGAAATGACTCTTGTGCCTCCTGCATTCCCAAGCCTCCGGGACTGCCGTCCAGGTTATTTATCTGGAAGCTGTCAGAGAAGAGCAGCCCGAATACTCATGCTAATGAAGGGCCACTCAGCGCGCGCCTGAGATTTAAAGAGTACTCTTCACAAATGCAAGTTTACTTTAGGGATGTGAAATCACACACCTGTTAGAAGGCGGGCATCGGGGCATCAGAGCCCTGGGGGCCTGGAAGGAAGAGCAGAGACAGGAGCCGAGCTAGCTCTCACGGAAGCGCAGCTGACCCTCTGTCTCACTGCACAAGCCGCAGTCCCGGAGGGGAGCAGGCTTGGGGGCGCGGCACGACCCCGGGAATCCTCCTCAGTGGCTCCAGGGAGCACTGCCCTCTCTACGAAGACTGTCGGGCTGAGGTTAACCAGAGGAATTCGGTCCTTCATTCAGCAGATGCGTGCCGAGGGCAGGCTCAGCAGTCAGGCACCAGACATCCGGCACGGGTAGACCCGGCCGACAATTCAAACTTCACACTGGACTGCATGGACCCTGGAGCCAGACTGGGTTCCTCCCCGGCTTTTCCTGGCCCCACCCTGTGAGTTCTGGCAGATTATTTAACCCCTGGGTCTCGGTCTTCTCACCCGTGAGATGGGGGCGATGACGGAACCCATGTCGCAGGGCTGTTGCGAGGATGGATGATTGGTATAGGTAGAGAGTTAAGAGCAGTCCCCAGTGCATCACAAGTGCTAGGTGCGTTTGCTCGTGATTACCACTACCCTCCGAGGAATATACAGATGAGAAACAGGGGACCCGAGTAAAATTTATAGTTCATTCAACAGCGATAAGCGACTAGAGTAGGGACAGGACAGGAAGAGTGGGTAGGTGGTGGGGGAGGGGCTGTAAGTTTAGATAAAGAAAGGCCTCACTGAGAAAGTGACTTTGGAGAAACGTCTGGATGAGACGGAAAGAGGGAGCCATGGAATGTCTAGAGGGAGAGCATTCCAGGCAGAGGGCACAGCAAATACAAAACCCCAGGGTGGGAGTGTGCTTGGGAAGAAAGGCACGGGAGGGAGGCCAGGGTGGCTGGGGGGGTTGGGGGGAGAGGGAACAGCAGGAAGAAATGAGGTCGGAGAGTGAACTTGACAGAAGCTCACCTACGGAGCAGGACTTCTTGCTAAAGCAGCGGCGCTGGCACCCCTCCACCTTCCACCTGCGTATCCCAACAGCTGAGACAGGGCGCCGAGGGCGGACTGACCTGCTCCCGGTGCTGACACCGGATCCGCAGCAGCTGGGCGTGGTGCTCCTCCTGCAGGCGCACCATCTCGGCCTCAAACTGCCGCTGCAGCCTCTCCTCCAGGTCCTGCAGCTCCGCCCGCTGCTGCCAGCCCAGCCTCCGCACCTCCTCCTCAAACCGCCTCTCCAGGTCCTCCTTCTCCTTTTGCAGTTTCTCACACTTGGCTGTGTTGAAGGCTGGTGGGGAGGGGGAGAATAACACCTTTTGAAAAATTGCTTACGAGGCACCAAAAGCTTCGAGCCCGAGCGTCTTTAATACCCACCGGCAGATCACCAAGGTTAACGTAATAACCAGGGCAAGATTCTCCTACTCTTGCTTCTGTAGAGCTTCACAGTTTGCAAAGCGCTTTGCCTTCTACCGCGTTTGGTCCTTACAACAGACCCTGGGTGTTGAGGTCGAGAACATGAGCCCCAGGGAGCTCGGGTGACTTGCCCAAGGTCCTCCGGTGTGCGGAGAAAAGAGCTGCAAAGGCAGATTTGGGCTTTCTGCCCGCAAGCCCTGTGTTCCTGTACTAGAGCAGGGTTTCTCTGAGAGTCCACGGACCACAGCCATCAAAATACTGGGGGTTGGTTAAAAATGCACGTTCCTAGGCACACCTTGAGTGGGTTAGAGCCCCTGGGGCAGAACTGAGGATGTGCTTTTCACAAGGTCCATGGTGACTCATGTCTATCGAGGTTTGGGACCTGAGCGCACCTGCAAGCTGGAGACAGGATGGGGGGTGGGGTGGGGAGGGAGGACACGTAGATACTGAAGGCTGTTCCCTTGGGGCTGAAATGCCAGATGGGGCTATCTCAGAGAAAGTGCAGGGGTGACAGAGCTTCACCAACAACCAGGCTTCTCCCCCAGAAGGGCTAACCGCTCAATACCCCCATGCCACCCCGCACAGCCCTGGTGCGTTTCCTGTGCCGCGGGCTGGGGATGGGGACTGTGGCCCAGCCTGCTGCCCCCGCCACTGCTCTGCTTAGCGTTTGTGCCTCCCTTGGGCTGCAGGTGGGAGTGACTGCTTCCATTTTAAAGATCGCTGCCTCCACTGCAAACTGCTTTCAAGAAGGAGGAAAAACAGCTTGACAATCTACTACGCTTAGGTCAGATGGAGTGGCTTATACCCAGCACACGCATGCAGAAAGGCGCACGCACACACCACGCACATTCCACAAGTGCCCTCTGCTCTGCGCTACAAGCTGGGGAAACATGGTCACCTGCTTTATCATTGAGTGAGTAGGTATAAGTGCTGGGTAAGTGGGATCTACCCCTTGCGGGGCGGGGTGGGGGGGATGATCAGGAATACACACCCAAGGTAAGTGAGATAGCATTTGAAACAGCCTAATCAGAAGTCCCACCCTAAAGAGGCAGCTAATTCAAGGGCTTCTTTGTCACATTTGACTCTAAAAAAGTTCTTTTAATCAGCACTGGGATGTTTAAAAACATTTTTTTCCCCTGGTAAAATGAGTGGTGGATTGGCTGGACACCACACAGGCACGTTGTCCTATGTGAACAGTGTGTAAGCATCTGGCCAGCCCAGCAGCCTCAGACAGACCCCAGTGGCCTTCCTGTTCTCGTGCTTCACCTGGCCCAGTGTCCCAGGTCCTAGCATCGGGTGGAGGATTCCAATGCACAGTCTGGAGAAGTTGTTTGCAGGATCTGCCAATGTAATCAGGGTGAACCCAGGGTGGGATGGTGGGCACTGTCCTCTCCAGGTGTGAGCAATAAGAGGACGTACTATCTTAGAGAATTTAATAGCAATAACCAAACTGACTTTGAAAGCCCTCTGCCTTTTAATGTTCTCGTGTACCAGCAATTCTGAAAAATGTTAGTGAAAAATAATCCTCCTCAAAAAAGTCTTTTGTTGGCCTAAGTTCTAAACAATTGCTACAATTACTGTTGAGGTTTTTAAAAATAATTTTTGTATTTCATAAAAATCACAGAGAAAACTTGGAAGTATAGTACAAATTATTGTACAAATGACATTTGTCCCCTGAACCATTTGAGAATAAGATGCTGACCTGTTGTCCCACTAACCCTGAATTCCTTAGTGTATATTCCCTGCAAACAAGGACATTCTCCTACATAACGACAATATAATCATTAAGATCAGGACATCAACACTGATCCAATGGTGCCATCCAATGCTCAGACCCATTTAAATTTCACCAATTGTCCCATAATATCCTTTCTAGAAAAAGGATCCAGTTCTGAGTCACAAGTTGCATTTAGCTGTATGGTCTCCTCACTCTCCTTCAGTCTGGGACAGTCCTTGGTCTATTCTTGACTTATGGGACCTTGGCGCTTTTAAAGTCGAAAGGCTATTATTTTGTAGAATGTCTCTCAATTTGGTTTGTCTGATAATTCCTCCTTACTAGATTCGGGTCACGCATGTTTGGCAGAAAATATCACAGAAGCGGCATTGTGCTCTCATTTGAATATTAATCAATAAAAATGAGATTTCTTTTTAAATTGTGTATGTAGTGAGTCAGGAAGATAGTGCTTATTACTGATTATTGCAAGGTTATACGGGAAATGATACACGGTTTGGAGGAGGCGGTAGTACAGATGGTCCATCTAGAGCGTCACATATGCTAGGAATGCCCCTGAATATTGTTGTCACCTCCGCTGCGAGTGAATCTTCTGGGCGAGGTTTACCTAAGGGGCAGATTGCTGGGGGTGCTAACAAGTACTAGCATGAATAACAGACTCAGTCTGAGGCTTTCTGGTGCCTGGTGGTCAGGTCATGGTGGAAAAAGGTTGAGGGTTCTCCCTTACGTCTGATCACTGCAGGCTACCGTCCCTATAAAAAGGACCTGACAGTAACTATCGGCCAAAGGGGCTCAGGTCTGGAAGCAGCAGTGGGAAAATGCTTGCTCCTGGAAGTTCTGGCTCACTGGCTTTATTAGCCTAGCTCTGGCTTTTCCCAAAGACCCTCCAGCCAGGGAAAGTTGGTAGGGGTTTCACCAGGGAATTTAGCTGGTGAAAAAAACTATCAGGATCCACAGACCAGGTAAAAGGTATATATAAAGACAGGATTAATCTGGGGTGACTGGATTTTATTTTATTTTTTAATTTTTTAAAAGATTTTATTTATTTCAGAAAGAGAGAGAGCAAGAGAGCATGAGTGTGTATGTGGGGCGGGGGGAGCAGAGGGAGAGAGAGAAGCAGACTCCCCGCTGAGCTGAGAGCCTGATGTGGGGCTTGATCCCAGGACCCTGAGATCATGACTTGAGCCGAAGGCAGTCGCTTAACCGACTGAGCCACCCAGGCACCCCCTGGGGTGACTAGATTTTAATAGCACAGAACAAAAACCATGGAATGTCCATTTAAAAAATAGTGGTTGATGGATTGAGACAAAGTCAAATTGTGGCAAATAGGGGGCGCCTGGGTGGCTCAGTTGGTTCAGCGTCCGGCTCTCAATTTCGGCCCTGGTCATAATCTCAGGGTCCTGAGACTGAGCCCCCCACATCAGGCTCTGTGCTCAGCATGGAGGCTGCTTGAGTTTCTCTCTCTCAGCCCTTCCCCTAGCTTGTGTGTGCTCTCTCTCTAAAATAAATAAATAAATATTTTTGAAAAAATGGAGGGAAACAGAGGAGCAGTAATTGTACCCACACTGGGGGACGGACGGGAGTCATCCTACAAAAGGAAGATGGATGCCACTAGGTGATCCAGGGATACACAGGTAGTGAGCCCCAGGGACGGTTTCTGGGTGCTCGAGGCCTCTTCCGAGGATACTCTTGTTTCTGTAATTCGGGTGGACTGACTTCATAGTGGTCTTTGTCCCATGTAGCATGCACCAGTGGACGGGGACAAAGCAGTGACAATATGTTTGCTTTTATTTAAAGTAGGTCTACAAAGCAGTGCACAGACAGGTGACACAAATTGCCAAAAGATCATGACAGTCAGCACCATTCCTGATGAAGTACATGCAAACCAAAGTAAGAAACAATTTCCATCTATAAAGCTGATAAAGATGAAATATTCTGATAACCGGGAGGGTCCGAGGAAAGTAGCATCCAATGGACCATTCGTGGGAATATGATGGATAAGCCGCTTTGGAGGGCAAAAATATCTTTCAACATTTACATGCGAGGGACAGGAGCATTTGAGGGTGACAGGGAAAGAGCACGGGTTTTTTGGGGTGGCGATGAAAATGTTCTAAACAGATTGTGGTGACAATTACACAACTCTGGATACACTAAAAACCACTGAATTGTACACTTTAAATGGTGAACTGTAAGGTATGTGAATTCTATCTCAATAAAGTTTTTACAAAAATGGGAAAAAATTTAAAAAATAACGCGACAGGGAAAATACCTCAGAGGATAAATGTAGATGTTTTTATAGGAGGAAAGGTCATATTCTGATGTGAAAACTGTATAACAAGGATGAGAATATATGCTGGCAAAATGAAACAGAAATGCAAACCCCACCACTACACTACACATGTACGCACATACACCGATGTATGCGGAATAGAACTTAACCGTTCTTACTGCCTCTTAACTAGAGATAGATTAAGCATATAAAACTCAATTGAAAATAATAAAACATGCTAATCATGTATTTTGGTTTTGATAAGTGTTATTTTGCATGGGGAAATTTTATTTATTATATAGTCCTATCAGTTTCGTTAATTCCAGAAAATCAAGGCAGTAAGTTGACTCCACAGATTGTGTAGCTGGAATGAAACAGATAAAAAGGTAAAGAAACAAATGAAAACAAATCAGTTACACTGGAGAAAGAAATGACATGATGTATGCCTTTGAAGCCAAAGATTTTGCAAGTGCACAAAGTGGATCTCGGATGATGACTACAGCGGGATCTGCTTTAGGGAAGTAGTGTGGGCTAGTTATAGAAATGATAAATCCAATATACATATAGAACAAATCCTATATACAAAGCGGCATAGGTAACCAGTAAAAAATAAGGTAAATCTTTTTGTGCCATCATGGACTGATATCTGTAACATATTGTTAAACAAACAAAGGCAAGATGCAGAAACAGTGTGATGGTGTAATTCTGTTTGTAATGAAAATGTATCTGTATTTCCACTTCTCTTCCCTCGGGAGGTTGTGTGTTTAATTATAGGACTCACTGCCCAATGAACACCTGCAACAATAAGCATTTAATTTAAAAAACCCCTATTATTTGTTTACATGTTTTAAAAGTTAAAAAAAACATTTAAAAATTACTATCATAATTGGGATGCCTGGGTGGTGAAAATATAACACTTGTAATTCACAAGCATGAGTTTGAAAAGCAAAAGCAGGATTTGACCACAGTTGGTTAAGTGTCTGCTTTCGGCTCAGGTCGTGATCCCAGGGTCCTGGGATCGAGCCCCGCATCAGGCTCCCAGGTGGAGGGAGCCTGCTTCTCCCTCTCCCTGCCGCTCCCCCTGCTTGTGCTCTCTCTCTCTGACAAATAAATAAATAAAATCTTTTTTAAAAATTACTATCATAATTAAGAAGACAGGGTTTGAAAATGTTATGGTATCCCGTGGTCAGGATTAACAAGACTCTTCTATCTTACTTGCTATTTTATTCATATTAGCGGCAGGATGATTCATGGGCCTGGCAATCTATCTGGGGGCTCAGAGATGATTGGTTTTCATCCCAGAGCTGTCCCTGAACTGCACTAAATCATGAGCTGTGAAGGCCTCAGTTTTGCTGTCTATAAAGTGGCAAAGTAATCATTTTTTTCACATGGAGCTCCAATCCCCAAATTCCCAGTGCTATTAGGTACAAGTGAGGTGATACTTCTATTCTTTCCATGCCGCCATGTTGTAAGCCCCGTGCCTGCAGAAGATATTGGGTAGGAAGAGCAGCTGGGGCCCCAAGGAGGACAGCTCCAATAATGGGGTCCCTAAAGAAATAAATATCCTCTTTCTTCTGGCAAATCTTCAAAAATATATCTGTTCGGGCATTTTGCAGACAGAGATTAATGCAGGCTCATTTAGTAGCCTTACGCAACATCTAGAGTCTTACTTTCTTTTTTTTTTTTAAAGGTTTTATTTATTTATTTGACAGAGTGAGACACAGCGAGAGAGGGAACACAAGCAGGGGGAGTGGGAGAGGGAGAAGCAGGCTTCCTGCGGAGCAGGGAGCCCGATGCGGGGCTCGATCCCAGGACCCTGGGACCATGACCTGAGCCGAAGGCAGACGCTTAACGACTGAGCCACCCAGGCACCCTAGAGTCTTACTTTCATTCATTCTTTATTTCTATTCATGTGAAAGCATTTGGTACTTCATAGTGCAGAGGCAAACACCGTAATAATAAATCCTTAGAACCTAGGAAGCTGAGACAATAATTTCAAGAATAGCAGGATTTTGATTGGCTAAGAAAATATAACACTTGCAATTCACAAGCATGAGTTTGAAAAGCAAAAGCAGGATTAGAATCTATTGTGCTGTTTTAAATAACTGAACATATAGGGGGATGTATGTAAGAATATATACAGTGGTGTGTATGTGTATATATCCACTATAATACTATATAATATTATTAAAGCTGAATTTAGCACACCCTCAGACATACATAACACAAATGATACCAATCTATCAGCTCATGAGTGTGACACATGAAGATGTAGCGATCCTGGGGACACCGGCAGATGACACTGCTGTGGCACCATTTGTAAAAACGTACTGTGTTGACCACAGTTCATAAATCAACTGAGAGGAGAACTCAGTGAGTAAGATCAAGTTTCTTTAAACAATCGCCCAAAATGTCTTTTGAATAATTACAACTTTTTATTGTTTTGCCTAAGAGGTAGCAAAGATGGGTAAATACACTGCCTGCTCTACAGCTCATGACAAAAGCGGAAGGAATAATATTATACTGCCTTTTGCATCATAGGGAGTGCTTTAGCTGTAACACTTATAAAATCATCTAAATATAAAGAAATGAGGGGCGCCTGGGTGGCTCAGTCGGTTAAGCGCCTGCCTTCGGCTCAGGTCACAATCGCAGAGCCCTGGGATCAAGCCCCGCATCAGGCTCCCTGCTCAGTGGGGAGCCTGCCACTCCCCCTGCTTGTGCTCGCGCGCTCTCTCTCTCTCTCTGACAAATAAATAAATAAAATCTTCAAAATAAATAAATATAAAGAAATGATACTCTGTATAAATAAGTATTTATACAGTATATAAGTATTATAATAGTATAAGTATTAACAGTAAGCGTATTACTTACTAATATAATTAATAAGTACATAATAAGTATGTAAGTATACTAGTATGTCCTATATCAGTATATAAGTATTATAACAGTCACTGAATTCATATGTTGAAGTGTTAACGTCCAGTACCTCAGGATGTGACCATGTTTGGAGACAGGATTTTCACAGAGGCAGTGAAGTTAAAATGAGGGCATTAGGGTTGGCTCTGATCTAATATGACTGGTGTCTTTATAGGACACAGATGCCTATGGAAGGAAAATGATGTGACAGGGAGAAGGTGCCCATCTGTAAAACCCAAGAGGAGAGAGGCCTCAGAAGAATGAGCACTCTGCCAACCCCTTGGTCTTGCACTACCAGCCTCCAGGACCATGAGAAGATGGATTTCTGTTGTTTAAGCCCCCCAGCCTGCGGGACTCGGCAAGTGCAGCCCCACGTAACTAATGCAGTCCCCATCATCACTTACAGATGGAGGGGGATCCCACAGTTAGAGACGATGAAGTTGTTTCTTTGGGAGGTGGGGGGTAATTAAACAGACATAACTTTCAAGGAAAAAGAATTTAAAATTACCCATAATCTCACTACAAAAAAGATGAAATTTTCAATTCCATGATCGCTTCATCGTTGTTGCAGATGCGTGAATTCGTAATATTCTACTAGGAATTTTCCATGTCCTGATGCTTAACATTTTCATGGCTACCTTAGATTCTCATGTTGATGCACTACAATTGATACGCCCTTATTGCTGGAAATTTGGTCTGTGTCACCCATATATTACTTTGCTTTTTTCATTAGGATAAATCCCCAGGAGTGGAATTACACGGGGTTAAAGTTTATGAGCATCTTCATGCTGTGAGGTTTTTGGTTTTGGGGTTTTTTGGATGGCAGTGATTCTGTAACAAACCAGTGCCCACTAGGGGGAGCCATACTGCCTGAAAACATGCCCTCTGGTGGCGAATGCATTTGCCTACGCTGGTCAGATCACGGTGACAGGCGGGAGGCAAACAGGATTGGTCTGCAAACACGCTGCCTGGGTCCTGGCCACACTGTCCTTCACAGCCCTACCCTCAGTTTCTCTGTAAGACCTTCCTTTTGATGAAAATGTCAAGGAGAGAGAAAAGGAGGGGCTGGAAATGGAACACGAAAGGTTCAGGTACAGAGTAGAAATGAGACAGGAGTCAGGGAGAGAGTCCTGGGTCTCCTGTCAGCTTTGCAGGTCCGGGCAGCGTCTCCAGGGCCTGGGGACAGGATGGGCACTTGCGCTGTGGAAATCACAGCCTGCGCCCGACATGTCCGGCACCACCTAGGTGGGTTCTATTACCCACTGCAACCCTATTAGGTGTCCAGCAAGAGCCTGATGATCTCTGTTTGCAGGGAGCAGGTGGGGGCTGAGAAAGGGCAACTGCCTGGGCCGAGGCCACCGTGCGAGTGGGCTAGGCCCAACAGAGCAGGCGCTCGCTGTTCTGAATTGCATCTCTTTACCTGTCTGTGTCCTTACGAGTGGGACAGGGTCCTATCCGTAGGCAGGCCGACAGTCAAGAGACAGTAACTAAACTTACCGCACACCCGCTGTCTGCCACACCCCCATCCTAGGCGCAGTGTGAACAAGACACAGTCATGGGGGCAAATAAATAAAATCAGCAAAACTTTAAAATAGCAACATTTTAGATAGCTAAAGCTTTCAATAACTGCAGAGAAGTAAAAGAAGGACGGCGCTAGCAAAGGACCAGGAAAGGGCAGGTTAGGCTGAGCTGGGATGGACGAGAGAGGTCCCTCTGGGAAGACAGCATCCAGTTAGCTGTGAATGACGAGAAAGAGGCAGAGCGCCGAGAGCTGGAGGGAGAGAGTCTCATGTGGAGGAACCGCAGTGCAAAGGTCCTGAGCCCGGAACGTTTCAGAGTACATAAGGAACAGAAAGACTGCCACGGGGCTTGAGTGTCCGTGACAGGGAGAGTGGAGGGAGGTGAAGTTCAAGAGATAGGCAGGGTCAGGTCATGCAGAGCCTGTGGTCTCTGGGGAGGAGTTGGAAGTCTACTCTGGTAGAGTGGGAAGCCCAGACAGTCTCAAAGAGGGGATAACAAGGGCTAAGTAAGCTTTTACAAGATCCCTCTGGCGGCTGCGTGGAGAACAGAGTGCAGGAGGCAAGGGTGGGGATAAGAACAGCAATGAGGAGGATACGTGTGGAGTCTAGGCGGAGTTCATGGTGACGGGGACTGAGGCTACAACAGGCTAAGGAATGGATGGATGTGCGCTGTATTTGGGAGGCAAAGCCACCTTGATGTGCTCATGGAGTGCAGGAGGGAGATGAGGGAAGTCAGGAAGCATGAATCGGGCGACTGGTCTGAGCAGCGGGGGCTGGTGGTGCCATTTCAGGAGATGGGAACATAGGAGGAGGAGTCCCCCTGGGGAGAAACACCAGGCATTAGGCACCAAACAAACCTTTCCTGGATTCATAGATGAATTCATACACATCTGAAAGCCAGCAGTTCACAAATGCTTTGGGGGGATTCTCCTCTGGTCCACTGTACTCAGGAAGGGCTTTCCTGGATTTTGTTGAAAAACACAAAACTCAGGACCCTGAATTTTGACAAGCCACTTTAATGATGAACGATGAGGCGTTGTATGAGAGTGGTTCGTATGCTGTGGTTTATTTTATAAAAGTGTTGAGGTGTTCAAAGCCTGACACCTCGGGATAGACTCTAGTTATTAAATCTCTCCCAGGGAATGGGGGCAGTTTGACAGATGTGCTTTTCTCCCTGCGGGGGTGGACATGGTTTCTGGAAGAATCTGCAAGATCTGGCCGTGTTAAGAGAAAGAGCATTTTCCAGATGTTAGGAGGTTTGACAGCTATGTGACAGATACAGAAAGGTGTCTTCCCAAGGTGTGTTTGAAAGTGCCCGAACATTTTACTTACCTGTGGGTCAAACTTTGGGAACACAGCCCTCAAACTGGATGATGATGTATAAGAGACCTCAAGATTCCCAAACACATGTCATGATGTGCCAAAGCATTGCACTAAAGCCCACTCCTCACCACGGACACTTCCACCCAGGACTGATGGTGAACAAGTCTTCCTGCGCCCTGGACCCTGAAGAGCAGAGCTCCCACACACCAGAAGGTGAGGATGGTGGGGGCCGGGGGCACAGGGGAGAAGCGCAAGTCCAGGGGGAAAGCAGCGTGGCGCCTGGGAAGGAGAGGGGACACGGGCAGCGAGCAGCCTTCAAGGGGAGGCAGGGGGGGAGGGGGGAGGAGCACTGGCCTCCATATGGGGCTCAGCTCCAGCCTCTGTGGACACCTGCTGTGGGAATTTTAGCATCTTGCTCAACCTCTCTGGGTTTCAACATTCTCATCTATAAAATGAGGAGGTTGGGTACAGCACTGTTCTGGGCTGAATTGTGTCCCTGATCTCCCAAATCATATGTTGAAATCCTAACCCCCAGTACACCTCAGGATGTGACTACTTTTGGAGATAGGGACCTTGAAGAGGTGATTAAGTGAAAATAAGGATTTTTCAGAGGGACTGCTGTCCTAAGAAGAGGAAGAGACAGCAGAGATGCACATGTTCAGAGGGCAGGTGAGGACACAGGGACAAGACATCCACCTGCAAGCCAAGGAGAGGGGCCTCAGCAGAAAGCAACCCTGGGGCACCCTGCTCTGGACGTCCAGCCTCCAGAACTATGGGGAAAGAAATTTCTGTGGCTTAAGCCCCCCAGTCTGTGGTGTTTTGCTACAGCAGTCCTCGCAGACTGATTACTCCGGGCACTTTGAGTGCTAAGCCCCCTTCCTGTCCTAGCCTTCTAGAATTCTATGGATATTTCAATGGTGACCCAGGTCATCAAGAAGAGCCTCCCCTTGAAGAAGACAGGGAAGAGTATATCATTTTTTGTTATGATCCACCCCCCCATGGTCCCCTAAAGAGATAAGCTTCATCTGTAGGAAAAATGTACACAGTCACTCATCTCCATGACATGAGACATTAAGAGTGATATCAATGCTTGGCATTTGTATGTGTTTTCATTATAAAGCTCTTTAACACACAATACTACCTTGTTTACTCTTCCCAGCAAATTTCAAAACTGGGCAAAGCAGGCATTTCTGTTCTGATTTTATAGAAGAGGAAACAGAGGTTCAGAGGGGTGAAGTCACTTGTCCAAGCTGACACAGCTAGAAAGGGACAGCCAGGATTCGATCCATGGGAATCTCGGTAGTGCTCTTTCCAGTAATAACTGGACTGCTATTCTGCCTTACATTTTGGAAGAAGGGGAAACAGAGATATAAGGAAAAAAGATAGAGAAATCCCAATTAGTAAGACTCTTTCACAGTAAGAAATACCTCATGCCATTTTTATGCGTTCTTTAAGACAAAGGATGAGCATTTTAACAAATGGATAATGACTGATCCCGAAGGTGAATATAATGTGCAATGCATACAGGTAAGCTTCTGGGTCTGAGAGGAGAAAAACACAAGGATGATTTATGGAGGCAAATGAGGAAATGGAATTAAGAGGGTGGTTATAATCCTATGTTTTGAAAAGCAAAACAATGCTGTCTACATGAGAACTAACTACAGGAGGAAATGGCTTGATGGGGAAATGGTTTTTGCACAGAGTTGGTTCTTCCTTTCCTCCAGGTTAATTTGGGCTTGCGGAGTTTTAAAGGCATCTCCAGGGCAAACGCTCATCTAACACACTCCACAGGGACCGTCCTGAAGGCCCAGCTTTAGATGGGACAGGTAATGGCTTTGTGTGGTTGCAGGGAGTATTCACTGCTTTTAATTTTTTCTTCTCCTTGCAAAATGGCATTGAAAAGATGACCCTTTAATTTTATCTTAAATTAGTACTTGTTACATAAATTGTACAAGTAACATCCTCTCCATGTTGAACATCCCTTTTAGAAGGAACTGTTGATAATGTCCTGGAAAATGTTTAAACAGAGCATAAGCTGAAGTTCTGGGCTGCTATTCACTGTGGAGAACTTGACCTGCAGAGGTTTCTAGAAAATGAACTCCCAGGACCCTATCATTTAAGAAGCTCCACAGCTTGAAGTGACCCTATTCCATAGCAAGTTGCTAACTTCAATCTTCTGTTCCAGAGTTTGGGTGGCCCCCACTCCTAGGTGGGTATGAAGATCAACCAGCTACTAGATAATATATTTTAATGCATTTGCAGTAATTGGCATAAATATATTCATTCCTTCCTTCAGGTTGTCAAATGCATGCATCACCTGGCCTTGGGTATTCTGTGTTCTCCACAGGATTTGGGAGATAGCTCTCTGAGGTTTTCCCAGACCTATGATCATCTTTATTTTCTGTCCAAGGCTTTACTGCCTTTAATTTTTCACAGGAATGGAGGATTAATGTTTTAAATCTTCAGGAGCTAATTTTTTAAAAGATGGGCATTTCCCTATTAACTCGTCTCAGCCTCTCTTCATTACTACCAAATACATCAAATCAATTCTAAGGAACAAAATAGACCACCTCAAATTCTTCCTATCTGCGAATTTTTAGGCACAGACACAGAAGAAGCAAAGTTTTTAGGCAATCTGCAATAGCCCAAGAGTGGGTTTAGGATTAACGGAAATACCTGCCTGATGCCCTGGCTAGCCCCGTTGCCTTTATCAGTGGACTCCCACACCACTTAGCACAATGCCAGGCAGCTTTCCATAAACACGTGCTTTCTTGAACAAGGCTGAGGGATCACTTCCTGCAGAGTCAGTCAGCCAAGGAGAAGGCAGCATGGCAAGCCACTCCTCCTTCAGGATGCCTGGAGTGTTCTCACCTTCAGACTCCAAGTTATCCCGGTTCCTGGGTTGGTGTCTCTACCGTAGGGGTGAACCCCATTTAACTGGCAACAGTGTCCCCTGGGACGTGTCTTGCATAGAACAGCCACCTCGCTGTATCCAAGGGAATTATGACATCCATGGTGGTGGCTTCTTGCCAACATGCAGACTGTTCTAATCTATAGTCACCAAAACTGAGGAAACATTCAGAAAAATGACCTTCAAATAAAAAATGAAGACAGCTGTACCTCACAGAGCAGAGGCAGGATGAAATACGGTTTATGTATGTGGAGCACCCAGCATGGTGTCTGGCTGGCTCAAGGCTCGCCCTCACCGGGCGGTGTGCTGACACCTTCCTGCTCAGAGTGTGGTCCACTCACCCCGGGGCTTGTCAGAAAAGCAGAAGCCCAGGCCCAGCTCAGACGGACTGAATCAGAACCTGCGTGTGACCAAGATCCCAGGAGATTCCTATGAGAAGCGCTGTCTGAGGTCCATGGGGTACCTGAGGGCATGCAGGAGGTGGGATGTCATCCTTAGTGGCGCTCCTCTTTCTGAGCACACAACTGCTAGGTGGGTAAGGAGCTGACTTCAAGACTATTGATAAAGTAAAAATTCCCAGTCCTGAAAACCTACAAGTACATCCTTTGTCCACAGTTAGCGTTCAGTGAGGATGCGTGGCACTGAAGCAGCCAGTCTAGACCAAGACACCTGCACCAGGCCTGCAGGCTGTGAGGTGGGCAGAGGAGTCAGCATGGAGGATGGGGGTGGATCTGGCTTTATGAGCTGGTCGAGTAAAAGGAGGAGTGACTGATGAGCTTTAGAATATGAAGATGGAAAGAACAGCAAGTTAGAGAAAATAAAATAAAATCTAGGTGGACCAGATGATGAATCACACTGACCCCTTTGCAGGGTAGGAAATAGGGGCTGGGTGTGTAATCCCAAACAGAACCCAACAATACCATGAAAAGGCTACAATTTTAAGGGCAGCCTACCTGATTGCCAGGTATAAAGTGTACAAATAGAGATACCTGCACCTGTGGCATTTCATAGAATAATGCAGAAAATACCAAGACAGCTGTGTTGCTGGACCATGTGATGTGAAGGGGGGTACTTTTATTTTGGCTTCTTGCCCAACCTCCCTTTGCTGCTCAGAGATTGTGGAGAACCTTTGTGCATGAGCACAGTCCCTCCTACTAGAGAAAGACAGAAGATTCCTTGATGATGGAGATACTAAGGGATTACTATCTCTGGCAATAAATAAGGAGCGAGTCAGGTGGTAGCGGCCCATGCAGTGCCTACTATACGTGACAAGCCTCAGTGGGATGCATCTGCTAGATACAGGTGGTTCTTAAAGTGACTTTGAGCAAATTAAACTCAGAGAGCACTGGGAGAGACAGGGAGTCTTAGCACATACTGGCCTGAAGATGGACAGCGTGGGGCTTAGCACTAGGTCAGCAGGATCCCAGCTAGGGTGGAGGGGCCATCCAGCTGGCCTCAATAAGGCTACAGGTGTCCTCAGTAGGGGACAGCTGGAGATTCATATTAGATTCCACCTTGTAGCTCTTAAGACAAGTTATGACATACTTGCAGTTAAGGAAGTTCCTCAGTTACTCTGTCATTCTTGGTTAATCCTCTTATCGTCTTTACACAGCACTGGGTTAGAGACCTCCTCCAAGTTCTGTGGCAGGAGCATGAGCTGTAGTGTCCAACAGACTTGGGCTTGAGCTTCTTAGCTGATACTTGTGTGTAGGGGATTAACCCCATTGAGCCTCAGATTCCTCCTTTGTAAAATGGGGATCACACAGAGGCTACCTCTTAGGGTTAGTGTGAGGTTTAAATGGGATACTTCAGAATAGGTGTTTAGCATCGCACCTGGTCTCTATTAATCACTGGATAAATGATTAGTGATAAATATTAGCTGTTGATTGTTTTTGAGGGGGGTCACAGAATCATTGCAATATTATAAATGGGAATATTTTCCACACTTCATGAATGTTTGGCTGGGACAAAGCATAAAAAAAACACACATTCCATACATATATCTAGATGGAGTGGGCCCAACTTGACTACTGAAGGTAAGACTTGGGTACTCAATGAGGGTGTAGAAGGTAAGTGCTGCCCTAGCTAAAAAGTATTTTCACGGTGTTTGTTATTACTGCTTTGGTTTGCTGCACATCTGTAAGTACATATTGTTTGAGGACACAGTTATCAGATAAGGACCTGACTCCACTGTCCTGTTTCTCACGAGAGGCTGAGGAGTGACTGCCCGTATCAAAGCCAAAGCCCAAGATGATCATGGCCATCTTACATAATGGACCCGAGGGTGGCCGATGGCGGTTCTCATTAGCAGAGACCTGCGTGACAATGATCTTCTTAGAATCCCCAAGAAGATAAGTCCCCCTTTTTGTTACTGGCTGGTGAAAATATTACATGTCTGTTTTTAAAAATAGAATCACAGAGAAGAGGGGCTTCTCATCACACGAGGTACCAGAAGATGCAAACATTTCTTTCTCTTCCAGTTTTCCAGAAAAAGGTCTCGGGCAGAAAGGATGGAAAAGCACACCTGAGCAGGAATGGCACACTGTGGATGGCATCACAGCTAACAGGTACTGAGCCCTCTCCACGGGCTGGAGGTGCTCCTGAGTGCTCTACATGGACAGGTTACTGAACTTCACAAAATCTCTACAAAGTGGGCAAGATCCCTACTCTGTGATCCTGTTTTATAGGAGCCTGAGCAGCAGAACCAAGTCAGTCCACGTTTGTGGCAATCACAAGGCCATGCTGCCACAGGATCCTGCCGCCCTAAGCCAGGGGCTGTGGGACTTGAGTGGGCATCAGAACCACATGAGGGGCTTGCAATTTAGTGGGTCTGGTGGGGAAGGGGGGGCGGGTGCTGAGAATCTGCATCTCTAACACGTTCCCAGGTGATACATCAGATGCTGCTGGTCTAAGCACTGCACGTTGAGAACCATTGGTATAAACAGTGCTTCTGTATTAAACTTTAATACAGACCATCTGAGGATCTTTTAAAAAATGTAGGCACTGATTCAGAGGTTGGGGTGGAGCTTGAGAGTTTGCATTTCAAACATGCCACCAGCTGGTCAAAGATGCTGCTGGTCCAGGGAGCACTCTGAGTAGCAAGGCCGAAGACCCAGTGCTCAGTAGTTCTCCCTCTGCTGGTATGTGGAAGACCTGCAGCCTCTACCACCTGTCTGGTGTCCATCCCTGGCTGTGGGAGCTGTTCATCGCTGCCATTCTGAGCCATCTGCCTGTCTGAATACACACCTGTCTGTCCTCTCTTACCTGGCCTGAGCTCCCTTTGCTGAACTTGAGCCTGTGTGTTCAGACTTAGCTCTGAGGCTCGGCCCTCCTAGCTAGTTTGAGTCTAAGGATACTGACTTTCCTTCAAAGTTCCTGCCTGGGCTTCCCATCTTCCTCCCCTCGTAGTTGGAATCATAGCGACCCTATCCCTCCCCTACATCATGCACCCTGGGCAGTATGGAGGCTGGCACCTCCTGGTAGCCTCCTCTCCACACCTATTCCCAGCCTCCCAGCAAGTCATATACCCATGAATGGCCTGTCCAGTACCATGGCCTTTGGCTCTTTCCCAGAGCCAGCAGCCGCAGGCCCCACCAGCACTCCACAGTGGTGGTCACTGCCATGCCCTTTACTGGGCCTTGGAGTCCCAGAGATGGCTACAACTTAGCCTTCACCACCGCCCAATGCTGACCCCTTCAAATGCTCTCATTTTGTTGCTCAGAATCTACGTGGTGAAGTGGTCAAGAGGGGGGGCTCCTGGGTCAGACTGCCTGGGTTTGAATCCAGCCTCTGTTGTTTTTGGCTATGTGATCTCAGGCAAGTTAGCTACCTCTCTGCTTGCTTCAACTTCCTCATCCATAGGAGGTCCTCCTTGGGTGTGCGGCCTAGACTTCTACTTCGCTGAGAAAACTGAGGTCAACAAGCATGGAGCCCTAATGTTTCTTACCCTGAAACGTAAAAAATGAATCTTTACTCTGGAAGATTAGGTCTTGTCGGAGGTAGCACTCCTCGATGATTAGTTCCCTCACTCTTCTATCTCCACCCCCTGCCTTCATTTCCTGTGGTTGCCGTAACAAACCTCTACAAAATTAATGGCTTAAAACAACTCAATTTATGGTCTTACAGTTCCGTGAATCCAAAATGGGTCTCACTGGGCTAACAACCAAGGTGTTGGTAAGGCTGTGTTCCTTTTTGGAGACTCCAGGGGAGAATCCGTGTCCTGGCCTTTCCCAGCTTCTCGAGGCTGCCTGCATTCCTTGGCTCGTGGCCCCTTCCTTTGTCTTCAAGGCCAATGACAGAGCATCCTCAAATCTCTTCTCTACCTCCCTCTTCTAAGGACTTTTATGATCACATTGGGCCCAGAAGGACAATCCCCCCACCTCAAGGTCCTTAACTTAATCACACTCGCCAAGTCCCTTTACCACATGAGGGGCATACAGGTTCTGGGAATTAGGGCGGGGACATCTCTGGGGACATCCTTCAGGCTGCCACACCCTCCTGGTTTCTCTTGAGCCTCGTTCCTGCTGTTCCTTCTCTCCCGAGGGTTTTCAGTCTCTGGCTCCAGGTGCACAGCCTCTACAAATGTCTGAGCGGCTCTTATCTCTAACAAGCAGAACCAAAGCACATTCTTCCTTCCTACGCCATCCTCTAGCTACATACCCATTTCTTGCTCTTCAGGGTCTAGGTCCTCACAAAACAGGTAAAAATCTGTCCCTGCCTCCAATCGTTTCTTTTTTTTTCTCCCATTGCTTTTTAAATCCCTGCAATCAGGCAGTGTGGGAGGTCTCTCCTTACTGCCACTGACCTGGCTGCAACCACCACCATCGCTCCTCCGGGTTATTGGAAAGTCCCCAGACGTGCCGCTCCAGCGCCTGCCTCGTATCTTCAGTCTCAAGGTGGCAGCCCGAGAGAACCCTTGAAGACTGTATATCAGCACTTGCCCCTCTGCACGAAGCCCTCACCTCGCTCAGGGCAGAGGCCACGTCACCATGACGGCTCACCAGGTCTGGCAGCATCTGGGCCCCACGGCCTCCGGACCTCGGCTCTCACTCCTCTCTCCCTGCTCACTCTTTGCCACTCCTTGAACACTTTGAGGACTGTGGTTCTCAAAGTATGATCCCCAGACCAGCAGCTTCAGCAGCACCGGAACACTTGTTGAAATGCTAATTCTTGGGCCCCACCTCCTGCCTGCTGAGTCAGAAACTCTCAGTGGGGGGATGGGGGGGATGAGGCCCTGCAATCTGCTTCTCCAGCTCTCTCGGTGGTTCTGATGCCAAAGAGCAAGGACTGCTGGTCAGGCACATTCCCACCCCAGGGCCTTTGCACTGGCAGTTTCATTTGCTTGGAAGTCTCTTCTCCCAGCTCCTCCCCAGACACCGGGCTCTCTCTCTTTGGTCTGGCTCTCAGCCCAGGAGCTCCTCCTCCATCTCAGAGACCAGTGCCCCCCATCAGAGGTCTAAGGCTCAGCTCTGTGAAGTGCTTTATCCAGGCTTCTAAGTTTTAATCATTTTAACCTCTTTAACTTTAACCTGAGTACCTGCAGCTTTTTCCTATAGCTGCTACCTCCGTGACACCTCAGAGTTCTTGTTTTGCCTTTTTGGTTGCCTATTTAACAATCCTTTATGTGAAATTCTCACTGGTAAAATAACTGGCATGGCCTCGGCTGCTGTGTCCTGACCGGCAGTCTGGTGAACTCAGGGATCTACACACAACTCCTTACCAACGGGGCCAAGGGCCATTGTCCTGCTCTCCCCAAAGAGAACAGTGAGCAGACCGAAGGGAAAGCCCTTGTCATTCCAACAGGCCTCTGCTGAATGTGTTTTGATGCACACTTTCTTTATGTCTGGATATGTGTGTGTGTGTGTGTGTGTGTGTGTGTGTGTGTCTGTGAATGTATGTACACAGTGGGGTTGCTTCCTTAGATTAAATGATTTATTATCTAAAGTAAAGTGCTTTAAAATTTCCCCTAAGAAACCTTCTGAGTTAGAACATCACTGAGGAGAATAATCTTACAGAAAAGTAGGAAATACCTTCGTCAATTTTTTTTTTTTTTCAGATTGTTGACTTGGAGAAAAGGCAGTGGAATTACATTAAGTACCGATGAATGTTTTTGTGAACATTTTTATGAAGAAAAAATCAGTTTATCCCCTGATCTGACTAAATAAATGTTGGATAAATGTCAAGAAGGAGCCCCACACTTTTAGCCTTTCCCGGGCACCAAGTGTCTCCGTCTGTGGCCCCTTCCGGTCCCTCCCTGACCCAAGTCCACCATGATGTCACATCAACAGGACAGGGGACGTCCTTCGTGAACTCACCCCTGCTGGGAACAGCAGCAGAAGAAGAAACAGGGTTTGGGTAGAAAAGGGAAATAAAGTGGATGGCAGAGCAGGGACAGAGGTTGTGCCCGGAAGCTTTGATGGGAAGAATACACTGAAGAAAAGTAAACTCAGACCCAAACACTGAATGCCCAGCCTGTTCGGGGCAGGAGCTGGTGCCTGTGTGTTGGGACTGTCCTGGAGTGAGGGGGTATCCAGTCCTAACCTGGGGAACCAATGCCATTTGAGTGCAGAGGCAAACAATAAGTAAAACAGGACAAAAGCATGGTCTCTGAGCAGGCATGACAGGCAGAACACTGTGGGCAAAACAGGCATGGGTTTGGAGTCTGTGGACCCCAGTTCAAATCCCTGCTATAGAATATAAAACCCTGGGCAACTCGATGCTTGTTGCTCTGAGCCTCAGTATCCTCATCTGTAAAATAAGCGGACCTCGCAGGACTATTTTGAGAATTAGAAACCCCATGTATTTACACTCCCGAACATTTCATAGGCATTCAATAAATGGCAGCTTTGATTATGTAGGGTGCATGCATAATCTGTAAGCATCTGCTGCAAATCACAGGGAAGGAGAACCTGGAGCGTCTCTAGTAGGAGATGGAAATAGGAGTTAATGTAAATGTGCAGAATGGCATAAACATTATTTTTATTTAATCCACTGTACTATTTTATTTAGTGACTATAAAAATATTTTTAAGAGTTTTTCTCGTAAACTCTGTCTCCCTAAATAATTTTCTCCAGGTGACCTTAAGCTCCTGGAATACCAAATCTCTTGTACAAGGTATTCAGAAACTAACCTTGATGCTAAGCACAGCCCCTCCCCTTGGGGGGCCTTGGTCTAGTGACAGGAAGCGAGAACCAGATGGATGAATGATCAGTGACAGCAATGTGACAGTAATACCGTGTGCTATGGCAACAGAGAATTTGCCATAGGAGGAATTGCCTGAGGAGGAAGGCCCTGATAGGGCGCTGTGGAGGTGACAGTTTTCCAGCAAGTCTGAGGTGGTTGGCGGGTGAGGAGAAGGAGAGACCAGTTCAGGAAGAAGCAACAGAAGCTGGCAGGGATGGTATGGGGAGCAGCAGGAGTTGTGTGTGGGAGGGCAGATAGCGGTCCTGGTATGCGTGCTAAAAAGTCTGAATTCTATTTATTCTATCCATGATATAAAGCTACCAAAGGATCTTTCTTTATCATAGTGTTTTGATTTTCTGGATGAGACAAGAAAATTCAAATAAAATGGAAGGAATATGGTGAGAGGTAATTTTTCTTCCCACCTAGACCCTCTAGCTAGAGGCAAACACTGTTCTTCTCACAGGCAAACGTGGACCTGGTGACTGACGGATTTTAATCAGGGAAGGAACAGAGGATGGACGCTAGGGGCAGGAAGGGAGGCAAGGGGACTAGTGAGGAGGTGTTTGCAAAAGGAGAGACTACATCACTACAGGAATCCAAATGAGGACATACTTTAAAAGTACAATCAAGAGGATCTGGTGACATTTGATACCAAGTATGAGGAGCGGGAGAGATGGTGAAGACTCCCAGCCTTCTGTGTTAGTTTACTCTATGAATACCCTGTCAAGAACTGAGCTAAAAATTTATGGTTGAGCCTAAATGTCCCCAGTCTCCTTTTCTTTCTCTTATTCATGGTACTTTCCAAGTTTTTTTTTAAACTGAAATGGCTGCCCTGCCAATCTCCCTGGCAGCTCTGTGTAGCCACATGACTGCTTGGGCCAAAGGGATGTGAAGAAGTGATATGGCAATGTCTAGATCATATTTTTAGAAGGGAGCTGTTTGCCCTTTACTTTCCTTCATTTTCCCTTAGACCAAAATGTTCTCCTTCATGCATCAGCTCCAAACATTCAGGGACCATGGCTTTGGGGACAGTGGAGCAGACCGTCCGGATGCATGGCCATCCCTGGGTCACTCTGTCTTTGGACCATTACATGAGAGAAAAATATCCCTCAGTCTGATTTATTCCATTAATGTGGGTGCCTTCTTAGCTTAGCTTGTACTTGAATGAAATCAAGCATATAGAAGGAGAAGTAGAGATCTCACTTTGTTTTGCTTTGACGTGGGGACTATGGGGTGGGTGGAGATAAAACTGTTTGACTACGAAGAGTGGTATTGCCCGTGATTCACCAAGAGGAGATCTCAAGAGAGACCAGGGTTGGGGACCTGGACCTGGGAGGGAATAGCTAGGTGGTAGTCGAAGCCATGGTGGTGGATGAGATGACTCCAGAGCTCGCAGAGACTGAAAAGGACAGAGGGCCTGCAACAGCATCTGTGACAGATACTGTTAGGAGAAAGACACTTCCTTCATTTTATGTTACAATCACTTCCTGCCATGCCCGTTTTCCCAACTGATTATAAACTCTTTGGGTTCATGGATTATAACTTACTGATCTCTGAATGAAACACCTAGAATACTTTTACACAGAGTAGGCACTCAAAATTATCTTAAGAACAGCACTTTAGGGGGGCGGAGCAAGATGGCGGAGGAGTAGGAGACCTGGATTTTGTCTCCTCTCAGGAATTCAGCTGGATAGGGATCAAACCATTCTGAACACCTACAAACTCAACAGGAGATCGAAGAAAAGAATAGCAACAACTCTCTGAACAGAAAAGCGACCACTTTCTGGAAGGTAGGACGTGCGGAGAAGTGAATCCGAGGCGTTATTCGGGAGGATAGACGGCGGGGGAGGGGCCTCCGTCGGCCGCTTCTGGCAAGTGATAGAGCCGCAGAGCACAAAATCGGAACTTTTAGAAGTCTGCTCCGCTGAGGGACGTCACTCTGGTGGCGAAGTGGGGGGTGGAACCCTCGTGGGACAGTGGGGTCTCAGGACCCTCGGGGTCACAGAAAGACCGGGGGTGCCTGAGTGCGGCAGAGCTCCCAGGTATCGGAGCAGGGAAGCCGGCTGCAGAGACGGAGCCCAGGCGCGGGCTCTCAGCTCGGGGTTGCTATAAACCGTGATCCGCGGCACAGTCGGGCCACTGCTCCTCCAGCAGGGACCCAACAAGCGGCAGATCCGGGGAGACTCACCTTCTTCCCCCGGGAGGAGAGGTGCGGGAGCGCACCGCGGGGATCTGCTGGGTTTGGAGACTCCACCCGGGGTCGGGTGCCAGATAGAAAGGCGCGGTCACAGGCCGGGTGAGCGCGGAGTGTGGCCGGAGACCGGGGACACGGGAGTGATTGACTGCTTTTCTCTGGGGGCTCGCTGAGGAGCGGGACCCCAAGTTCTCGGCTCCGCCGGGGCGGAGACTGGGAGGCCGCCATTTTCACTTTCCGCCTCCAAAGCTGTACGGAAAGCTTGCAGGGAACAAAAGCTCCGGAGAGCAAACCCGAGCAGATTACTTAGCCCGGACCGGCAAGGGCGGGGCAATTTTGCCTCCGGCAAAGACATTTGGGAACCACGGCAACAGGCCCCTCCCCCAGAAGATCAGCGAGAACAGCCAGCCAAGACCAGGTTTACCGATCAATGAGAACGGCAGAACTCCAGCGCTAGGGGAATAATGCACATAGAATTCATGGCTTTTTTACCATGATTCTTTAGTCTTTCAAAGTTAATTATTTTTTTTAACTTTTTTTTTCCTTTTTTCTTTTTTTTTGAATTTTTCTTTTTCCCTTTTTCAACCAACATCTTATCAATCCCTTTTTTAAAAAAAAAACATTTTTATTTTTCATTTTTAAAGTCATATTCTATCCCTTCATAGTAGTTACCCATATTTTTGGCATATATATATAAGTTGTTCTCTCTTTAAAATCTTGAGATAGTTTCTTCTAACAGATCAAAATATACTCTAAATCTCTAGTGTATGATTTTTTTCTACTCCCCTGCCTGATCACATTCTCTCCCTTTTTTCTTTCTTTCTTTTTTTTTTTAATCCTCTTTTCTTTTTTCAAACAACTTATCAAATCCTTTTTTAAAATTTTTTATAATTTCCATCTTTACAGTCATATTCCATCCCTTCATCATATCAACCCTTATTTTTGTACATATATAAGTTTTTCTTTCTTTAAAATTTTGGGAGGGGCTTTCTTTTAACAGACCAAAATACACCCAAAATCTAGTGTGTGGCACTGATCTATAATCCAGCCTGATCATATTTGATCACATTCTGTTTTTGTTTTGTTTTGTTTTGTTCTGCTTTTGTTTGTTTTTATCTTTATCTTTTTCTTTTTTCTTTTTTTCTTTCCTTTTCTTTTTTCTCTCTTTCCCTTTCTTTTCCCACTGCTTCAGGTCTTTTCTGATTTGTTTAGAGTATATTTTCTGGGGACGTTGTTACCCTGCTAGCATTTTGTTCTCTCATTAATCTATTCTCCTCTGCACAAAATGACAAGACGGAAAAAATCACCTCAACAAAAAGAACAAGAGGTAGTACCGACTGCCAGGGACCTACTCAATACGGACATTAGTACGATGTCAGATCTAGAGTTCAGAATCATCACTTTAAAGATACTAGCTGGGCTTGAAAAAAGCATGGAAGGTATTAGAGAAACCCTTTCTGGAGAAGTAAAAGAACTAAAATCTAACCAAGTCGAAATCAAAAAGGCTATCAATGAGGTGCAATCAAATATGGGGGCGCTAACTGCTAGGATAAATGAGGCAGAAGAAAGAATCAGTGAGATAGAAGACCAAATGATGGAAAATAAAGAAGCTGAGAAAAAGAGAGATAAACAACTACTGGATCACGAGGGCAGAATTCGAGAGATAAACGATACCATAAGACGAAACAACATTAGAATAATTGGGATCCCAGAAGAAGAAGAAAGAGAGAGAGGGGCAGAAGGTATAATGGAGCAAATTATAGCAGAGAACTTCCCTAATTTGGGGAAGGAAACAGGCATCAAAATCCAGGAAGCACAGAGAACCCCTCTCAAAATCAATAAAAATAGGTCAACACCCCGACATCTAATAGTAAAACTTACGAGTCTCAGAGACAAAGAGAAAATCCTGAAAGCAGCTCGGGAGAAGAGATATGTAACCTACAATGGTAGAAACATTAGACTGGCAACAGACTTATCCACAGAGACCTGGCAGGCCAGAAAGGACTGGCAGGACATATTCAGAGCACTAAATGAGAAAAATATGCAGCCAAGAATACTATATCCAGCTAGGCTGTCATTGAAAATTGAAGGAGAGTTAAAAAGCTTCCAGGACAAACAAAAACTAAAGGAATTTGCAAACACGAAACCAGCCCTACAGCAAATATTGAAAGGGGTCCTCGAAGCAAAGAGAGGGCCTAAAAGCAACATAGACCAGAAAGGAACACAAACAATATACAGTAACAGTCACTTTACAGGCAATACAATGGCACTGAATTCCTATCTTTCAATAGTTACCCTGAATGTAAATGGGCTAAATGCCCCAATCAAAAGACACAGGCTATCAGATTGGATGAAAAAACAAGACCCATCGATATGCTGTCTGCAAGAGACTCATTTTAGAACCAAAGACACCCCCAGATTGAAAGTGAGGGGGTGGAAAACCATTTACCATGCTAACGGACACCAAAAGAAAGCTGGGGTGGCAATCCTTATATCAGACAAATTAGATTTTAAACCAAAGACTGTAATAAGAGATGAGGAAGGACACTATATCATACTTAAAGGGTCTATCCAACAAGAAGATCTAACAATTGTAAATATCTATGCCCCTAACATGGGAGCAGCCAATTATATAAGGAAATTAATAACAAAAGCAAAGAAACACATTGACAACAATACAATAATAGTGGGGGACTTTAACACCCCCCTCACTGAAATGGACAGATCATCTAAGCAAAAGATCAACAAGGAAATAAAGACTTTAAATGACACACTGGACCAAATGGACTTCACAGATATATTCAGAACATTCCATCCCAAAGCAACGGAATACACATTCTTCTCTAGTGCCCATGGAACATTCTCCAGAATAGATCACATCCTAGGTCATAAATCAGGTCGCAACTGGTACCAGAAGATTGGGATCATCCCCTGCCTATTTTCAGACCACAATGCTTTGAAACTAGAACTCAATCACAAGAGGAAAGTCGGAAAGAACTCAAATACATGGAGGCTAAAGAGCATCCTACTGAAGAATGAATGGGTCAACCAGGAAATTAAAGAAGAATTTAAAAAATTCATGGAAACCAATGAAAATGAAAACAACTATTCAAAATCTTTGGGATACAGCAAAGGCAGTCCTAAGAGAAAAGTATATAGCAATACAAGCCTTTCTCAAGAAACAAGAAAGGTCTCAAGTACACAACCTAACCCTACACCTAAAGGAGCTGGAGAAAGAACAGCAAATAAAGCCTAAACCCAGCAGGAGAAGAGAAATAATAAAGATCAGAGCAGAAATCAATGAAATAGAAACCAAAAGAACAGTAGAACAGATCAACGAAACTAGGAGCTGGTTCTTTGAAAGAATTAACAAGATTGATAAGCCCCTGGCCAGACTTATCAAAAAGAAAAGAGAAATGACCCAAATCAACAAAATCATGAATGAAAGAGGAGAAATCACAACCAACACCAAAGAAATACAAACAATTATAAGAACATGTTATGAGCAACTCTATGCCAGCAAATTCGATAACTTGGAAGAAATGGATGCATTCCTAGAGATGTATCAACTACCAAAACTGAACCAGGAAGAAATAGAACACCTGAACAGACCTATAACCACTAAGGAAATAGAAGCAGTCATCAAAAATCTCCCAAAACACAAAAGCCCAGGGCCAGATGGCTTCCCAGGGGAATTCTACCAAACATTTCAAGAAGAATTAATACCTATCCTTCTGAAACTGTTCCAAAAAATAGAAATGGAAGGAAAACTTCCAAACTCATTTTATGAGGCCAGCATTACCTTGATCCCAAAACCAGACAAAGACCCCATCAAAAAGGAGAACTACAGACCAATATCCCTGATGAACATGGATGCAAAAATTCTCACCAAAATACTAGCCAATAGGATCCAACAGTACATTAAAAGGATTATTCACCACGACCAAGTGGGATTTATCCCTGGGCTGCAAGGTTGGTTCAACATCCGCAAATCAATCAACGTGATACAATACATTAACAAAAGAAAGAACAAGAATCATATGGTCCTCTCAACAGATGCAGAAAAAGCATTTGACAAAGTACAGCATCCTTTCTTGATCAAAACTCTTCAGAGTATAGGGATAGAGGGTACATACCTCAATATCATAAAAGCCATCTATGAAAAACCTACAGCGAATATCATTCTCAATGGGGAAAAACTGAGAGCTTTCCCCCTAAGGTCAGGAACGTGGCAGGGATGTCCACTATCACCACTGCTATTCAACATAGTATTAGAAGTCCTAGCCACAGCAATCAGACAACAAAAAGAAATCAAAGGCATCCAAATTGGCAAAGAAGAAGTCAAACTCTCACTCTTTGCAGATGATATGATACTTTATGTGGAAAATCCCAAAGACTCCACCCCAAAACTGCTAGAACTCATACAGGAATTCAGTAAAGTGTCAGGATATAAAATCAATGCACAGAAGTCAGTGGCATTCCTATACACCAACAACAAGTCAGAAGAAAGAGAAATTAAGGAGTCGATCCCATTTACAATTGCACCCAAAACCATAAGATACCTAGGAATAAATCTAACCAAAGAGGCAAAGGATCTGTACTCAGAAAACTATAAAATACTCATGAAAGAAATTGAGGAAGACACAAAGAAATGGAAAAACGTTCCATGCTCATGGATTGGAAGAACAAATATTGTGAAGATGTCAATCCTACCTAGAGCAATCTACACATTCAATGCAATCCCCATCAAAATACCATCCACTTTCTTCAAAGAAATGGAACAAATAATCCTAAAATTTGTATGGAACCAGAAAAGACCCCGAATAGCCAGAGGAATGTTGAAAAAGAAAAGCAAAGCTGGCGGCATCACAATTCCAGACTTCCAGCTCTACTACAAAGCTGTCATCATCAAGACAGTATGGTACTGGCACAAAAACAGACACATAGATCAATGGAACAGAATAGAGAGCCCAGAAATGGACCCTCAACTCTATGGTCAACTAATCTTTGACAAAGCAGGAAAGAATGTCCAATGGAAAAAAGACAGTCTCTTCAACAAATGGTGTTGGGAAAATTGGACAGCCACATGCAGAAGAATGAAACTGGACCATTTCCTTACACCACACACAAAAATAGACTCCAAATGGTTGAAAGACCTCAATGTGAGACAGGAGTCCATCCAAATCCTAAAGGAGAACACAGGCAGCAACCTCTTCGACCTCAGCCGCAGCAACTTCTTCCTAGAAACATCGCCAAAGGCAAGGGAAGCAAGGGCAAAAATGAACTATTGGGACTTCATCAAGATAAAAAGCTTTTGCAAAGCAAAGGAAACAGTCAACAAAACCAAAAGACAACTGACAGAATGGGAGAAGATATTTGCAAATGACATATCAGATAAAGGGCTAGTATCCAAAATCTATAAAGAACTCATCAAACTCAACACCAAAAGAACAAAGAATCCAATCAAGAAATGGGCAGAAGACATGAACAGACATTTTTCCAAAGAACACATCCAAATGGCCAACAGACACATGAAAAAGTGTTCAATATCGCTCGGCATCAGGGAAATCCAAATCAAAACCTCAATGAGATACCACCTCACACCAGTCAGAATGGCTAAAATTAACAAGTCAGGAAATGACAGATGTTGGCGGGGATGCGGAGAAAGGGGAACCCTCCTCCACTGTTGGTGGGAATGCAAGCTGGTGCAGCCACTCTGGAAAACAGTGTGGAGGTTCCTCAAAAAGTTGAAAATAGAGCTACCATATGATCCAGCAATTGCACTACTGGGTATTTACCCCAAAGATACAAAAGTAGGGACCCGAAAGGCTACGTGCACCCCACTGTTTATAGCAGCAATGTCCACAATAGCCAAACTGTGGAAAGAGCCAAGATGTCCATCAACAGATGAATGGATAAAGAAGGTGTGGTATATATATACAATGGAATATTATGCAGCCATCAAAAGGAATAAGATCTTGTCATTTGCAACGACGTGGATGGAACTGGAGGGTATTATGCTGAGCGAAGTAAGTCAAACAGAGAAAGACATGTATCATATGACCTCACTGATATGAGGAATTCTTAATCTCAGGAAACAAACTGAGGGTTGCTGGAGTGGGGGGAGGGGCGGGAGGGATGGGGTGACTGGGTGATGGACACTGGGGAGGGTACGTGTTCTGGTAAGCGCTGTGAATTGTGCAAGACTGTTGAATCTCAGATCTGTACCTCTGAAACAAATAATGCAATATATGTTAAGAAAGAAAAAAAGAAGAAGAAGAATGTAGCAGGAGGGGAAGAATGAAGGGGGGGAAATTGGAGGGGGAGAAGAACCATGAGAGACAATGGACTCTGAAAAACAAACTGAGGGTTCTAGAGGGGAGGGGGTTGGGAGGATGGGTTAGCCTGGTGATGGGTATTGAGGAGGGCACGTTCTGCATGGAGCACTGGGTGTTATGCACAAACAATGAATCATGGAACACTATATCTAAAACTAATGATGTAATGTATGGGGATTAACACAACAATAAAAAAATTAAAAAAAAAAAAAAGAACAGCACTTTAAAATGCCTTATATCTTAGCAATAGATTTGCTTTCTATTTTTCCCATTCATGACTGTAGACCGTCCCGAGCCAGTCTTTAAGACAGGTCACAGACACAAATGAGTGGGGCGCCAGGAGGGCTCGTGGCAACCTTGAGGGAGCCTGCATGCCCAGGTGAAGGCGGTGGCCGCTGTTCAGCAAAAAGACAACTCACGAAAAAATGGGCAACCAACACTTCACAAAAGATATTCAAATATCCAGTTAGCACATAAAAAGTGCTCAACATCATTAGTGATCAGGGAAATGCAAATTAAGACCACACCGAGATAGTCTTCGCACCTACTAGAATGGCTAAAACAGCAACAACAGAATTACTAACATTACCAAATGTTGACAGGACGGGGAGGAACTGGAACTCTCACACATGGTCGAATATCACGCAAAATGGTACAAGCATTTCGAGAACTGTTTGGCACTTTCTCCTAAAGTGACATGCACATCTATCCTATGACCCAGTAATTTATAATGTAGGAACTTAGCTGAGAGAATGAAAACACAAGATTGTGCAAGGATATTCCTAACAGCCTTATTTATGAGAGCAAAAAAGTAACAATCCAAATGTCCATCAGCAGACAAATGGACAAATTAATTTTGGCATGCTCATGCAAACAGAACGTACTACACAATAAAAAGGAACACACTACTGATTTACTCAGTGATGTGGATGAATCTCTCATGTGGAACAAAAGCATCCGGACATAGAAGAGTATAAATTGTCTGATCCCATTTATAGGAGTTCCCAGAACGGCAAAATTCATCCATGCTGACAGAAATGAGAAAGTGGTTGCTTTAGAGGTAGAGAGAGGATGGAACTGAGTGGAAAGAGGCATGAAGAAAATTTCTGGAGGGAGGTAAATGTCATAAATCCTGTTTTGGGTGGTGATTATATGAATGTATTCATAGCAAGAGATCATCAAACTGAACGCTTAAAAGTAAACAGTTTAAGAACAACAAAATGAACAGTCTTTTATATTTATCCACATATTTACCCTTTTGATAATCTAAATTTAGTCCTGTACATCCAAATTTGTATCATTTTCAAAGGATGTTTTTGTCTTGGTATAGAATTCTGGGTTGATGGGTTTTGATTTTGTTTTTTCCTTTTTCCCTGGCACTTTACAAATGTCATTCCGGTGCCTGCTGGCCTCTGTTTCTGATGAGGTTACCTGTCATTCATATCCTCATTCCCCTGTATGTAATGTGTGTCTTTATCTAGTTGCCTTGAACATTTCCTTTTTATCTCTGGTTTTCAGTAGTTGACTAGAATGTGCTGAGGTGTGATTATATATTTGTATTTATCCTGTTTGAGGTTCATTGAGCTTCTTGGCTCTGTGGGTTGCTCTTTTATTTATTTTTAATTTTTAAAAAAGATTTATGTTTCCATTTGAGAGAGAGAAAGAAAATGAGGGGCAGAGGGGGAGGGAGAGAGAAACCCAAGCAGACTCTGCACTGAGCGCATAGCCTGACATGGGGCTCAATCTCACGACCCCAAGATCATGACCCAAGCCGAAACCGAGAGTCAGATGATCAACTGACTGCAGCCACCAAGGTGTCCCATGTGGGTTGCTCTTTTAAAACCAAATTTAGGATGTTTATGCCTACCATTTTTTCCAAGTATTTTTTTCTGTCCAATTTCTCTCTCTCCCTCCCCCTTTTGCCAATCCAATTATGCACCTGTTACACTGCTTAATGCAGTCCCACGGGTCACTGACACTCTGCTCATATTTTCGATCTTTCTCTCTGTTCTCCTGACTAGATAATGTCTGCTGATTCTCTTCAATTCACTGACCCTTTTTCCTGCAGTCTCCGATCTGCTCTAAGGCCTATCCAGTGGATATGAAAAGTGGGCTTTTCATTTCAGAGTCTCTACTTTAGGGTTCTAATGTTTCCATTTCATTCTTTTTTTTATAGTTTTCATTTCTCTCTTGTGCTTCCCTACCAGTTTACTCATTGTGTTCTTACTTTTCTAGAAGTGCTTGAATATGTTTACAACAGCTTTTAAAATTTCTTATCTGCCAGTTCCAACATCTGTGTTATTTCAATATCCATTTCTATTGACTACTTTTTTCCTTGATTATGGGTCCTGCTTTTTTGTATGTCTAATTTAAAAAAAATTGTATGTTCAACACTGTGGGTGATATATCATAAGGAATTTCCTTAATGAGTGTTGCGTTTTGCTTGCAGGCAGGTAAATTACTAGACTCCTTTGATTCTACCAGGCTTGGTTTCACTCTTTTTAGAGTGGGTCAATTTCAGTCTAGTCTATCTTTAGTCTTAGAGAGACCCTTATTCCAACTAGATCATGGCCCTTATTCCTAAAGCCTGGCCTTTCTCAGAGCTTGATGGATTGCTCAAGAGATCTCTCCACCCTGGCTGGGCTGGAATTCCAATGTCTTCCAGCATGACACAGCCTCTGATACCTCCAGTCAGCTCCCAGCCCTACATTAGCTGCCCTCTGCCAGGTCTCCCAGTGCACACACCACCTACCCTTTATCTAAGAACACATGGGAAACCCCTACGCAAATTTCTGGGGTCCTCCTCTACTTAGCTTACTCCTCGCCAGGCTCAGTCCCACAATTTCAAGCCGTTTCAATTGGCTTGAACTCTGCTATCTGCTTCTTCAGCTTTAGCGAGATGGTGGTCCTTACGTGGAGCCCCTCTCTGTGCCAGGGTCTGGTAAGTGGCCCCAGGCAGAAAGCTGGGGCTAACATGGGACTCACTTAGTGTGCTTCCCTTCTCTCAAGGACCACAGGTCTGTGGTGCACCTGTAGAATAGGTACCTCGTATGTTTGTCTGTTTTATGGCTGTGTACAGTGGGAAGTTAAGTCCAGAACTGTACTGTGGCTGGAAGCAGAAGTCTGGACATGCGTATTTGGTAAAAGCACCCAAGTGATGCTAACAAGCTTCTATCTCCTCCCATGGGATCCCTGGCTAAGAACTGAGGTCCTAGAAAAGAACAGGTGATGGAGATGACCGCCCAAGTCTATCTCAGCAAGATGCCATTATTATCTCCAGTATATTTTTGAGTTGGGTCCACTCAGCTGTTTGTTGATTAGAATTTTAGCTTTCTAGAGAGATCTGCCTATGAGGGGATATATTTGCCACTGTAAACTAATAAACTGGTATTTTTTGTTTTCACATCAAGCTCTAGTGAACTTAGTTAAAAGTGTTTCCTTGAAAGTCAGAGCCCTTCCTGGTATGCTAGCAAAGAAAATAAAAAGCTGGACTACAGTAGATCCACCAAGGTTAACTAAACTCTGATTAGCTAAACTCTGACCACATTCTTCTTCATGAGCTGTTGGTTTATTTTAACTTTTTTTTTGGTTTTGTTTTTTAAGAAGATAGTTGTGCTAAGGAGCCCTGAGCTCATGATCAGATTTGATATTACTGAAACCTAGTAAGTCCTTACTTGGTTACTTGCAATACAGAAATGGTCTGGTTTTCATCTTCTTCACCAAAATTAACTTCCCCCAAACCTGGCTGAAGAACAATTTTTAGCAAAAAGAGTGACCTGAATCACAAGCATGTAATATACTGTAATTTATGGTACTTTGTTCAAATAAACTGACAAATTAAGCAGATAGATTGATAGTACTCTTGGATACCTGAATATGGCCCTGGTGATATTTGTGGTTATTTGAATGCGTAAGAATAATTCATCATGTCATTAGACAAGAAAAATCAAATGTTAAAAAAGTCTGTGAAAAGTGAATCATTGGAGTCTTATATCCCAAACACTGCCCTTGCTTTTTATGTAAATAATTTAAAGAGTTTCATAAACACAAACTCATCTCATAAATCCAAACTCATTCCTCTTCTTAGGAATAGCCACATGGAAAATCTGTCTTCACTATTTTTCTCATTTCCCAATGAAGAGACCAAGTAAATGATGTCATTAATGCTCGTTCTGTAATTGATCTGGTATATGGAAGAACCACTTCTTCATTCCTTCTTTTCCTTTAAGCTCAGCTGTTTTACCCCTAAAAGCTTTTCTTGGATTCCTGCCTAGGTTACAACCTCTGCTCTGAGCTCCCAGACCTCTAGCACCTTACTTAGTACACTGAATTTTAATTATCTGCTCATGTCTGTCTCTCCAATGCATAAGTGTTCCCCAAAATCAGAGACCACACCACATTCCTCTTCTACTCCTGGAACACTAATGGGTACTGCTCCTGGGTTCAGTCAAGTTTATAAAGTGAAGTAGTGAATGGTCCACATTCACTGTGCTAAGCTCTGAGCCAGAGTACTAGATACAAAGAAAAATAAGAGGGGATCCATGTATGAGAAATTCACAAGTGGGAAGCAATTACGCTTGCATAATTTGTATGTGACTGTCAGTTAAAATACATATTTTGCAAAATGCTCTTCAGCAATTTTCAGGTTAAATCGATAGCATGTCATGTCTTTCTCTGGTTTTTTATTATCTTCCCTAGATATCAGTTGAGATCTTATAACACAAAGGCAGCATTCTGTGGTCATGGTGGAAAGAGATAAGGACCCAGCTCTGTTATTCCTCACAGTTATGTGATCTGGGGTTTGCTTCTACTTTTTTTTTTTTTTTTTGACACACAGAGAGAGAGAGAGAGTGAGAGAGAGAGCACAAGCACGGGAAGCGGCAGGCAGGCAGAGGGAGAGGGAGAAGCAGGCTCCCCACGGAGCAAGGAGCCTGATGTGGGGCTCGATCCCAGGACCCCGGGATCATGACCTGAGCCGAAGGCAACGGCTTAACCGACTGAGCCACCCAGGCGCCCCTGCTCCTACTTTTTATAGGCAACGTTTATTCACTGTTAAAACAGTGGTAGTATTATCTATCTTACCTATCTCTTAGGATTACTGTTAGGATCAAATGAAATAATATATGAAAGGGCTTTGTAAACCATATGCCACTTCAAATATTAGATTTATAAAGTCACAACTTTATGGCAGCAGCTGGTTCTGAGTTTCAAGAAGCGGCTTATCTTTAGGGTAGTTAGGGGCAGCCCTTGGTATCTGGATCTATTCTAGTCAGTCAATTCAGGTTAGTTAAGGATTAACCCAACAGATTTAAAAATATTAACACATATCAGAAGAGAAAATTATCTTTATTCATAGAATAGTATATATTTTAGGGAATCACAAAATGGACATATCCACATAAAATAACTAGAATGTGCTATGTGTATTGACTTAAAAGACTTTTATAAATATCAAAAAACGTGTTGCTGCCAATTGGAATAAATCATTGTCTCAGAGAAAGTAACAGTTTGGTAAAATTGTAGCTGATAATGTATTTTCCATGGCAACAAAACCCAGCCTTTGGCATATTTAAGGGAGTCTGCAGTTTTGGTATTACTGTGCATTGGTAAGCACCATTTGGGATAGAAACTAAAATGACTTTATGAAATTACATTTACTGGAATAAAATCTAATCATGGCAGTTGACATCACTGATTTGAATTTTTCCCAGCTCAGAACTAATATCATTTCCCTATAGGAGGGGCATGCAATTCCAGAACCCAGCCATGCTGAGTGGTCAATCTTGCAAAGAAAGCAGTATATTTGAAGCTCTGCTGTCATGCTCAAGTTTCTGACAGGAGACTAAACCTACTAGATCAAACCTTCTTTCAAATAACACTACTCACCTCCTCGCCAGAGAGCCTAGGACAGTGAGAGTACACTCTGGGTCTCTCCCATGTTGTCCAGTGAATTTAATATGATATCAACTCTGCAATTCAGAGAGAATTTTGCATCCCAAGGATTTTGATATATGGCATTTTTATTTTCATTCAGTTCAATATATTTTCTAATTGACCTGTGGTTTCCTCTTTGACCTGTGTGTTATTTAGAAGTATGCCATTTAATTTCTAAATGTTTGGAGTTTTCCCAGATATTTTCAGGTTACTGATTTATAGTCTATTTCTGCTATAGTCCAAAACACTTAGTATGATTTCAATTCTTTTATATTTGTTGAGGTTTCTTTTATGGCCCAGAATATGTTCTATGTTGCTCAATGTTCCATGTGTGTTTGGAAAGAATGCATGTTCTGCTTGTTGGATGGAATGTTGTATTAAGGTCAATTAGGTCAATTGGTTGATAGTGTTGTTCAGGTCTTCTGTATCCCTACTGATTTTCTTCCTGCTTGTTCTAACGATACTGAGAGAAGAGGGAAGTCTCCAAACTTAATTGTGGATTTGTCTATCTCTCCTTTCAGTTCTATCGGTTTTTGTTGCATGTTATTTGAAACTCTATTGTTAGTTACATAGGTATTTACTATTGTTATATCTTCTTGGTGAGCTGACTCCTTCATCACTAACTTTTGGTAATATTGCTGGTCTGATGGTTACTTTGCATGATATTAACATAGACACTCCAATTCTTGATTGGTGTTACAACAGCATCTCTTTTTCCCATCCTTTTAGTTTTAGGTTATTTATGTCTTTATATTTGAAGTGGGTTTCTTTTAAGCAGCACATAGCTGTGCTTTACTTTTTTTTAATCCAATCTGACAAAACTGTCTTTTAATTGGTGTGCTTAGAAGAGATATTTTTATAAATCGGAAAATGTGCATTATATTTTTGTGATCCCAAGATTATTTTTTCTGAGATATCTTCTTGGTTTTGCATTTTGACTCAGGTTTTTTAAAGCTGTGAAAGGAAGGAAGACAGAATCCAATCTGACATTTAAGGGAACTATAACACACTGAGCCCCCACTATTCTGCCAAACACTCTGCTAGATCCTTTGCTCTCAATCGCCTAGGACCATTAGTCCTGTGGCAGGACTATTCCCTCCAACTCAATGATGGAGGCAATCAGGGCCCCATAGCATAGGCTGCTAACAGTCCCCAATACATATTCTCCCCTTCTTTCTAGTAATAAAATAATTCACCAAGGTCACCAAGGGAAAAAAAAAAGCACATTTCCCAGTCTCTGTTGTGGCAAGGTTTGCCTTGGAACTTAGTTCTGGCCAATGAGATAAAAACTGAAGTATAGATCCTGGAAACTTTCCCGCAAAGAGAGCTGACCCACTTTCTCTGTTTCTTTGTTCATCCCTTCCTCCATCCTACTACCTGGAATAGAGATATGATGATAGAAGCACCAGCTGCCACACTGGGCCATGAGGAAAATGGCCACAGTCTTGGGGTGGTAGAACAGTGAGCTGTAAGAGGCCTGGGTCCCCTGGGGACTTTGTAGCGCAAAACCGTACCTGTCCGGGGGTGCTTACCTCCTGACTTTTACATGAGAGAAATAAACATCTACCTTGATGAAGCTACCATTTTGGGAGGAGTTTGTTAATTTGTTCTGCACTCAATCCTAATGGCTATAGCCTAGGGCCAATTACCACCACACTGTTATATACCTACACTGTAATTCGTGTTTTGACAGATTCATACTAACATCTCTTATGGTTTTGTGGGAAAGTCATATAGAATTGGGAGAAGCAGCTATTTTACTTTATCTGATTTTTCAATTTACTAAATTAAAAATTACCAAAAACAAAAAGGTGGTGGGGGTGGGGAAGCCATGGTAAGCTTACACACTGTATGTTAGAATTCCAGAACCTGACTCTGCCCAAACCAGCCGTATATAGTTAGAAGTCAATTAATTAATCCTTCTAAACCTCTAGTTCCTATAAAATAAAGATACCAACACCTACTTCACTGAGTTGTCTGAAGAAATAAATAAGACATATCAAATAACAGAGCTTGCTAAGTACAAGCACTATGTAAAGACAAAGTCCTGTGATCATAAAGCTGGGAGACATTTCATATATAACCTTGAAGGGTAAAATTGTCTCACAAACACACTTCCAGTGGTGTGTATATATATGTGTGTGTTGCTAGTTATAAATGACAATAAACTGAAAAATGTACTCTAGTTAGGAACTTAAGAAACTTAGGAGCATAATAACACCTCAGTGCTTACGGTCACAAACTTAGATTTCTATATACCTTTATATCAAAGCTCTCACAATTCTTTAATATCTCCTTTTTTGTATTATATTATATTCAGGTATTTTTTTTTTTTTTGCTTTGTTTCAATAAGCTGACTTCAATCAAAATGTGGATTTAATAATTTAGCTTTCTGTATAATACCTTAGAAACTTAGCCAGAATGATTGTTTTGTTCAACAGCGCTTGCTGTTTTAAAACTGTATTTCATGTTAAGTGTTTTTAAAGTGTTTAAGAGAGATAAGAAAGCAAAGTCCATCTTAAGTCTGAAGCTGGCAGAAAGATAAAACCTGTGTGCCTAGCTCGGGATGGGGACAGCTAGAACAGACCTTGTAACAGGTCAAGAGAGGAGGATCTAAGAGAAGGTGATGGAAGACACACCGGAAGCAGAAAGCGGCTTTGTCCATCAGCATTAGGGGCCGGGGGCAGTGGCAGGTAAATAAAGTGGAAGGAGGGCAGCGAGGGTGATAGAGAGCTTTGAAGATGAGAGGCAATTTCACACCAAATCAGCAAGTCACAGCTTTGAGCAGACCCGAGGCAGGAATCTGGGGGAAGGTGTGCAGTGGGGTTAGTGTTGGTCCACCTTGAACCTGCAGGACTTCTGGACTGGATGAGAGAGCATCAGTGGACCTGCGAGTGTGAGCCAGAAGGCTCAGTTTAAAGCCAGCTATGCATGGCATATGTTTTTTCCTATCTGGTGGAGCTCATCTAATTCATATATGTTTTTAAATAATTCACACTTTTTTTAAGGTTCAGGTTTCCTTGCAGGAGAGAGGACCATAAATATCCACCCAATGGTGGTCAGCAACTTGAAGCATAAGATCTCGAAAGAAAATAATCTGCGTCTAAGAAGAACAGCTTATAAATCTATTTCAGCATTTACAAATATAAGCATGACCCTTCAATTATTCATTATTTGACTTCCAAATTTGGAGAACACCACTCTATCTAAAAATTGAGGCTTATATTTTAAGAACTACATTTTCTGGGAATTTAAAAAAAAGTGATTAAAAAATCAAATATTATATCTATTTCTAGCCTCTTTGCTCCTCCTCCCCTGGATGTGGTGCTGGATTCTGGTCCCCTGGAGATCTAAAATGCCCTTCATCCCACAATTACTATAGCTTGGCTCTTCCAAGGACAGACCCAATTAAGGTCAACTCCAAACACAAGGTAAGAGCCATCGTCCCTTAAGGATGACTTGAGGATGAGAGGCTTTCAAGAGGAGGATGACCTGAGATCCTTGTTTCCACACAGGATATTACACAGATGATAGCAATTTTAGCTACTCTACAGGGACTCAACTCCTAGACCACAAAATGTTCCATCCCAAGCTGCACTCTGGTACATAACTGGGTGTTATGTGTTTCTTCTCAGGTGTGTGTGTGTGTGTGTGTGTGTGAGAAAGAGAGAGAGAGAGGAGATGCGGAGAGAGAGAAGGAGGTGGGGAAGGGAAGGAGGGAGAGGGGAGAGAGAAATATTGATGGAATTTCCTCTTTATAAGGCAACCCTCGCTAGACTGCGATTAAATTCACCATAATCTTTTACCTCGATTTATAGAATAAATATCAAGGATCTTTCACATACAGATGAGTTTAGAATAAACGTGAAATTCTGTCAAAATGATTCGTCCACACTTTGAGAATATATTCCCAAGAAAATGGCATGAGGAAAAAAGTAATTTGCATAACACTGCAAATAATAGCAAAAAATGGGGAAAATCTAAGTGCTCCAAGGAGAGGTGTAGCTTATTCTAGTTTATCAGCATGATTAAGTGTTTTATAACTATTAAATGATAACTGTGGGAAGTTGTGGGGTTTTTTTTTTTTGATACATGGAGAGAGGAAACAAACAGACTTTCTCTTTCCGTAGGTGAGTAGAATGGGCCAGGCCTGTGCTCTGGACATTCATTGGGGCAGCAGGTTTCAGTAGGTGCTCAATAATTGTGCTCTTTCCCTTCCTATAGGCATCTATCCAAATCTCAGTCATCCTGCAAAGTCCATTTCAGACAGCCCCTTCTCCATGGAGCTTTGACTGTAAGCTCCTTGAGGACACGAGTGAGTCTTAGTTACCATTGACCGGTATATAGTGCTAGGTCACAGCTAGCCCACATGTCGCTTTGTGCAAATCAGAAAAAAGTGCTCCTTCCTCTGGGTGGCAGTGGCCCCATGCCCGCTCACAGGGCTTGGTGAGTGGCTGCATTGTGGATGTATGTCATTCTCTACTAAGAGGGATGCCCCACTGCAGGGTACAAACAACCCCAACATCCATGGTGACCCTGCCTAGCCTGTGCCTCAGACATACTAGGTGTTCAATAAATATTTGTTGAATGAATGAATGGACTGAGATTAAGGTGAACAGTTTTTCTTCTGGGTGCTTCTTGCAGATGTTCCAGTTTTAACCAAGATCTTTGACCAAGTCCCAGTTTACCAATCTTTAAAATGTGGTGACTAGGCCACAGTCCTTAAGATCTGGAGCAGCACCAGCTCGGAAACACTATGACTGTGCTGTTCTCTACAAAGTGCTCAGGACCCTGATAAATGAACGGATCATTCTCCATAACTGGCTAGCACCTTGCCTAGGTGGGCTATAATCATAACTGGTCTCTGTCCCTGGTTCTTGGCAGAGCTCCTAAAAGCCTTTGAATTTCCAGAGTGAGAGGAGTATCTTTTATTCATCATGAGTCCTTCTAATCACACCTAAACTTACGCTAATAAGGTGACTAAGGTTGGAACCCCTGCACAGCCTCAGGATGGGGCTGGTCAGGAAAGACAAGGTGATTTGAGCCCCACTCACTGACCACCAGGGAGAAGGGAAGCTGGAGACTGGGTTATAAACACCCTTGAACAGAGGATCGCGAGAGCTTCCAGGTTGGGGAACACATCAAGGAGCTAGCAGAGTAACCCATCTGGAGAGTACACGGAAGCTCCTGGACCCCCTAGCCCCGTGCCCCAAATACTCATCCTATGGAAGTCTTACATTTGGCTGTTCTTGAGTTGCATCCCTTCTAATGCATGCAAGTCAAGTGTTTTTCTGAGTTCTGTAAGTCATTCTGGTGATTTACTGGACCTGCGAAGGGGGTTGTGGGAACCCCTGGATTTGAAGCCAGTTGTTTAGAAGTACAGGTGACTCTGGAGTGTGTGACCAGCATCTGAAGTGGGGTAAGACTTGTGAGACTGGTCCTTAGCCTGTGGGGTCTGCCCTAACTCTGGACGGCTAGTGTTAGAATTGAATTCAGTTGTTGCGCACTTTGCTGGTATTGGAAGCTTGGTTGTTCTCGTGGAAAAATCTCCCACACACCTGATGTCAGAAAACATCACTCATTAGGAGATGTTCTCCAAGTTTACTTGTAAATCAACTGCCAGCAAATTCTACTTAAAAACTATTATAATCAGGATTCTCCATCAATGTGGGATAACACATATCAAAATCTCTGATCGGGGCACTATTCAAAATATACACCTTCTAGAAGATTCTGTTGTAGCTCCACCAGACATGTCACGATTGGGAATGTATTGTAAATATGAAGTGTGTCAGCAAACACACCAGGGGATTAGTTTCTGTGGTTGGTGCCCGAAAGCCCATCTAACTTAGCCGGGAGGGGACTCAAGAGACCAACAGCCCTAGCCTGACGGGCCAAGGTGAAGAAAGGAGGAGGATATTCCTTTCCTTTTTCTGGGACTCGGGCCAACTCTATGTATAATTTCAGAGCAGGTGGAATTTGTCCTCTGCATCTTTCCTTTCTGTACCCTTTCCCCTCCCACCTAGGCTTCTCTCCCTAGGCTCTCCTGCTGCCCAAAGCCCTCCACTGGGGGACCTCACCCTCCCAGGACTACCCCCAAATTCCCTACAGCCCCTCCTCTTGTCCCTGACCCAAATCAAAATCCCCATTCTACAATGTAGTTCATTGGTTCTCAAATTTCACTGTACTTCACAAACATCTGGGAATTAAAAAAAAAAACAAAAACCTAGGCCCCATTCTCAAATATTTTGATTCTGTTGCCCTAGAGGTCTTGGGAACCGTTATTTTAAAAAGCATTGCAGGTGATTCTAATATGCACGAGGGCTGAGAACCCCCAGTTAAGGTGATTCTGGCTAGATACTAAAAGCTTTGCATTTATTCCCACCAAGGATGTAAACAACTGATGTGTGCTTATGAGGAGATACTGGTGGAATTCGGGGCTTGAATACAAGTTTGAGCGGTAATTTTTAGATTTGTGGCACAGGCCAGCCCTGTTTTGGGATCTGCGCTTAAGTGCTCCTAAACTATTCTGATTGTTTGCAGCTTCTCCCTCTTCCATGTCTGAATTCACAACATGTGGAAGTTCCAGCTCCCCCTCCTTCCCCCCTGCTGCCCCCATGGCCCCTCATGACTCCCCGCTCCAGTGGCCCCCATCTGACTCTGCTGACAGGGGTCTAAATAAGGGTAGGGCTGCTGGTAAGGAGATAGGGTTGCTCATCTCTCTTTCTAGATGATCATTCCAAAGTCAGCTTTCTACGCTTCATTCTCTTCTCCCTTCAGGGGTGTTCTTTGCTGGCCAAGATCGGAGAAGTCCCGGACTTTAGAGTTAAGAGTAGATCTCCACAGTGCACCGTCCGCCTTCTCTCACAAACGCAGGCTCGGCAGCGGCTCAGGAGGTGTGCCAAAGCATGCACTGGGCTGCCTGCTGGCTGGAAGGGTCCAGGCCCTGACGCCGCCAAGGCTTCTGCACCCGCCGCCTCACCCCACAGCTGATTCATTTGGCAGATGATTTCTGATTCTATTCTTAGCACTAATGCAGACATCAAGTAAGACCAAATACAAAACTCAGTGTAATCCTTGCATGGTTCCTGCTGCCTTCAGAAGCTTCAGGAAAGGACAGAGGGAAGTGGCACTGGATTTGCACACCCTATCTGGTTGGGTCAGGGTGCACACCCCAGATCCAAAGCTTATCCATGGGGGTGCAGACATCCCTCGGGGGAGGAATTCAGGCGACAATGGAAGACTTTGTCCTCTATTTTCAGATTTAAGCTGCTACACCCCTAACAGGAGAAGCTCCTTTACAGGTTGCTTTATCAGCAGTACCCTCTTTAATCGACTTTCCTTTTTAGGAAGGGGAACCTGAGGGACAGAGCGGTCAGCCAACTTGCTCTACCTGAACTTGGGTCATTGGCCTGCAAAGCTCATGCTCAGAACCACTAAGTCTCAGAACAATCTACAAACTCAACCATTTCGAGAAACACGCCCACTTCGTGGCCCTTGGCTTCCCGGGAGCCCCTCTCAGAAACTCCGCCATTGCGGTTCCTGGCAGGCCTCCCTCAGAAAACCTACATCTGGGCTCAGGCACTGGGGCCCCTCGTCAGGGGATGGCCAGGGGCTGGGGCCCCTGCAGCTGGGGCAGACTCGCTGCTCGGGGTCACACACAGGCGAGGCTGGGAAGGAGGAACAGTTCTTTATGGCTTTCCCACAGGGGCCTGCTCTCCCTAGAGGGGAGAAAAGCCCACTGTTGACCTACCTCAATGACAAAAGAAGTCACAAAACTCACAGTGAAGAAAAAACCCTCAATTTTAAAAAAGGGAAAAAATAGAGGGGAGGGGAAACGACATTCGGAAATCACTATGGGGTCCACTGCACATCCTCAGGCCCGTGTTCCCCAGGGAAGTCTGGTCTTCAGATTCAAGGCCTATTTGCATGGCTGGCCTGAAGGAAAAGGTGCAGTGCCACCTGCCAAGAATGGCTGGGACTGTTCAAGGCCCTTCACTCGTGAAGGGAGCCACACCTGCACTTGGCGGGCTGCCTGCAGGGCCACACGGGATGGAGGTGAAGTGCTCTCTGTAAAGAGAAGAGAACAGGCCAAGGGGAAAAGGCCATGCTAATTTCACCTTTGCGGACTGATTCCTGGGGAAGCAGAGGAACAGAACCCCAAGAGACAAATGGGATCAAGAAATTGGAACATGGAGGGGCACCTGGGTGGCTGTCTGTTGAGCGTCTGTCTGCCTTTGGCTCAGATCATGATCCCAGGGTCCTGGGATCGAGCGCTGCATTAGGCTCATGGCTCAGCAGGGAGTCTGCTTCTCCCTCTGCCTGCCGCTCTGCCTACTTGTGCTCTCTCTCACTGTCAAATAAAGAAATACAATCTTAAAAAAAAAAAAAAAGAAATTGGAACATGGAAAATACTTGGTCTGATCTTTGGTTTAGAGGTGAAAGCCCATCCATCTCTCGGACACCCCCGGTCTGGGGATCATCGTATCTTCTGCAAGGTCTCTTATGGTTCAGAGTGAGCTATACCATGAACCAGCCAAGGACTAGGAGTTTCGACGTAACCCTAGCATGCTTAACCCATCCAGGCTTATGTTTCTGATCTCATTCTATATCATAGAGTGTTTCATGGCAAGGTATACGGCAGCAGGAAGCCTTGGAATATGTGCAGAGATAGATTGCAGAGAGCGCCCTGCAGCACCCTGCTTCCTTTGGAGCTCTGCCTGTCCCAGGGGGACCTAGGCGGAGGGGTGCTGGTCACAGCACACCACGCAGACGGATGTGTGTGCTGCCATCTGTGAAGAACAGAATCGAGGCCAGATTAGTTCCACCGTGATGTTATGAAGCTTTCTAACAACAGAGATGTAAAAATTATGGCTCCCTACAAGGCTTCAGTCACCCACCACTGTGCTGGGGAAGACACTTCATTTTTCCAGGCAGCCTTGCCTTGGAGGCATAATTGCTTTTGTTACACACATTCATAGGTATCAGGAAAAGACAGTCTTTATGTTCCTCATTGTCAATGCCCTACTTACCAACTTCATCCCTGATGTTTGCAAGTTCGATTGACAGCTCTTTTTCTTTCACAAGGGCACTTTCATTCTGCAAAAACAAAATGGATACCGAGAGTCCCCTAGTTTTATGCTAGATAAGCACTTTCACATGTTTAATTAATGAATCATATTAAGCAAATATTTATAAGTCTAGCCCTTAAGGAGATAATTTTCTCATTATATAAGCATAGAAAAAAATCACAAAGCAGAGTCTGACTCATTCATTTATATCACATTCAAATCGCAAAGCTTGCAATGTAATAATAATACCCCTTGTTGTGCTTTTCTCTGTATTGTTCTCTGGTATACATCGTCCTACAATACTTCCTTGCGTGCCTATGCCCTGCACAGTAATGCCCTGGTGGGTATTATTATACACTGTTAATCATTATCACTAGTAGGAGATTTTTGACCATGAAGACATCCATGCCATATTTCTCCGAGGCGCAAGTACTTATTTTTCCCACTGTCCCCTTACACTTAACACTTTCGTCCATACATCCATGGTTGGCTACCTAATAAATACTGAACAGAAAATTTAACATGAAACATTTTTTTTCGTAAGGAGACCAACACCAAAATTTAAAGTTTCCAAGTTTTTTGTTGCACTGTCTGCATCACTAGAAGGAACAAGAGGAAAAGTCCCATTTGAAATGTTCTTCAGTGCAAAGAAACGCCATTTGTAATTAAATGACTGCTAAGTTGTTTTCAGATCATATGTCTTCCCTCACATAAAACAGGAGTACCTGAAAATATGCTGAATTTGTAATCTGGGTTACAGAGTCACCAGAAATAGTGACATGAGTTATGCTTTCACTGTTACTAATAATAACGAGGGAAGGTGCGCTATATAAATCCTCTTCACGTTAGAGATACTAAAAATGCAGGCCTTCACAGAAAGTCTCTTCCTTCTATAGAATGTACTCCCAGAGCAAACATTTCTCAAAAGGGACCTGAAGCTAAAATGTGTACCAGATACCTAGCATGAATATCATCAGGGTCTTGTGAATGTTCTTTCTTTCTTAACCTCCTTTGACTCCGATTGCAGCACCTCCAAAGAACCCGTATCCAATGTAAATCAGCAGCTGGTACAATCTTGTGTCTTTGGCTGCTACGTGTACATCTGGGTAACACGTGTGCTACTTTGGGTCGAGGGGACGGACGGTCCCAGGTCATCCAAAGGGTGTTTGCTATGCAATGTCATAATTTCATAATACCTAAGTAAAACTCTATTTGTATAATAGAATGAGAGCTATTTTAGTCACAGGCATCAAAGCTTCTTAGCTCCTGGTTTTTTTAAAGAATAATGTACCAATAATATACCCTTTGAGGCACAGGGGATTCCCATTTTATTCACTAAGCCTCACTCCTTCCATCCCAGCCCACAGCATCTTTGCCTTTCCTGAACTTGAAGGCTAGCAATCACACCTGAGAGTAGGTATTTCCTAATCACTCAGCGATGCTGCCTCTGTGTCATGCCCAGGGCACAGGGTTATTATGAGGGTTGAAGAAATTAATGTATGCAAAGTAGTTAGAAGGTTGCCTGACACTTAGCAAGCTCTAATATAAATGTTAGTTGTTATTGTAACTCTGTTGCTTTCCTTTCATTTCATTTGCAACTGGATAACATCCTACAGATACTAGGGGCTTCTCCATATTAAGGATCTAAATGTGTTTAGAATTGGCGTATTCTTATGCTCTGTTTTTTTGTTTTGTTTTGCTTTTTAAAATACCTTCTTGGGGTGCCTAGGTGGCTCAGTCGGTTAAGCATCTAACTCTTGATTTCGGCTCAGGTCATGATCTCAGGGTCCTGGGATCAAGCCCTGAGTGGGGCTCTACGCTCAGGGCAGAGTCTGCTTGTCCCTCTCCCTTTTGCTCCTCCCCCAACTCGTGCTCTCGCTCTCAAATAAAAACAAAACAAAACAAAACAAAACAAAACAAAACAAAAACCTTCTTGGCTCTGCCCTGATTCTATTCTAAGTTTGAAGTCTGGTTAACAGGGAAAGAGTTCAATCAGACAGACCACAGGGATTTTCTATGTTTGTTCTAACACAGCATAATGTGGCCGGCTGACTTTCAACTTGTTCCTACAAATTAAGAAAATCTGGTATTCCAGAGAGGGTACATTTCAGTATTTACCCTGAAATAATATATATATATATATTTTCGAATATGGAATGCGTACTGATTTGCATGTCATCCTTGCTCAGGGGCCATGCTAATCTTCTCTGTACCTGAAATAATCTTGAACTAGTGGAAAAATTAACTTGTTTCTAGTATCAAGAATAATTTTTGGGGATGTCTAGATGGCTCAGGTGGTAGAGGATACAACTCTTGACCTTGGGGTTGTGAGTTCAGGCCCCATGGTGGGTATAGAGATTACTTAAAAAAAATAAAATCTTAAAAAAAAGAGTAATTTTTAATCCTCAGTTCCTAAGCACAGCCAGAGAACAGAAATAAAGCTGACCCTTGAACAACATGGGTTTGAACTATGTGGGTCCCCTTTTCCACTTGAATTTTTTCTGATAAATAGAGTACAGTACTGTACATGTATTTTCTCTTCCTTGTGATTTTTAATTTATTTTCATTTATTTATTTTTGACCTTTTAAAAAAAGATTTATTTATTTATTTGAGAGAGAGAGAGAGAGCATGCATGTACTTGTGTGAGGGGGGGCGGACGGGCACAGGGAGGGGGAGAGAATCCTCAAGCAGACTCCCTGCTGAGTGCAGAGCCCTCACGACCCTGAGATCACGACCTGAGCGGAAATCAAGAGTCGGACACTCAACCAACTGAGCCACCCAGGCGCCCCTTCCTTGTGATTTTTTAAATAGTATTTTCTTTTCCCTAGTTTATTGTTAGAATATTGTATCTAATACATATAACATACAAAATATGTGTTAATCAACTGTTATAGGTAAAGCTTCCGGTCGACAGGGTTATTACTCGTTAAGTTTTTGGGGGGTCAAAAGTTACACAGAGATTTCTGGCTGTGCAGGGGGTCGGTGCCCCTAATCCCTGCGTCCTTCAAGGGTTAACTGTACTGTACTTATCAGTCCCAAAATAGCATTATTGAAGTATTCACAGTGAGAGTGCCGAAAGATACAAAGACTTAGATGAGGTTAGGCAGTGAACAACCAGAACTTAAAATACAACAAACCAACTCTAATTTCTAACGCTCTAATGCGAGCCAACACCTCCCTCAGCTCCCAACAGTAGCACCGCGCCCCCAGCCCACACTCCCCGCAGGGAAGGAAGCCCTGGGTGGATGTTAACAGTGTCCTGCCCAGCGAGCTCCCAAATTATAAGAGATCACTCTACACTTTCCAGCCACAGGAGAATAAGACATTTGGGGAAGGAGTGGCTTAGAGGTCCAGTAAGGAGGACAGGCCTCAGCTGGAGACAGTGCTGATGATGGTAGGGATTGCGGGTGACCTTCAGACTTGAATCACTTTGGTGAAAAGCTAATGCTGGTACTGACAGCCAGGCCTGCTCCACCCATCTTTGCTTTAGGAAAAACACACTGAGGGAATATAAGAAGCAAGAAATAGGCAGGGGACAGGTGGGACTATAGATCCTGCACCCTCTCCATTTTGGGAAGACTGAAAGAAGATAACCCAACCCCACCTGCCTCACCACCCTTTTGCAAGCATAGCCTATAATACCAACCAGTTTCAAACTATAGTCATCAAATAGCATACTAAGGAAGGATGATCAGCTGCCAAAGATTAGCAACAAACCTGAAGACGTAAATGTCAAGGAGAACAACTAAACTCTGGTAAGGTCTGGCTAATTACTACACTAGTATTAGTGTGACCCTTTTCAAACACTTTACCTATGCCAGGCACAGCGCTGGGTAAGCTCTTCACTTCACTTAGTCCTCCAAATGCTGTCAAGTGGGTCCTGGGTTCTAGTTCCCTGTGTGGAGGATGCAACTGGGGCTCCACGGCTCAGCAACCAGCCCCTGCACGACTGGCTAGGAAACAGCGAAGCCGGAGTCCACACCCTTCGCCAAGCACGAACACACGGAGAGAGCCCCTCCTACCCATGCTGATAGAGATAGAGCATCAAGATCCAAGTTGCATGGATCCTCAGATGGGATATGAGCACAGAGTTTTCATACCTAAGTTTGAGAGAGTCAGTGTCAGCTCCTGACTACTTTAAAAAAAAAAAAAATTCCTTGGTTGTATTCACACCCCATCCTACCACTGGAACTAGCAACACGTCTCCATGGTATTGATTTGTTGGTCGCGTGCAAGGACCTAGCTCGTATAGCCTACCGGGGGCTGTAACTTCTGATAGGGTAGCTGTTCAGCTTTCCCCATCAGCTGTCCCTAACCCCTTCTGGTGGCCTGCTAATACATTCCTCCTGAAGATGCAGGCTCAGCCCAGCGCCGCTCGCTCAGGCTAGCCTGTGCGGATTGGCGACAATCTTTTTTTCTTAAGTGCTTGTTTTTGAAATGATACCAACTCTTCTAATTTATGAATTTTCTGCATCAGTGAAGTTACTTTTTGTTTCCTGCAGAATGACGTACTGCTGCCCTGCGATGGAGTGAGTCAACAATGAGGACTGTAGGAACTCCCTTCCTTAAGGCAAGAAGGGAACCTCAAGAAACCTTCCATTCTCTCCACCTGACTCTAAGTTACCCTTCCATCCATCACGGCTCAACAGAGTCCTGCAGTGATCTTGCAAGACCCATAGGTTCTGTTGAATACCCAGGAGGAAGGCCGCCCCAAAGACTCCCTTTGAAAGGATCTCATGCCACTGCTCCCCTTCGCTCCCCAACTTAAGCCAGTGCAGCGTGATGACATGGTGGGATGACTGAAATATGAGCAAGGCCTCCTCCGACGGCCCAGTGTGAGATCAGTGCTTCCCTACATGGGGAATGAGTGGAAAATTCCTAACTGGTGCCAAGCACATGAGCTCCTGCTTTCACTCCAAAGGCCTAAAAATAGAACTCAGTATTAACCATCCAAACTATCCCGGTGATACAGTCCAGAAATCGCCAAGTCCAAAAGGCCATTCCTCTACAATTACTGTTTACTCTATGACAGGCTTAACTGGAAATGGACCCTTGGGGAACATTCATCTAAGCCCCATACCAACAGCTGTGTCTTCTTAGCCACCTCTTTTATTTGGTCACGTACCTCTCTTTCGCACACTGAGTTCTCTATTCTCTTTAGTGTGGTTTGCTGTATTCACAGATGGAATCTGAGATGAGCCCCATAAAACATCCAACTCTCCCCTTCTACCTCTGGCCCCGAACATACCACCACAAGTCTGCTACAGCAAAGCCTACATTTCTTCTCCATATGGATCTCCGTGCTCAAGGTGCCCCCAGACTCTGGGGGGAATGCTGCCTTTAATCTTTCCTAGAGACACCAGGCTGGCAAAGCATACAACCTGCTAATCATTCCACTAGCTTCAAGTAACTGGATGTGTGGCCAAGCCCCAAGCCAGCCTGCCACTCTCTGTTATTTTAATGTGCTTGGTCAATGGGAGTTATCTGTTCAAGTGGCTGATGCTACCCATGTGAACTTGGTGGTAATAGGAAGTGAAAATGCCACTCCTTGTTAGCATTGCCCAGGCAATTCTACACTTGGGCGTCCGCCACCTAAGCAAGCTCCTCCTTGAATCAGAAACCAACAGAACATTCTGCTTCTTATTAAAGCTGAACGTTGGGGGAATCTGAGGTGCCTTCACCCCAACTAGTCAATCCAGGGATAGGGAATTCATACAAAAGAGCACAGATTCACTCAGTGCCTACTACGTACCAGGCGGACATACCAGGCAGGATATTTCCGCCTTCAAGGAGTTGAAGAGTCTCCCAGAGAGTCAGTAAGTGAAGATGCAATTATAAAACAATTCGATAGAACTCAAGCAGGCGGGGCTGTCTCCAGAGAATTCCTGAGCCTGGAGGATGAACACGCAGGAGGAATGTGGGAGCCCCCCAGGCGAAAGCCAGGAGGACCATGACACAAAACAGCACCGGAGGCTATTTCTGGAAACCTGTGTCACCCCTATTATACGGGTCCTTCTCTTTTTCTCCCCTTGTTCCTGCCTCTGGTCTGTGATTCTCCCTGACGGAGTTCTTGATCAGCTACAAGGGGACTGATGGCAAATTCACAAAATTCACTGCAGTTCTGAGTGTTTTGATCAGCTGTCTCTTCCCCACCAGATTTTTCTTTTAAAAAGAGGGATACACACAGACACACACAAACACACACACACACAAACACAAATTAAAAAATATATACATGTAAGCCCACAGACTACCAACTAATTTCTCATTTCTCTTATCTTTTTAGCCTGCCCTGGAGTCAATGCAGATAAAACCAATTCAACTATGCCATCTGGGCCACCTTTTCACGGGCCAAACAAAAGAACCATACAGGGAATTAAATAAGAAATCTATAGAATTCTGCTATTTGAAGAAACTTCCAGATCCTTTTTATTGTGAATTTCTGAAATTCAAAATGATGTACATACACATGAAATTACAAAGAGGTTAAGGAGTTTTTCATTCTTCCCAGAAATAATACTGCTTTTCACCCGTGGCTCCAGGAGTTCAGGTTAGGGTTTAATTCTACACGGCAGAACTTTGTTTTAATAGGGAAATATTTTCTCTTGTATTTCAAAATGAACCAGCCACAAGGTGACATCAACAGAACATATAAGTCTTCAGTGTTGTTTTCATAACACCTTTTGTGAACACTGCATTCATTTTCAATATTAATACTGGGAAGACTGGCCAGATTCATAATACAGCTCTGTGGAAAATTCCTTTGGGAGGTGGACTGACCTTTTGTTTTTCATTTCAGTTATTATGGCTTTAAGGCAGCACTGATGGCCTGCTTTGACTTGGTCAATAAGTATTATTTCTTTCACATATAATTAACACAGGGCACTGTATTTTTCTATCTGCTCTTCTACTCTGCAATAAAATTTAATATAGACTGGTGAAGGGGAAGTATCACTCACATTTAATATTCTTAATTACATGTCAGTGTCTACTTGTGTGAAAAATGAGCAAAACCACATCTTGTTTTAAAAGAAATCAGAAAGTCTCAACTTACGGTGCATTACCCTAGCCTTTTTCCTGTGTATCGGTGATTATGAAACATCTAGCTTCCTAAGACGCAATGCCATACCCCACCTGGATTACTACTCAACAGCTAGAAAGGACAGAGTCTTATGGGGCCCAAGGTGAAGGAATGTGAATCCAGAGAAGTAATGCTGGGAAATTCTGGATCTCAGAGTAAGCAGAAGAAAGGAAAATTAGCCAGTGCCATGATTTTTAATCCATTTATGTATCACTACAGAAGTTTCTTGACCTTCCTGAATTTTATCTTATCACCTTCCCAAATTTATTACTGTCAGGTACCAGATGCCTGGGAAGAACAGTGAGGTGTCTTCTCCAAACCCCAACCCCTACCAGCAATTTAGAGAAAAGGTAAATAAGATCAGCCTTTGCGATTATAACCAACACATATAAGGTTAGGGTGGAGATATGCAAAGTAACCGCCAAGGGGATAGGACAGTACCTAAGCCTGCAAGACAAGGTGCCTTGTAGTAGAGGGAGCAAAAGGAGCTTAGAAGAAGGAGTCACCAAGACAGGTGACAATCATGTAGCCTTCTCAAGTACATTTTCGGCTGGAGGGGTGATGGGACATGGACACGCAGGCTCTGAAGACACTGAATGCCTGAAGACCATAACTTGCTGGCTCAGGTTCCATTCTCATCAAAGCTTCTTACGAAGCTGGACTTTTGACTCTAAAAAGAAATACATGTTTCTCAGGCTTGTTATCATTTATTTGCTTGTCAGTGATATTTCTTATTGTTAAAAAACAAGTTGGCACTCTAGTTTACATCGAGTTTATTTCTCTCAATAACTCAATGCTCCTAAGAATGATCAGCCCTGATCAGCCCTTACCCTCAGGCTAAGGGTAAGGAGTTTCTGTGTGTGCAGAAGTGCTGGCTTGATCCTGCACCACATGAGTCCACAGGTGCAAAAGACTTTGAAATCCATCTGGGTGTCCCAGTGGCCTTCCCTGATCACCCCTTCCTTTTCAAAATACCCATAGAACGAGTCTTTCTACAGATTACCTCTGTGTTCAAAATCCCAAGATTGATTTCTACTGCTTATAACTCAAGTTAAAAAACTTGGGTCTGGCTTTCAGCCTGGACAATATTTCCCCACACTCCCTATGTGCTTGGGTTTCCCGCTGTGTTTATTCTCATCTTTCATCAAACTGGGCTAAAGTACCTTTACTTATGCACTCCTTGCTTAGAATTACATTCTTGCTCCTCACACAGTTCATTAAAACTCCACCCCAGTCCTCCAAGTGCAATTCATGTTCCATTTTTTCCAAGAAACCTTGCCTAAGATTCCAGCATGGATTTCTCCTTTCACTAGATTCCAGAAACAGGTATGGTCAGTACCACATGACTTTCACTTCATTATACTCCAGTCTTGTATTAATGTGTTAATTGCTCCACATGTGTTATTGTTGCCTACCCAGCTTGCAATTTCTCTGGGAAAGATGGAAATACAACCCACCAAAGAACTGGTAAACTCCACAGGGCAGGTTGTGCCCTTCTGAGAATTCTTTGATAGCCCCCATAATAACTGGGCAATAAATCTTGTAAATACTGTAAACCAGCAAGAAATATTGTCAATGAATAGATTTTTTGAAAAGCTGAAGATACATAAAGCACAAACAGCTTTAAAAAACCATTTGTTGGGGCACCTGGGTGGCTCAGTCGGTTGAGCCGCTGCCTTCGGCTCGGGTCATGGTCCCAGGGTCCTGGGATCGAGCCCCGCATCGGGCTCCCTGCTCAGCGGGAAGCCTGCTTCTCCCTCTGCCTCTGCCTGCCTCTCTGCCTACTTGTTCTCTCTCTCTCTCTGTCAAATAAATAAATAAAATCTTTAAAAAAAAAAAAAAAAACCATTTGTTCGTTTAACACATTTGTATTTATTTTATACTTCACACAAGATTCTATAGTTTCTCCCAGTAAATGAATGCTAAATAAGCATCTTTGGGTTTATATTTCTTAGCCCCATCTCTGAAACTATTACTTAAAAGTATCTTTAGTTGTCCTATGACTCTTTTCAGAACATCTCTAAGCTGCACTAATAATTAAAAACGTTTTCACATTTCAAAATTGAGTTCCCAAAATTAAGTTTTTCATTTTGTACCCATATAAAGTTCTGAGGAAATGTTTCTTTCTTCTTTTTTAAGGTTTATTAGGCTGGTCTAAAGGAAGCAAGATTTATCAATAATTTAATCAGGCCTCTTTGAAATGTTGATGCTGGGACTGTTAAAGCAAATTAACAGACTGATGGATTTTACCTTGGGATTCAAAGAAGCTGGAGACTGGAGTGGATCCCATAATACTCTCAGCATCCAACGCCTGGCCCAATAGGTAACCGCTGAACAGACAAATGATTTTGGCGTGCTGCCTGTGAAGGTATCCTTAAAAGCAGTTGACTAAATAAAGCAATGACTTTTTTAATTTTAAAAAAGAAAATCCTCAATTCCTAAAATGAGCACCTATGAATATATAGTTTCAAAACCTCCCCTGGGGATACTGCTCTGAACTATGGCAAAGGAAAGTTAAGACACAAGACACGTGGTGTACACATAATGAGAAAGTTGATAGATGCAGTTTTTAAGTTTTCATCAGCAAAGAATAACTGGTATTAAGTTTGAAGTTTCAAAGTCAAAACATTTAAAAGTTACTTAAACATCACACTGCTGGATGAGAAGACATACTATTTAATTGTCTTCCAAAATCTCCAAATTAAAGAATGACACAGAGATGATTATTTTTAAGAATTTGATTTGAAACAAAAAAGGAGGATGGGTTCACTTTATATTTTCTCAAAGAAGGCCTGCTGATTACAGCTTCTATTTCTAAAATTTTTGTACCATGACGTAGGAATATGAACATTATACTATTGTTGGACATGCAGTAAACCCTTCCCTTTTATTACAACTACCGTGACAAAGCTTCCTTCAATACCTTTTTGTGACCACTTCTCTTGAAAAAGGGCTTAATCGCTTCAATATTGAATTTGCAGATAATTGAGGGCAAATGTCTTTTATTTCTATTTGTTAAAAGCTCATAAATGTGTATATAAATATTTTAGGTCATACTCATGGTAGTAAAAGCAAAACCCATTAAAATAGTTACTCCTATAGGAAAAAAAGTACCCGGTAACTTTTAAAATATCAGTGTAATTTTCCTAGGTCAAAGTTCATAAACAGAACTGATAACGAAGATGTTCCCAAGTGACCTCCTTGTAATGAGTTTCATATCAAGCTATTTATTTTCCTTTACCTGGTCACACACTATACCTCAAGCTATCTATATAGCCGATGCCCATATGGGCAGAGAAGAGGCAATTTCAACCCTTTATTAAATCCCATTTCATGCATCTTGGAGAAATCCAAATGTATGTGAGAAAAAAACATCACAGAGACGAGATTTCTTGCCAACATACTTCTAGTAGTGAAATTAACAGCATCCCCCAACCTCTCTGTAAGCTCACAGGCAAATGTCAAAAGCAAAGAAAGGCTTTGTGTTGGAATTGTCGTACAGTTCTCACTTGCTCCTGCTCTATTCTCAGGTCCCTGGCTGTGAAATTTCCTTCCAGTGAAGACTTGAACACACCCTCCGACTCTGGGGCTGCTTCAGGTTTCACCTTTATGTTAGTCACCCCTATGTGATGCAAAGAAGTACAGCGAGTACAACAGTACTGGTGCTTTCTTCTCTGACCTAAGAATATAAATTACAAGGATGGAGGCTGTTTATAAAAAAGAGTGGGAAACTTTCAAAGTTAGCAGTTGGCCAAGAGAAGCATGTCTAGCTAATCTAAATTCCCACGGAATGCCTTAGGTTTCACAGGTACATTACAATGCATTAGGAATATTGCAAGGATTTCTTGGCAGTCTGGATTTCAAGATGTTTGAGCGGAGCCCTGCTGTTTCGGGAAAATGCAACAGCTGCATTTGAGACTGTAGGAATAAGAGAATTATGTAAGGCACTGCAGAGTAGGTGAGACCAAATGTTTCTGCGAACGGCACTCACACTTCAGCACACTGGAACCAGTAAGGGCAGCCTCGGGCTCGCCAACAAAGCGCACACACATGCGAGGGGAGAGAGACAGAGGTGGCTGGCTCAGGCTTTCTCTCTGCTCTTTCAAAGGAGGGTGGGGGGAGAGGAGGGGGGCAGGGAAGGCAAAGTACCGTCTTGTCCAGGCACTGAAGGCAGTTATAAGGCTTGCAGCAGCAGTGGCCCATCCCGGCAGGCTGGCTGGCAAGGGGCCCTCCTTCATTCAACGTGTCAGCGGGTAATTCCTAAGGCGAGGTAATGGCTCAGGCGAGAGGGGTGCGCCGCCGGGAGCTGTCACAACTTCCATGTGGTCCCCTCGGCTACCTTATTTCTCCTAATAACTTCAGGAATCCGGAGCCGGAGGAACGGGAGGAGGAGCGCCGCGCGGCCGCGTTAGGATCCTGCTGCGGGGAGGGGCAGGGCGGGAGCCAGGGAGGGAGGGACAGACAGGCGGCAGGGAGGGTCACTTTGCCACGGGAATCCTCAGAGAGAGGCAAATCAATAGTCGCATAACAATCGAGCATTGCCCAGTGCCAGCTCCCTAGGAGGCGAGCAGCCCGCCCTGCCCGGGCGCCGCGGCCGCTCCCACCCTCCCCCGAGTGCGGATGCGCCTCTGCACGCCGCAGGCACGCCTGGGGAGGACGCAGGAAACACAAAAGAAGAGCCCGGGCTTCCAGGGGTACTCTGGGCTGAGCCCTACGGCAAGGGCCCGAGGGACTTAGCTCTGCTCAGATACTGGCTCTCTACGTTCCTGAGAAGTACAAATATCTACAGGCGTGAAGTATATGGTCTTTCCTCCACGTAACTCCTCCCCTGGGTACTGGTTGCTGCTGGGGACCACCAATGGCTCATTTTCAAATTGGTGTGCCATGAACAAATTTGCCCTATTTGATGGTATCTTTGTAATTGAGATGTAATTGTGGAATCGCTTGCCGAGGCTGACAGGCAGAAACCATTCAAGTGGCTTAAGTAATTAAAATTGGGGTTTGGGGCAGATCTTTCTCCTGGGCATATTTGCATAAAAGCCTTAGCGGACTTGATCTTTCTAGGCAATTAGTAATTTTTCAAACAGTTAAAAATCAGAAAGAGACGGGGATGAAGGCAAAAGTTTTTTTTTTTCCCCAAAAGAGATGTGGTATTTAAAAATATACTTATGTAATCTTAAAAATAAAAGAGGCAGATGTTTACGAGGTTAACTTTGTATTTCCTGGTAACTCAAAGGAGAAATCCTGCAATGTACACCTGCATAAATATACAATTACATCTTTGCCCACTAAATTTGCCTAAGACTATAAGCAGACAATAGTTGTAAAAATTAGATAATTTTACTAACTTGAGATCTTCTAAAGAGGTTTTAATTAAGGAGCACAGGCTATTTCAATTTGCTTGGAGAGAGGACAAGGATATTTGGTGATCAAATACGAACAGACTGAAACGTGTGCCCTAAACTTGAAAAAATAAGCTCAAATCTTTCTTCAAAGCTAACCGGTAAACACTTGTTTATCAACCACATTCAAAAAACAAACAAACAAACAAAAAATACCTAACAGGTAACTTAGCCCAATTCTTCAGGAAGACAACATGGCTGTACCTACCACAATTGTATGTATGTATGTATTTAAATTAAATTCCTATCAAAATTTTAAATGTACATTTATCCTACAATAATACTCATGTAAATATGCAAGGGTATATGCATAAGGATATTCCATTTAGCACTATTTGTAACAGCATAAAAATGGGAAACATCCTAGGTATCCAACACCTTTCCACTGTATGGAAACATTGTTGAGTGAGGAGATAAACTTTTATAAAACACAAAGCCAAACTACACACATAGACACATTTGTATATGTCCAGAAGAAAGCTTCTGGGAAAATGCACACTGTTCATATAAGAACATCCTACCCTTGGGGAATGGGAAATAGGAGTAAGGGAGCAAATTTCAACTTTTTTTACCCTCTTGCCAGCATGTGGGATTAAAAAAAATTAATTTATTAATTTTTTATTGTTTGAAAATAAAGTGTCCTGGTGGAACACAGCCCAGGCTCGAGAGCTATACCTGGGACTTTTGAAACCTTGGGAGAAGACCTTTATATTCCAAGAAGCAGTGCCTTGGTGCACCCATGTTCACAGGAGCCCAAAGGTGGGAACAACCCAAGTGTCCACTGACTGATGAATGGACAAGATGTGGTCTAGCCATACAGTGGAATATTATTCAGCCTTAAAAAGGAGGGACGTTCTGACATGTGCTTCTGCGTGGATGAAACTTGGGGACATTAAGTGAAGTAAGCCAGTCACGAAAAGACAAAGAGACTGTATGATTCCACTTACAGGAGGTACCCAGAGCAGTCAAATCCATGGAGACAGAAAGTAGAATTGTGGTTGCTAGGGACCAGGGGCGTATCTGCAAGATAAAAAGAATCCTAGAGGGACCCCCGGGTGGCTCAGTAGGTTGAGCGTCTGCCTTTGCTCAGGTCATGAGCTCAGGGCCCGGGATTGAGCCTCGCATCAGGCTCCCTGCTCTGCGGGGAAGCCTGCTTCTCCCTCTCCCACTCCCCCTGCTTGTGTTCCCTCTCTTGCATGCTTTCTCTCTGACAAATAAATAAATAAATAAAATCTTTAAAAAAAAAAAAAAAGAATCCTAGAGATTGGTTGCACATAATGCGAATGTATGGAATGCCCCTGAACTCATGTCCACTTAAATGGTTAAATGGTGAATTTTATGTCATGTGTATTTTAACCACAATTATAAATTAAAAACAAAACAAAACAAAAACTGGTGGCTTGCATTCTACCTGGAGACAGACAGTCCTTGCACGAAAGGTATCTATCTGATCAAGACAAGGGAGAGCAAAGCCCCTGCTGTAGAAGGAGCCAGCAGGATGGGGGAGGTGCTAAGAAGAGCCACCCATAATGTACTTCTCCCCACAGTAATGTAAAGCATTCTTTCTTTGGCACAATTGTCTTTCTGCACCTTAGGAAACTTTCTTTCTCAATTAGAATGTAGATTGCACCTTACTAGAAAATTACTTCTTGTTCTTGGATGATGCATGGGTGTGCTTGTGCACCCAGTGGCCCACGGGAGAGTAGGGTGCCACACAGGAGGCTGTGCAAGAAAGCCAGGATTCCGATCCCCCCTCCCTTTTTTTTATTCAACAGCGTATTATTTTTAATATTTACTAGTAGGAGATATTTAAAACCACTCTACTTTTTAATTTGCATTTCTTTGGGAGAGTTACTTGTTTATCAGCAATCTGCATTTTCTCTTTTGTGAATTATCTATCTGTAGTCTTTGCCCGTTGGTATCCTAGGGCTTTTTAAGTTATTTCTGTCAAGCTGCCTGAATTTTCTTTTTTCTTCATTTCAGAGGTAGAATTTAGTGATCATCAGTTGCATATAACACCCAGGGCTCATTACATCAAGTGCCCTCCAGCTTCCCTTCTTGTGCAGAAGGCTGCAAGGGCACAGGACTGGGGGTGGCCCAGCCCATCCTATGCGGTGTTGCTGAGATCGCACATGTGGTAAGATCTCAATGCAAATAACCCAGATTTTGAGAGACGCACCCATGTCCTAGAGTTGTGCCATGTCTCTTTCCTTACAAGTTAAAAAGCTTGAAACCTACTCAAAAATAGAGGGATAAATACAAAGGACCTTCATATACCCATTTCTAGTTTCAACGGTGGTCAAGATTTTGGCACATTTGCCCCTTTTTTCCTTCTTCTTTTTTTTTTTTAATGCATCCATCACCCAGATTCAGCAATTATGGAGATTTTATCACTTTATTTTCATGTGTCCCTTTGATTTTCTTTGTTAAAGTATTTTTTTAACATTTTTAAGAGATTTATTTTTATTATTATTTTTAATTAGCATATAATGTATTATTTGTTTCAGGGGTACTGGTCTGTGATTCATCAGTCTTACACAATACACAGCGCTCACCATAGCGCATACCCTCCCCAGGGTCCATCACCCAGCCACCCCATCCCCCCCCCCCCCCCCCCCCCCCAGTATTTTGAAGCAAAACCCTACACACTTTATTATGCATTGCTAAAAATTATGAACATTTTTATATAATCACAATGCCATTAAAACACCAAACAAACTGACAATATATCCTTGGCATCTAATGACTACTTTGTAACAAAATTTTCCCGGTTTCTCAAATTATTTTACAGTTGGTTTTCTTGAGTCAGGACTCGAAGTAGGTCCACATACTACGTTTGGTGTTGTCTCTTAGACCTCATTTGTCAACCTCAGTGCCCACCCCTCCCCTCCCTTTCTCCCCCGGCCATTGTCTTGCTCAGAAACTGGGCTGGCTGACTTACAGAATGTCCCACATTCTGGTTTTGCCTCTTTGCTTCCTTTGTAATGCCATTTCACTTGTTCCTACATCCCTGAAATGAAATGTTCTGGATGAGATGAAATGAAATGCGGCTGGATGAGATTGAGGTTTAATTTACTTGGGCAACAATACCTCAGCTGTGATGTTGTGCTATTACATCCCATCGGGAAGCACACAATGTCTGGCTGGCCCATTTTTAGTGAAGCTACAGTGAATCAGATGTAACAGCCTCACCTTCCCTTCTGTAAAGTTGCCCATCAACCTTGCCTCTGATGGTTTCATCTGTTAATGATTATTACCTGAAGCAATTATTTCACTGGGACTTACAACAGGATGTTCTGATTCCGTCATTCTTCTGCATTTATTAGCTGGAATTTTTACATAAGAAAAAATTTTTCATCATCGACTAGGGTGACTTCAGCTCCCTGCAATAAAGTTTATTACAGGAAAGATGGGATCAATGCTTAATCCTTTCAAGTGCCAATTTTCTGAAGGAAGACTTGCTGTTGCAATGGTACCCAATGAGGTTGTTTGCTTTCTCTCTCACTTTTTCAAAATATCATTATAAACATGCTTTTGTGTTAATACACACAATGTGTCTTAGTCAATTGCATTTATTATCCTTCTTAGATGCTCAGTTTATTTCATCCCTGGTCAATGAGAGCACCTTCTTGTTGGCCCCTGTGTTCTTTTGACATAACTCTACCTTTCTTGCCTTCTGTATCCTAGGCTCATCTTGGATATTTCCTGCTTCAGATCTGGGACCAGCCATCCCCTCCATGAGCCCTGGCTCCTTCTAGTTGGGAATGAGAATTAGATACCAAAATCCAGGGCCTGGATTTGTTTGTTGCCTTTTGAGGGCTATCTGGTAGGAGAGGGATTTCCCTTGCAGGAAGTGATCCCTCCTATAGACAAAACGTCCTTAGAAGAGGTCACTGAAGAAATCAGGATGGGGCCCTGGGCTGGGCCCAGGAAATAACAGCTCCTTCCCTTGGGGCCTCTAGAAGTGGAAAAACACTCAGTGAAACTCACTTTGAGGGAGATAAACTGGACGTATCACGTGGTGGCAAGCCCAGGGCTAGGGAGGGAGGTACCCTCCACCATAAAATTTTCTAAGGAGTCTCCAAAGTGCTTGAGTATCTGAAAAAAAGACTGAACTTCTTGAAGGCATACAGAATGTAAGTTTAGACTACTATAATTTGGCATAAAAGGAAGCTGTGACCTCATTGGCTGATGAAATCTGGGACATTTTGGTTCTCAATATTTTAAGAAGTTTGAGATGGTTTTAATTCTTTGCATATTTTCTTGCACTGGAATAGGAAGGAGCATTTAGAAAAGTTAGAAGGTCTGTTGGTATATATCTTCAGAGAAAACCTTATAAATGCTCTATTTGGAGCAATAATTAATTTTTAAATTTTATTTATTTTTATTTTTTATTTTTAACCCAAGATTTTTATTTAACTATATTGTTTCAATTTTTATAACAATCATATACTACCCTTAAAATGAAAAATAAATTTGAAAACTTTTGAAAAATATTGTTACTATATACTATTACAAAGCCCTATAAAAACTGGGAAAATGTTTGTTTTTCATTTATTTTTATAGCTTTTAAAGTTTGACTTAAAAATTTGTTTTTCCTCTCTTTCTCTCTCTTTTTTTTTTTTTTTACTAATAATGAATCTTCACTGATCATTAACAGTTGCCAGGCACTGTGATTAGGGCTTGCATTCAGCCACTCCTGTAACCCTCACAAAACAATGTGAGATAAGCCCGGTTACCATCTGCATTTTGCAGACAAGAAAACGGAGGCTCAAAGATTGCACAACCTAACCTGTCAGGTGAACATAAAGCTATGAAATGATAGAGTGGGGTCTTCAACCCAGATCTGACTCCAAAGCTTCTGTCCTCAGCCCACTGTGTTTTACTCATTGCATTGCACTTGTTGAGTGCAATGCAATTTTTTTTATCTGCAAGCCCTACACAATTGCCAGTTTGTGTTATGTTTTAATCTAGATAAGGGATCTGAGCATATGAAATATAAAAGGAAATTCAAACACATTTATGAAATAAATATTTTCAGAACTTGGAACAAGAGCCTCTACTGTAGTTTTTTTTTTTTTTAACATACATTTACAAACCAAGGCGCAAATAACTTTAAACTGACATAGCAGAAACCATGTGCATAAGTCAGTGTTAAAATGTTCAATTTTATTATTTCTGTTTGTGTTCCTTAAAGTTGGACTTCCTTACCCAACCTCCACCCACAATCACCCCTGTCAGGCTCAAGTCTCCTGCTCAGACTTGACTCCCCTGTCCTGGTCCGGCCACCTCCCCTCCTCTGCCTGATCCTCCCATTTAGAGGGAATTTTCTCCCTGTCTGTGACATCCTGTCATTCTGTATACTTGCTCTTGCTAATGACATTCCGCTTCATGTGATAATCCTTCCCCCAAATATCACGGCCCCCTTGCTGTGCTTCACTTGCGTTCACACCCACAACACTAGCAATCTGCCTGGACAAGAGGTCCCAGAGACATTCCCTGGGTGATGCGGGATGGGACCTCGAAGGAGTCAAACCAGATAAAGGTGGCTTCCTGGCAGAGGTGTTTTGGTGTTTTGTGCAGTTTGTAAGCCATGGGGCCATTTGCAGGAGGTCGATGAGATAAAAAATGTATCACAGTCTCACTGTTTATTTCAAAAGAAAACCATGAAAAATGCTCATGAAAGAGCCTCTTACAGATTGTCAGGGCAACCATCTGTTTATTTTGGTTCCACTGTCTATGCCCCTCCTTTTCCCATGCATCTAAAATACGAGCTGGAGCTCTCACACTGGATTATAGCAAAGGGAATCGCCAGGAAAATATGCGTAGCTCTTACCAAACACAATCCATCTAGAGATTTAATGCGGTGAGACTGGGCTGAAAAGGGAAAATACAAAACAGAAATCTTGAACTGGAAATGATAGGGGCTTACGATCATCTGCATACAGACAATAGATGCTCTGAAACACCTTTGATGTAATACCCAGGATTTAGAATATTAAAGGAATAATAATAAAAAAGAGACAAATGACATATATACTGTTCTGTTCTTAGTGACCTGTAAAAAGAGAGCCATAAAAATGGCATTTCCCAGTAATACCCAAGTAGGAAGGTTGCTACTTATGTAGGACAATCTTTTTTCCCAGTCTGTTAGTTTTGGGCAGTAACCTTATTATTTTTTTTCTGTTAAGTCAGTGAGCAGGTTGACTACAAGAGAGGCATCCTCCTTAAGTTTCTGCATTATATCCAGAAGAAGTGACAAGTCTCTTAAGAGCAGTGAAATTCAAATTACTAGCTGGATCTTTACTAGGTTGGACATGATTGGATAACTGATGGGTAGAATCAGATACAGAGATGGGAAGTAGTTGGCAAAGCCCCAACGTGCATCTGTTTATCTGACCCATATTAGATGAGAAGGTTGATCCCAGTGGACATAGAGCTGAACCAACAATGTAGCTGCCATTATAAAAAAAGGATGAAAGAATACGGACACTGGAGTGGTGTCTGTGACCGATCTAGTATCCATTCCACTGCCCTAATCCTCCTTATTCTACTGTGGGGAAGCAGCAATCTCCCCAAGAACAGAGTGGGACCACTGCAGGAAGGGGAGTAATGTGTCACTGATTTCAGCATATGGCTTCTTACCTTTGGTTAAGACTGGTGTCCCAGCTCTCAACCAGGTTAAGGTTCTTAGAGAAACCTCGATTCTTCCTTTGTAGCATTTCTAATCAAGGCAATTACATAGTTATCCCATCTGTTAAATATCTGTCTTCCTAGTAGGTCACGAGCTTCAGGAGAGCAGTGACCGCATCTGCCTGTAAAGATGCAACTGTATCCTTATCACTTAGCACAGTGCCAGAGACACAGTAAGTACACTAAATGTTGAATAAATACATTAAAGGTTGAGTGGATTTACCCTAGTTAAGTTGAAGAACTTCAGGATACAGAGACCCTGCTAATATGCAACAATACTGTTGCTCTAACATCTGCAGGGTATTGAAAACCTTTGAAGAACGGTAATCCTCAGGCCCAATGGCGCAGACATTGTCCAGCAAAGATGGAGAAACTGCTCTGGCATACACTTGAACTTTTCTTTTGCTTTGGAGCTCGGAAGAAGTACAAGATTTTAAGGGTGCTGCTTTCCATTATTCTCTTTATAATATAAGAGTGGAAGAAAGCTGATTGTCACAACCACTTTACCATTTTCCCTCTTTTTTTTCCATTGATGATAAGACCCTGGCCATTTATCTGTGGGTTTATCACTAGATAACATTGTTAGCAATGCTCACTCTAGATTGCCCCATGGGCTCAAACCAATGATTCCACATAGCTTTTATTCTGCACCACATACCCAGATTTCCAAATATGCTAGTTGTGGGATACCTACCATTTCCTTCCCACTTCAGGGAAGGAAATGGTAGGTGTCCCACAACTAGTGATTACATCTGATCTTTACAAAGAGCCTACACTTACAGTGAAGGCGGCCACAGTTCTTTGCAAATAATGTAATGAACCATAATCTCACATATAATCCAGTGGCAAATTTTGTTTGCTCTACCTTGAAAATAGATTAAAAATCTGACCACCTCCTACTCCTCTGCTGTACGTATCCTGGTTCAAGCTGCCATCATATTTCACTTGGATCATGGCAATAGCCTCCCAGTAGGTGTTCCTGTACCTACCGTTGCCCCTACGTCCAGTCTATTCTTAACATAGGAGTGAAAGTCAGAGTATGTCTCTTTCCTATCCTCTATCCTCCAGGGTCTTCTCTTCTCACTCAGAATGAAAGCCAAAGTCTTTTCCAGGCCCTTCATGAATTGGCCTTCTCTTACCTCTCTGATCTCACTATCTAGCCCTCTCTCTATCAGCACACTCCAGCCATGCTGGCCTTCTTGCTGTACCAGCAACATGTCAAGTATTTTCCCATGCTGGGCATCTTATTCCCATTGATCCTTATGCCTGGAAAACCCTTTTCCCAGATGCCTTACCTTGTTCCCTAACCACTGTCACCTTGTCCATAAGCCCTGTTGGTAAGCCCTATGTACATTTACAACACACCTTCATCTACTCCAGTACTCCCTACACCTTTTTCTCCTGATTTTTTTCTTCTCTGTGGCACTTACCACAACACGTTTATTTGTTTGTTGTTTATCTCCTTCTACCAGAACGCACTCCCAGTTAGGATGGGATTTTGACATTCTGTCACTGTCGCATTCACCACTTTGAATGGTACCTACGAGGACTACTACTGAATAAATATTTATTGGGTTAATAAATAAATGAATGAAGGCTGAAAACTGACTCAAGTCAAAGAGAGAAAAGGTCAAAGGTACAAATAAATGTCTTTAGGAAAAGGGAGGAGGCACATTTTACTGATACGGTAGAGACAGAAAAAAGAGAAAGAAGAAAGACAACAGAATCTACCTATGTCCATATCTCCAAATATTTCTTCAAAATTGACAAGACAGAACAAGAAGGAAAAAATAGAATACATAAAGACCACATTCTTAGCATAATTTAAGAATACAGAATGCCTAGATCCAAGTGTGGTCTAACAAGAAGAAACTTGAAGGTATGCGTGATCTCAAGTGGTAGTGTTTGCAGTGAAGAGCTGCTGGGGAAGAAGAAAGGCACAAACAAAAGGAGAAATACCCTATGGAAATTAGGTGGTGAAGGGGAAAAGAAATTTAGGGGGAAATTTAGGGCTCTGCAAGATAAAGAGCATTCAAAAATCAAAGGACACAAGTCCCTGTCTCCACTCACTCCCCCAAAACCATTCAAGAATCCGTACTTTGCCACACTGATGGAAGAGGGCATTAACCAGGCATTTTGAAAAGCAGCCCAATACTACAAAAATAAACAGAAAGCAATGAATAAGCAAATACAGAGTTTCAAATAATTTTAAGATCCAACCTATCTCCACTGATTTAATTTGCCTCTAAGAAAACAACCATGAAGCAGAAGAAAACTATAAAAGAACACTCAAAACGGAATTCAATATACAAAAAAATAGCATTTGGAGATATGAAAGAAAAGATTTTGAATGAGAAATACATGCACTAAGAATAGAAATGGACAAAGATCAGGAAATAATAAAAAGAGAGTTAGTAATTTCAAAATGGAAGAAAAGATAATTATCTCAGAAATTAAGATTAAATTACAAGGTGCCCAAGATAAATTAAAATGAAAATTTAATAAGAAATATTTTGAAAAGTAGAAAAACAACTAAGAAAATAAAAACGAGAAAAGAAGTAAAATGGGTCATAGAGAAAATATTGAAATGGAAAACAGATAATACAGATTTAAGACTCACAGAATGAGACTCCTTGAAGAGAAAAAACAAAACAATGGAGCAGGTCTAATACCTAAACACTACAGTGTAAGAAAACTTTCCAGAGAATTGAATCTTCATATTGAAAGGGCCCACTGGGTCATGGGAAAACTAACCCAGATTTAGCAATTCTAAGATGTATCCTATTAAACCAATTAGAATTTAGAGATTAAAAAAAAAAAAAAATCAAGACCTCTAGGTAAAAAGGGCAAATTAGCTATTAGATATTAGATATTCAACATATTTTCAAAGCAAGACAACAATGGAACAGCATTTAGAAATAAATAAACAAGGATGCCTGGGTGGATCAGTTGGTTAAATGCCCAACTCTTGATTTCGGTTTAGGTCATGATTTAAGGGTTGTGAGATCCAGCCCCACGTAGGGCTCCACACTGGGCTTGGAGCCTGCTTAAGACTCTCTCTCTCTCTCTCTCCCTCTCTCTCTGCACCCCCTCCCCACCGGCTCACACGTTCCTGTGCCCGTGCATGCTCTCCCTCTATCTCAAAAATTAGAAATAAATAAATACATAAGGAATAAATAAACACAAAACAACTTAATTTTTAAAAAATGTGAAACAAGGATTTTCTAAAAAGTCAAGCTGTCCAAGTATCAAGGCTATAGGAAAAGTTGGAAAGACACAGGACATGAATCTTTCTTTAGGAATAGCCTAGAGCCTAGAGTATGAGTTTCATTGGACTAAGAAGTGACTGGAAAACTTTCAGCCAAAGAACTGATGTGAGCATTTATAAAGAGGGTTGTAGCTCTAAGCCAAAAACAAATGTGAGAACAAGGTGGAAGAGTGATGTACAAATGCTATACATCATAACAAACAGAAATAATACAACTAAAAACTGGTAAGGGGTGGAAGAGAGAATAAAGAAAGTAAAATAAGCTCATTGGTTGTCATGTAGACAATAGGTGGGAGTTAAGGGTCTAGTTTTAAATGGCAAATCAGATGGTCAAAGGTTAACTAAAAAAACAAGGGACTATGGACATTCAAAATGGTGTAAGTACAATGGTAACAACGAGAACAAAAATAAAATGATCCTAAATTCTATTCTTTAAAATTAAAGAACCGTAGGGGCACCTGGGTGGCTCAATTGGTTCAGTGTCAGACTCTTGGCTTCAGCTCAGGTAATAATCTTGGGGTCATGGCATGGGGCCCTGAGTTGGGCTCCATGCTCAGCACAGAGTCTGCTTGAGATTCTCTCTCCCTCTCCCACCTTCTTCCCACCACCCACTCACATGGTTGTATGCGTTCTCTCTCTCAAATAAATAAATAAATATCTTTAAAAAAAATTAAAGGAGTAACAACATGAATGGACCTTGAGGGTGTTATGTTAAATGAACTAAGTCGGACAGAAAAGACAAATATTGTATGATTTCACTTATATGTGGAATCTGTAAAACAAAACAAAACAGAAACAGACTCAGAGATACAGGAAACAAATTGGTGGTTACCAGAGGGTGGAGGAGTTGGGTGTGGGCAAAATAGGTGAAGGGGATTAAGAGGTACAAACTTCCACTTATAAAATAAATAATTTATGGGGATGCAATGTACAGCATATGGGATATAGTCAATAATATTATAATAACTTTGTATGGTTATAGACGGCATCTAAACTAATTGTGGAGGCCATAAAGAGCAAAGAACACACATCTTTAGAAAAAGAAACAGAAAATATAACATAATACATGCAATTATAAAACACTGTGATAGAAATGAGATCTAATATATCAGCTACATTGATAATTAAAAGCAAAAAGATCCTCAATTTTGCTTACAATGTAAGACCCAATTATATGCTATATCCACCAAATATATAAAACAAAATGATTCAGAAGAGCAAAATATAAGTGGATAGATAAAGGTATTCCAGGAAAATGGACACAATAAGAAAGCAGTAGTAGCAATCCTGATGTTCAACAAATAAGAATTCAAGCCTAAAAGTGTTAAACACAACAAAGAAGGGTACCTTTTATTGCTGAAAGCCAAGTATGCGGTAAAGATATAATACTTATGAATATCTACGCTCCAAAGAACACAACAACAAGATTTATGTAGGAGATTTACCACTCTTAGTTCAAGACAGATTAAGTGGACAAACAAAACAAAACAAAACAATCAGTTAGGTAGGTCTTATATATTGCACTTTATAGTTTGATGATATAAGTAAACATACCTTTTTATCAAGGGCTTTTGAACCATTCATAAAAACTGATCACAAAGAAAATGTTGGTAGGTTCCACGAATTAAAAATATTACAAACAAAACTCTCTGATCACAATGCAGTAGAAGTAGGAACTCCTAACCAATGAAATAATAATAGAAATCATTAACCAAAACTAAAAACAAAAAGGTCATCCAACTGAAAAATTTAAAAAGCCTCCTATGTGACAACTCTTAGATAATAGTAACAACACAAAGTGAAATCAAAGAGTTTTTTTTTTTAACCACAAAAAACAAAAACACTAACATATGGGATACATTTAAAGCAGTTTTTGGAGAAAAACTCATAGCAGGAAATGCTTTCATAAGTAAAAAATAAAAGGGTGTAAATAAAAGGATGAATAAATACTTAGCTGAAAAAAACTAGCAAACAACAACAACGTAGATCAAAAGAAAGAACAAGAAGGAAATAATAAAGGCAAAAGTAGAAATTAATGAAATAGAAAATAGGAAACGAGTAGACTTAATTGAAAAATGTGAACAAAATAGCAAATCACTAGCTAACTTGAACAATAAAAATAGGGGGGAAGCACAAATAAAATAAATAACAAAGAGTGAATGGAAAAAAGAATTAAAAGTCATAAGAGGCTTTGCTACAGACCTCTATACAAATACATTTGCAATCTTACATTAAATTTATAATTTTCTGGGGTGCCTGGGTGGCTCAGTTGTTAAGTGTCTGTCTTCGGCTCAGGTCATGATCCCAGGGTCCTGGGCTCAAGCCTCACATCAGGCTCCCTGCTCAGTGGGAAGCCTGCTTCTCCCTCTCCCACTCCCCCTGCTTGTGTTCCCTCTCTCACTGTCTCTCTCTGTCAAATAAATAAATAAAATCTTAAAAAAAAACTATAATTTTCTTTTTTTAAGATTTTATTTATTTCTCAGAGAGAGAAAGAGAGCACAAGCAGGGGGAGGGGAAGAGGCAGAGGGAGAAGCAGGCTCCCTGCAGAGGAAGGAGCCCAATGTAGGACTTGATCCCAGGACTCTGGGATCATGACCTGAGCCAAAGGCAGATGCTTAAATGACTGAGCCATCCAGGCATCCCTAAATCTATACTTTTCTAAAGAAACTTAGGTTACCAGAATTGAGCCTATCAGAGAGAGAGAAAAGATTTAAATGGACCAAATTTCCACAGAAGATACAGAGACAATTATTAAAGAAGTGCCACACACAAAGAAGCATCAGGCCCCTGGTCTTCTACCAAACCTTCAACAATCAGATAGTTCTAGTGTTCTATATATTGCTCTAGAACATTGAAGATTATGGCAGGCAGAATATTGCCTCTCTTCCCCCAAAAGATGTATTTAAACCCCTAAGACCTATGACTATGTCAATATACATGGCAGAGGAATTAAGGTTGCAGGTAGAATTAAGATTGCTAATCAGCGGACCTTGAAGTAGGGAGATTATCCTGGATAATCCAGAAGAGCCAATGCAATTAAAAGAGTCCTTAAATGTGGAAGAGGGAGGCAGGACAGTCAGCATCAGAGAGATGTGATGAGAGAGAAACTAGATCCTGTTGGCTTTGAAAATGGAAGGAAGCCATGAACCAAGGAACATGAGTGGTCTCCAGAAGCAGGCAAAGGCAACAAAATGGATTTTCCCTGAGAGCCTCCAGAAATGAATGCAGCCTGCCAATATCTCGGTTTTAGGTCAGTGAGACCCACTTTGGACTTCTGACCTCTGGAACTGTTAGATAATAAATTTATATTGTTTTAAACCATGAAGTTTGTGGTGATTTGTTACAGGAGTAAATAGCAAACTAGTACAAAATACTAATACAAAAATAAGGAAAACTTCCTCATTCTTTTAATAAATTGAGTATAACCTAATTTTGATACCTAAACCTGATGAAGACTCTCCCAAAAAAATGGAAGAAACTGCAGACCACTATCACTTATGAATATTGATACAAAAGGATTAGCTAAATTATTTATAAACAGGATCCAATGCCACATAAAGAAAATAAGATAACCATGACTAGTTGGAATTTATTCTAATAATTTAAAGGTTTTTTTAATATTAATAAATCTATATTGATAGATCTAGGGCAAAAATATGATTATCTCCATAGATGCTCAAAAAGCCTTTCACAGGGGCACCGGGGTGGCTCAGTTGGTTAAGTGTCCAATTCTTGATTTCAGCTCAGGTCATGACCTCAGGGTCATGAGATTGAGCCCTGTGTTGGGCTCCACACTCAGCATGGAGTCTGCTTGAGATTCTCTCTCTCCCTCTGTCTCTGACCCTCCCCTGCTCTCTCTCTCTCAATAAAATCTAAAAAATAAAAAAAAAGCCTTTGACAAAAATCTAATACCCATTCCAGGTAACAGCACTGAAGAAAATAAGAATTGAAGGACATTTTCTTAACATGATAAAACACCTTAATGTGATAAAAAAAAAAAATTAGTCCTAAAGCCATTATTTTACTTAAATGTGGAAATGCTAGACGGATTTCCATATAAATCAGGAAAAAGGCAAGAATATGCACTACTTCCACTACTATTCAACACTGTACTAGTGATATTAGTCAATGCAATTAGAGAAGAGAAATTAATCAGAGGCAAAGATTTGGTAAAGAGGTAAAACTGTCTGTCTTTACACCATACAACAGTATAACTGGAAAGCTCTAGAAAACCAATGGTCAATGATAAAACTGCCTCAAACAGTACAAGCATTCAGTAAGGGAGCAAAATATAAAATTAACAGACAAGTCCATATAACTTTCATATAAACAAGTGGTATCTAGAGAAAATATGGAAGAGAAACCCCAATTTACATTAGCAACAAAGAAGATTGAATACATAGGAATAAAGTTATCAAAAAATATATAAAACTCATATGAAGAAAACTTAAAATTACTCTGGAAAGACATAAAAATAGACAAATGAAAAGCATCTCACATGATTGAAAGGGTGCTTCAGCATCATAAAGATGTCAGTTCTCAGTTAATTGAAGCAATCCTATTAAAAATACCAATAAGCCTTTGTTTTATGAACTTAGACACATCGATACTAAAGGTTATGTGGCAAAACAAACATGCAAGAATACCCAGGAAAATACTAAAAAGGAAAATCTATGCCAGGGGACTAGACTTATCAGACATTAAAACATACTACAAAGCTTTTATAATTAAAAAGTGTGGCACAGGCCTATGAATAGACCATAGATCATAGAGCAGTAGAACAGAATAGGAAGCCCAGAAGTAGAACTAAGGATGGATGGAAATTTAGTATACAATAAAGATGGCATCTCAAATCATTGGGACCAAGATGGACTTTTAATAAAAGAGGCTGGGTAGCCATTTGGAAAAAGATACAATTAGATCTATACCTCATGTCATATGCAAGAATAAACCTCAAATGCATCAGGGGTCTAAATTTAAAAGAAAGACCAACCACACAAGTTCTGAAAAAAAATGAATGGATTTGACTGTAACAGTAGTGTGGGAAAGACTCTCTAACTATGACTAAAAATACAGAGGCAATAAAAAGTCTGACTGTATAAATTTTTTGTAAGTCTGAATGGTAAAAACTACCATAGACATAGTCAAAAAACAACTATCAAACCAGGAGAAAACATTTGTGCATGTGTCACAGATAAAAGGTGATATCCCTAGTATGTAAGAACTCTTTGAAAATGCAGAATCAAGGATCAAAAACCCAATAGAAAAATGGGAAATCAACAATTTACAAAAAATATAAAAATAGCCCTTAAACATATGAAAATTGTCCAAAATTTCTTATAAGTAAAGAAATGAAAACTAAAACAACATTGAGATACCATTTTTTTACCCATTGGATTGCTAAAATGAAAAAAATATGACAATATATTTGACTGGCAAAACTTTGGGAAATACTCTCCTATGTTGCTGGTGGGAATGCAAACTGGTACAAATCTCTTGTAGGAGGATAAATCTAACAAAACTATGTATGTTCTCATTTTTTGATCTAGAAATTGCACATCTGGGATTTTACTTTGAAGATACATTTCTAACAACACACAACCTTGTTCATTACAGCATTGTTTGTAGCTGAAAAATATTAAAGAACAACCTAAATGCCCATTTATACTGGATATCTAAATCATGCTATAGTCATACAGTGGAATTCCATACAGCAGAGAAAACAGAGGAGTAAGATAACATGAATCAGCATGGAAACATCTAAAAAATGTAAGTTTGTGTTAGGATGATATATACAGTACGATGTTTATATGATTAAAAACATGCAAAAAGCAATGTTACATATTGTTTGTGTTATAAATATTTATGTGGTAAAAATATAAAAACCTTTTTGGAGTTGTAATACCAGCCTTCAAGATGGACCCAATGATTCCCCCTTCTGATATTCATAGCATTGTGGAGTCCTGTCCCACACTGGATTAGGGCTGGTCTCTGTCATCAATAGTATATGGCAGAAATGATGGTAAGTCACCTCCAAATTAGGTTGTAAAAAACTGTGGCTTCCATCTTTAGCATCCCATTTTCAATTTCTCTCTGATTTGTTGCTGGAGGGGGAAGCAAGTTGCCATGTTGTGAGCAGCCCCAGGGAAATGCCCACACGGTGAGGACTGAAGTCTCCCACCAGCGAGGAACTGAGGTCTGCCAACATGTGAATGAGCGTGAGGAGTATTCTTAGCCCCAAACAGTGAGAAGTTTCAGACAACAGCTTGACAGCATCCTCATAAGAGAGTCTGAGCCAGAACCACCAGCCTCGACCAGCTAAGTCTCTCCTGGACACCTGACCCATAGGAACTGTGTCAAGTAATAAATGTTTGTTGTTTTAAGCAGCTATGTTTTGTGGTAATTTTTATGCAGCCGTAGCTAACAAAGACTTGAGAGGGATGGTCATAAGATCATGGAGTGGTACAAAGTGGTCTTCACTTTTATCTGAAATATTTTATTTATTTATTATTAATTTTTTTTAAAGATTTTATTTATTTGTCAGAGAGAGAGCATGCGCGCACACAAGCAGGGGAGTGGCAGGTAGAGGGAGAAGCAGGCTCCCTGTGGAGCAAGGAGCCCAATGTGGGACTTGATCCCAGGACCCTGGGATCATGACCTGAGCCGAAGGCAGACGCTTAACCAACTGAGCAGCCAGGAGTCCCTGAAATATTTTATTTTTAAAATAAAATATCAAAAGCAAATATGGCAAGATGTTAAGGCTTATCAAACTTAGATAACTAGCAAGTAGTTGTCATTATGTAATTTTTTGCACTCATCTGAATGTTTAGAACATTTCACGTGCAGAAAAACAGTGCTTTTCAAGGTTGCTCCTTACTGGCAGCAAGACATCCTCCACCGCCGTGCAAACCTGCGGTGGGGGATCATTCTGCTCTCTTGTAACTAAATGTGCCAACTCTTTTCTGAAAGCTTTTATAAGCCACTTACACTTTGCAGGATTAAAATACAGAACTTTAGAAGCTAACATTTTTGGGTGGGTTGTGCTATGTAATTTGGGTTTCTGTTAGGACATATGAGAAACAATATTTAACCGGACATTTTTATATAAAAATTGTGATGCTGGGGTCCCTGGGTGGCGCAGTCATTGGGCATCTGACTCTTGGTTTTGACTTCGGTCCTAATCTCAGGGTCATGGGATGAAGCCCCGGGAGGGGGCTTGTTCCTCTCCCTCCCACTTTGCTCCTCCCCCCCCCTTTAAAATAAATAAAATCTCTAAAAAATTGTGATGCTTATAAACTTTCTAAAAGCCCTCATATTTGGATAATAAATACATCAAGAACAGGTTGTCAATACGATTTAAAGCTGAAAAATTGTATATGGGTTCTGGTAAAATTATTTAATTAAGAAGCAAATCAAAATGCTTAAGCCATAGCTACTTAACATGGTTATAAAGTGATTATTCAAATGAAATTAATTAGTCACAAATTCCCCCAAGAACATTAAATTACTCCCCAGTGTCAGAAAAACTGGCAATTTTACTCTTTCATTAAATATATGCTGGGTTATTTTCTTCTCCTGGAAATATGTGAAGCAATCAAATACTTACTGGTCAGTTTATACAGAAAGATCAGAAGCCCTTTAGTTCCACAACCAATATAGGAATGGTGAACAAGAAGAAAAACTTCTTGAGGCTATTTAATAACTATACGCAAAATTTTTTTTAAAAAAGGAAAAAAAAATACCCTGTCATTACTGAGCTTGTCTCCAGTGGCCCCTCATTTGGAGTCAAGTAAGGATTCCAGGAGAATGGGCTTTCAGGAAGGCAGAAGGAAACCGGGCCTCCCTGTTTATTAGAAGTTTAGCTTAAAACACAATTTTGAGCATATCTGCTTTTGGTCATTGCCCAGCTATTTTTCCTTGCCTTCTGCTTTGTCATGAGGACAAGCACTAAGGGGAAGAGGAGAAAGCACATCTTGTCTCTACCCAATCTTTATCCTTTCTTCATTCTGTTTGTAACCTAGGTCTACACTCTAGAAGCAGTTCTGGAAGGCTGAGATGACATGGGGCTGACCCAGGCATTAGTGAAGGACTGAATCTCCCAGTTAGGTGGCCTCAGTCTGGGGAAAATAAGCCACGAAAGCCTCCCGTGGCTCTAAGGGCAATGTTCAAACGGTATCTCAGTGGAAAGAAATAAGCTTGAATCTCAAGTCAAGGAGCTTGCCCTTTATTTTGGTGACCCTCTGACCCTGGAGAGCTGCTAGAACATTTTTAATAGGGAAGGGATGTAAGACTGGCGTTTTAGGTAGCTCCCTCTGTGAAGCAATCAAAACTGGAGACAGTTGATATACTAGACAGAGCATGGATGGAATGTCCTGGAAAGATAAATATAGATGTAAGAATATATATTTATGAGAAAAAATTGGACAGGAATAAGGCAAGTAGGGTATATGCAAACCCAGTTATATATATGACATATAATGTATAATTTTATACAGTAAAAAAATACAGTTTTATGTAAAGAGATTTATTATGAGGAATTGGTTAATGCAAGCATGCCGGCTGAAATGTCCCATGATCAGCTGTTTGCTAGCTGGAGACTCGAGAGAGCTGATGCTCTGGTTCCCATCTGAGCCTGGAGGCCAGTGTTTCCACTGAGTCCAAGGGTGGGGGTGGGGGGGCAGTGGACAATGTCCCAGCTGAAGGCAGTTAGGCAGAAGGAATCCTCTCTTACTCGGCCTTTTTTGAGTAAAAGGCTGTTTTGGACCAACTGATTGAGACAAGGCCCACCTACATTGGAAAGGGCATTCTGCTTTAGGCAGTCAACTGCTTCAAATGTTAACCTCATCCAGAAACATCCTCACACATACACCAGAATAATGTTTGAGCAAATATTTGGGCACTCCATGGCCTAGTCAGGTTGACACATAAAACGAACCATACAGAGGGTTTTGATGACTTTGGTGCCAAAATGAAACAGAATAAACAAGGTTAGGAGAAGGGGGCAGGAAATTGACGAGCACTGTCTGGGATCCGCTGAATCCATGTTCCTGGCAACAGGTGGAAACCACACGCGAGAAAGTGGATGTACAAACTGGGGTGCCCAGGGCTAGAGTTTGGGGAGCCTTTAGCACACACATGCAGTCACCGGGACAGGATTATCCAGGGATGGGTTGAGAAAGAGGAAACCAGTTAAAAAAGAGAGTGACAGAAATGGTAGAAAACAAGGAAAATCAGAAGAATGTTGTATCAGAGGCTAAGGAAGTAGAGTTTCCACAATTCAGGGGTGACCACAGTTGTCAGCAAAGAGATTCAAGTTAGGGATTGAAAAATATCTTTCAGTTCTGGCAATCAGGCTCTCGCTGGGGAGGTCCTCCCTCAGTGAAAGCAGCACCCACAGGGGGGACGTGGAGTGCCGGCGCTGTATTTTAGGTCAGTGAGTGTGTTTGGAGCATGAGAGCGGTTGGGAAGGAAGAAGCTAAAGAAATAAGTGAGCAGAGATGGTGAATGGAGCAGGGCCCCAAAGCAGTGGCCGTGGACTCTGATCAAGACAACAGGCATGCATGTGGGGCCAAGGGGCAGGGGGAGAGGAATTTAATTAGAATCACAGGAGGGTGCTACTCATCCGCTGAGACTGGTGAGAAACAAATAAGAGTTCATAGAGTTGTGTATAATTTTGTAGGGGAGCAGGGGTGTGAGAAATTGGGGGAGATCATGCTTAATGGTCTTATTCTTCATGAGGAGGCAGAAGGCAAGGTTCTCTGCTGAGAGAGAGGTGGGCCTTTCATTTAAGAGGGTGGGTAGAGGACATGCCTCTAACTCGCCTCCATCCCTCCTAAAGTTCAGGTTTAAGTTTGTAAGCATTTATTGGAAGGAAATACAGAGAAATAAGAAAATAGTTTCACAGACCAACTTTCCAGAGGACTGGAATATATAGAAGACTAAACAGCTCTGAATGGCTCAATAATATAAATTATTCAAGAGGTTGTCCTGGCGATCTTATCATCCCTCACTAACAGGTGTTCCTTGCTTCCTCCTCTTGCAACTGTGCCATATGCATGATTCAGCATTTTCCTACACTTTCTATTTGTTTTTTTGCAACTGCTACACATTAGTACCTATATTTTCTTTCTCTTTCATGTTTTATACTTACTCATGAATTGTACTGCTTCTTGGGTTTTGCTTGCTACTTTCTCTTTTTCAACTTTGGATTCTACTATCATCTGCTGACTCGATTATTATATCTCAAAAACAAAGTCCTCATGAGGGAGGCTCCTTTTGGTTCCAACAGACATTCTCTAGTACAGCACATGCCATTGGATAGAGTTCTTGTCTCAGGCAGTGGTTACATTTGTTGGGACTGCGGGGGGGGCGGGGGTTGGCTACCAAGCATAGTGACTTAATCAAAAGGCACTCAAATATCATAGGTAACTCTTACATAGGTAGTTGTGATCAGAATTTGAAAAGAGTAACAAATCCATGCATGGATTTCATATTCAGAAATATGCAGAACTAAACGAAAAAGATACGATATTTACACACACACACACAAAATTATTTAAGTCCTGAATAAATGAGGTCAAGACCATTTATTTTTTTTAAAAGATTTTATTTATTTATTTGAGATAGAGAGAGCATGAGCAGGGTGAGGGGCAGAGGGAGAAGCAGATTCCCCACTGAGCAGGACCTGGCCAGGACCCCAGGATCATGACCTGAGCCAAAGGCAGATGCTTAACCAACTGAGCCACCCAGGCTCCCTGACTATTTCTTATTCTTGAGTAAATGACCCTATATTGTAAAGATGTTGATTTCTTTCAAAGTAATCTATAAATCCAGTGCAATTAAAATTTAAATCCCAATGAGCTTTTTTTCAAGCTTGACAGTTATTTTAACAATTCAGCTGGTAGAAAAATGTATGAGAATAGCCATGAAAATTTGTTCAAAAATAATAATGATGAGAAAATGTTTGAGATCTCTCTCTCTCTCTCTCTCTCTATATATATATATATGCACATACACATATACACATACATGTGTTTGTGTGTGTTGTCCTGGCCCAGATATTGATAAGTCAATCAAAGGAACAAAAAGAGAGCCAGAAACAGAACCATGTATGCTTCAGAACTCAATAATATAATATAGATGGCATTTCAAATCCATGGTAAATGATGGAGTATTCAATCATTGCTGTTGAATCAATAGGCTACTTATGTAGAAAAACAAAAAGGTGAACCCTCTACCACAAATCATGTATCAAAATAAATTTCAATATGAAATGAAAACTATCAAGATATCAGAGGCAAATATATAATAGTATCATTATTAAACTTGGGGAAGGAGGGTCTTCCTAAGCATGAAATCAGACTTGTAAGCCATAAAGGGAATAATCTTAAATTTGACTACATAAAAAGCACAATCTTAGGGCACCTGGGTGGCTCGGTCAGTTAAGCGTTTGACTCTTGATTTTGGCTCAGGTCGTGATCTCCGGGTTGTGAGATTGAGCCCACTTTGGGCTCCGCACTGAGCGTGGAGCCTGCTTGAGATTCTCTCCCTCCCCCTCTCTCTGCCCCTCCCCCATCCCCTGCTGTCTGGTGTGCACACACATTCTCCCCTAAAAAAATAAAAGCACAATCATATATGTTAAAAAACAGCATAACAAAGTGAAAAGAAATCTACAGATTGAAGAAAATATTTGCAACACATATGATAGGTACAATGCTAATATCTTGGAGGGCACATGTTGTGATGAGCACTGGGTCTTATAGGCAACTAATGAATTGTTGAATGCTACATCAAAAACTAATGGTGTACTATATGTTGGCTAACTGAACATAATAAAAAATGCTAATATCTCTAATATGTTATTTATCATAAATCAAGAAGCAAAAGACAGCCAGAGAGGGAAAAAGAGGAGCAGAGGATGAGGACATGCCCTATCTCCTTTGAATAATAGCAAAGAGCATAAGATTTGAAATTTTAAAAAGGTATACCCATGCCTACTCTGCCAATGTACCATGTGTACCTCTAAATTACTAAGCATGCTATTTTTTGGGGAGAGAGTAAGCTTAATACTCTCTTAATAGGAATGAATGCAGTTTAGCCTTAATCCTGGCTATTGTTGACAAAGGGACATCCTATGACCGCCCCCCCACCCCATTCAGTACATGAAAGAAAAAAGGCCAGATTTCAGATACCAGAGTAGATTATAATCTGCTCTTATTAGATAATAAATCTTTTCAGGTTATTAAACAAATGTCACAGTAATAACATCACATGATCTACTCTTTTCCAGAACCTTGGGTCTTTACCTCTTCATAATTTCTGTGCTGCCCAGAGATGTTCTTAAGGCCTCAAACACATTCATAAGTCCCTCAAATGCAAAGTCCACATCCTTGTTTCTTCTTGATTTGCCCCCCACTGTTTTACTGTAGTTCCCCATTCATACTTCATACGTGCTGACCACTTGCTTACATACACATCCATTTCCAGATACAACATTCCTTCTTCCAGGTCAGACCTTTCTGAGATCATTTTTTCTCATTTGGAAGTTCCTTTATTGAGAGCCAGTAGGTGGGTACATCTTTCAGTGTTTGTCTAAAAATGTCTGTTTTTCCCTCAATTTTTGAAAGACAGTTTCACTTGGGAGTACTATAGCAGGCTGATGGGTAATTTTTCCCAGCACTGTTTATTCTACTGTTCTCTGCTTTCAATCATTTCTAAGGAGTTAACTTTGCTTAACTGTTGCTCTTTTAGTAGTTACTCCCTCCCCCTACCATGATTGCTATAACAATCTTCTGTTTGTTTTTTGTGTTCAGCAACTACACCACACAGTATTTAGGGAGTGAATTTATTTTATTTACTTTGAATCTTTTTTTTTTTTTTTTGGTAAGTCTGAGGATTTATGTCACTTATTAATTCTGAAAAATCCTTTGTCATTATCATTTTCAATAATGCCTCTCCCAATTCCCTCTATTCCTTTTTTCTGGGATTCTCATGACATATGTTGGTCTATTTCATTCTATTCTGTGGCTCTTAACCTCTTTGATATTTTCCATTTTTTTGTCCTTTCAGGCTATATCCTGTATGATTTTTTCAATCTGTAGTTCGTGAATTATCTGTTCCATAGAACTCCCCTATTAAGTTTCAATTATTATGTTTTCAAGTTTGAGAATTTCTACTTGATTCTTTGATAATTTTTGACAGTCTCTGAATCATATTTTGGATTCTGTCTCTTTTAAAACCACATAATATGCATACTTTTTTTGAACACTATTTATGATAATTTTAATATTGGAAATCTTCTGGATGTGGCTCTGTTGTTTGTTATTTCTGCCGACTTTAACGTGAGACTTTGTGTGGATGTGTTTTGTGATTTTTAAAAATATTGTGTGCTCCTCTTTTTTGGAACTCTATCCACAAGAATCCTTTGAGGCCTAGTTAGAGAATGCATTCCTCTTGCAAGATTTTGCTTTTATCCAGACCCCAGGTCATTTCAAATTTAAATTCTTGCCTTAACAGTTTTTTGAGATTAGGCAAATAGTATAATGAGAAACATGTGGGCTGGCCAGTGGTCACAAATTATCAGGGAAAATTTTCAAATTTTTCTTTGTACCAGCATGATCTTTAAATTTCATTTTTAAAAATTATACAATATATCAAACACACAAGAAGTATGGCAAATAATACAACAGGGATGTGGACGTATAATACGAAGATCAAATCAACAGTTTTTGTTTTATTTGATCCACTTTTTTTTTTCTTTCGAATTTAAAACTGTTTCACAATTCTCTTTCTTTCTTGGAAAAATGTGTCAATTTGTATTAACAAAATATAACAATTATGTTCAAAGAGATGGAATACATGAGCCAAGATAATGATTTTACTCAAATACACATAAACCGAAACTCGTTTAATTTATGAGTAGGATTAGGGGTTTAAATCAGGGCTTGAAGGGAATGGTACGCATTTGGAATAGTTGTCAAGAGAAACTGGAGGAGAGGATGAAAACAAATAAAAGGTTGATAAGCAACAGCCCCGAGAGCACCACTGCGGTTGGAGGCTCACAACCATGAGCAACCATGTTGCAGAGTCCACGTACGACTGTGGAGTTTGCTTGGTGCGTTTGGCAGAAGGACAAAGAGCTAGGGAACCCACAGGTAGAGTAGTTTACAGAAGTGCTTCTCAGATTTAAGGTAAATACAAATCCTGGTATCTTGTTAACATGTTGTATTTTGTAAAAAGGGAAATACCCAGATGTTCTGACAGATGTTGGCTACAAGGCCATAGTAGACACTGATACCTACTGTCCAGGTGCTGAGCACTATCATGCACCCCCCTGTTAGATTGGGAACATATGGGAGTCAGATAATTAATGGCATTGCGAACCAGGTTCAAATAAAAGTGGGTCCCCTGAGTCCATGGACCTCAGTGATTATTTTCTTAATTCATAAATGTATGATCAGAATGGATGTACTTAGCAATTAGCAGATCCCTCACATTGCTTCCTTTGCATGTAGAGTAAGAACTAGTGAAGGAGCAGCCCATTAAACTGTCACACCCAGAGTAAGGTAGTAAATTACAAATAGGACTGTATCCTAGAAGGAAGGGCAGAGGTTAGTGCCACTCTCAAAGACTTAAAGGATGCCAGGCTAGTGTTCCTCATTATATCCCCCATTTATTTTTTATTTTTTTAGAAGATTTTATTTATTTATTTGTCAGAGAGAGAGCATGCACAAGCAGGCGGAGCAGTGGGCAGAGCGAGAAGCAGGCTCCCCGCTGAGCAAGGAGCCTGATTTGGGACTCGATCCCAGGACTCTGGGATCATGACCTGAGCTGAAGGCAGGTGCTTAACTGACTGAGCCACCCAGGCGTCCCTCATATCCCCCATTTAATTCACCAGTCTGGCCCCTGGAAAAAAAACAGATGGATCATGGTGAAAGACACTGCCCCACCACAAACCTAACCAAACAGCAGGCTGAATACGCCTGGTGTGGTAATATTTACTAGAGCGGATGAACACAGATTCTGGTGTGTCCTATGTGGCTGTTAAGTTAGTAAAGGCAGTCCTCATGCCAATCAGAGCAAAGCAGTTAGCCCTCGATGGGATGAATAACATTACTCAGTGAAACCGTGCCCCAGGGCCATGATAGTTCTTCTGCTCACGGTCATAGTAAGGTCTGTGGACTTAGGCCATGTGAACATCTGCAGAATTGGTCCATTAAACTGATGAAATCATGTTAATCCAACTGGATGAGCAAAAAGTGGCAAGTACAGTGAAGGTCTTGTTAAGACACATGTGCTCCAGAAGGAAGTGATAAACTCTTCAAAGATACAGGGGGCCAACACATTGATAATGTTTTTAGGAGCCCAGTGGTCTATGGCAAGGCAGAACATTTCCTCCAAAGTAAAGGACAACTTATTGTATCTTGTACTTCCTAATGTTAGGAAAGAAATATAACCCTTGGTAAGCTGCTTTGCATTTTGGTGGCAGCATATTCCTCACTGAGAAATACTGGTGTGGCCCATTTATTAGGTGACATTCAAAGAGTTCTGGAGTTGGTCTTAGCCATAGTCCTAGCAGCTCTGCCATTTTCCTACCTGGCTTCCCTTACTCTCTTATGGGTTTTCTTGGCACACAATTCCCTGATAATTCATGTGCTCTCAGATCTGTGTCTCAGACTGCTTTTGGAGTACTCAACCTAAGACAAATTCATAGAAGGAATGAGGTAGCTACAGGTAAGCGGGGGGGCTGGGTTTTATTTGATGGCCAAGGATTACAGCGATGAAAACAAACCATGGTTATAGGTGATTGGCCTAACGTACCCTAACTGGATGCAGATCTTGGACAGAGGCTGCCCTGATGGGCCTGGGTGAGGACTGCCTCCCAGTGAGTGAACAAGGCTGAAAACCTCATTCTGTTCCCTGGATACTGGCTTGTCATCTCCCCAGGAGTGTTTGGTTTTGGGAACTGCAGACATGCTGTACACATATTTGGAGAAAAGACTTCTCAACAAAGGTGCTGCAGCCCCTCCTCCAGCCCCATGTGGCTGACTTGGATTTCTTCCTTGGATTCCATGCAGACATGATGGTAGCTACATAATTTTGAATTTAAATTCATTTAAAAAATGTATCTAATACCGGGGCACCTGGGTGGCTCTGTCAGTTAAGCGTCTGCCTTCGGCTCAGGTCATGATCCCAGGATCCTGGCATTGAGCCCCGTATCGGGCTCCTGGCTCAGTGCTTCTCCTTCTCCCTCTGCCTCTCCCCCTGCTCATGCTCTCTCTCTCTGTCTCAAATGAATAAATAAAATCTTTAAAAAATGTATATCTAATATCAAGCACTGTGATAGTCACAATCTTCACTCCTAATATTACATTTTTAAAATGTATGTTACAGGGCGCCTGGGCGGCTCAGTTGGTTAGGCGACTGCCTTCGGCTCAGGTCATGGTCCCGGAGTCCTGGGATCGAGTCCCACATCGGGCTCCCGGCTCGGCAGGGAGCCTGCTTCTCCCTCTGACCCTCTCCCCTCTCATGCTGTTTCTCTCTCTCTCTCTCTCAAATAAATAAATAAAAAAAATCTTTATAAAAAAAATAAAAAAATAAAATGTATGTTACAAATTTTATGGTGATTTGTAATAATTCTTTTCATGTCATTAATTCATTCAACAAATATTACTCTATGCTTTCTATACATCAGGCACTATTCTAGGCTAAACTAATAGTGACTGAGATTTTTTTCCACACAGCATTTTCCCATACAGATTTAAATGCCAGAGAACTGAAACATAATACACCAAGAGTTATTATATATTGATTGTAAGTTCTCTGTGTTTGTGTTTTTGAGTGTTTTGGGAGGTGGCACTCTTTGCTTCTTTGGATTATATTCTTCTAGACCAATGCAAACCATGTGACTGTGCTTTTAAAAAGTCTTTCATCATCTCTGCCAGTGTTCTGTCCCACATGGGTGACTGAGTGACATCTTAACCACAACTGAGGACCAACACATAAAAATACAAGTTCCCAAGTCCACACACAATTATGATTAGTTTCATGAAGCTTGTAGAAACAAGACCCCAAGACTGTCTCAGTGTAGCTGGGTGCCATTTATTTCATTTCAAATCTGACAGCATGAGAGACAGACGAGGACTTTTTTCTCCTCTTCTCAGCTTTCCACTGATGAATTTTGCAGGGCCCCAATTTTAAAAAGATCTGAAAGACACCATATTTTGAAAGCACGACACGGCAATGTTTCCCCTACCTGATAAATACATTAATGAATTCTGACAAAAAGAGTTATGTTCCTGTCTTCTTAAAACAGCCATTTAAGGAAAACAAGTAGCACCCCCTGAAGGGTTTGTTAAGTACAGCATAGCCTAGTGGAGTGATGATAAATATGGATTTCAGGCATTCTGATTAATAATCCTGGCCCTGCCATGCATAAATGCTATGGATTTTCTTAATAAAGCAAAACTCAGCTGGGACTCCATAGGTACATTTTGAGCGAGGACACCCCGCCTTCTCAACTGGCCCCATCCCCAAGTTTTCTCATCTCACTTAACAGCACCAAAATCACTCACCATCCAGACCAGGAACCAAGAAGACACCTCTGATTTCTCTCTTTGCCTTCACTGCCTCCCTGAAATCTAATCCACTCACAATGCTCCACCTTCAAAATATCTCCAAATTCACTTTTCACCACCTCCACCGTCATCCTGGTCCAAACCACCAGACCTCCTGCTTGGGTCATGTTCACCATCTCTAAACTGACCTCCCTGACTCCCCTCTGGTCTCCCCAGTCATTCTCCACAGAGCGGCCAGGGTTTTCTTTCAAACACATAAATCAGGTCATGCACTATCTACGTGAAAACCACCCAGCAGCACTGACCACAGCAAGTAAGCCACTTGATGGATGATATGAGTCCTCCTTAATGCTTGAGCTCTATTTCCTTCTATTTGCCTTCTTATACTTGGCATTCCAGCCACACCTTCTTGCTGTTTCTCAAACACCTCAAACCCATTATTGTCTCAGGACCTGTGCATTTCATGCTTCTTCTGGCTAGAACATTCTTTCCTCCACATTTTCACAAGGTTGGCTCCTTCATAACATTCAAGTCACCTATTCTTTGATTACCGCGAAGTAACCCACCCCACCCCCAGATACTCCTTATACCATTACCCTGGCTTTATTGTCTTTGTAGCATTTGTAATTATATGAAATTATGTTATATGAAATTACATTATATTGTACATGTGTTTATGTCTTTCCCACTAGAAAACAAGGTCATGAGGACAGAAACTCTACCTTGGATCTCCAGAGCCTAGAATAATGCCTGGTATCTTGTAGGCATTCAGTAATATTTGTTGAATGCACGAATGATATGAAAAGAATCATTATAAAGTGCTATACAATTTGTACTGTATTTTAAAAAGTATAACATTAAAAATAAGATTGTGACTCTCACAGTGCTTAACAGAGATCTATTTCTTAAATCTAATTAAATTCAGGAAGGATTGATGGTACAGTTACATGTGCTCATTGTAGTATTGACCTTGTGGACAAAATCTAATGGGAACACAACCTGAGTCCCATCTTTGGTGTCATCCAAGAACCGTGTCCTTACCCCAGGTAGTGCCTGGGTCTTGGTGACTGGCTGGCTATATGACAAGGGAGGGAAGAACTCAACATCTCACTGAGATTCTGAGCATAGCTAATAGGGAGACCAGCAAGCCCACCGGTAATAATTAGGAAGTTATGAGTTACGTGAGTACCAATTTGGGAGAGAAGGTTAAGGTAAATTTTTCAAAGTTCCACTTGGTCTCCAGGAAATAGAGCAATAACATTTGTTCAAGGTCATTCCAGGGATTACCGTCAGAAAAGGAAAAAACAAAGGGCTATGGCTTTTGGACGCTGTGCTATTTTTCAGATCAAAGTTTGCCAAGCTGGGCAGTATTCTGGGCAGCCCTAGGGATCACTAGAAACTAAAACATACCAAAACAATAACAAAGGAATCTGGAAGTTTTGGTTGAATATAAGCTTGTTATCCCATCTTCTTCGTGCCTTTGCCTACAGCTGGCCCCCGAAAGAAGATGTGTCCAGTTACGTGAACTTCATTCATGCTTCCTTGAGGAATCCTGTGACTATCCTATGTATGGATTTCTCTAATTCAGTCCATGAAAAGGAATAGGCTTTTTTTTTTCTTTTTTTGCTTAAAACCATTCTGGATTCCCGAGTATCAGATATCACTGCACAGATGATACACTTAAAACCATTTTTAAGTGTACAGCTCAGTGGCACTAAGCACATTCATATTGTCGTAAAACCACCACCATTATCTCTAGAACTTTTTCATCTTCCCGAAATGAAACTCTGTCCCTGTCAAACACTAACTCCCTAGGCCCTAGCAACCACCGTTCTATTTTCTCTCTCTAGGAATGGACTACTCCAAGTACCTCATATATCCACTTCTCAGTTTTATCAATTGCTGAGCTAGGAATGTTTTCAAATGTCACTGCATCAAAACTCACATAAATGTACACCAAAAGTGTGAATTTTACTGTATGTAAAGGATTCCCCAATATATAAACCTGAATTAATGAAAATTCTTGCTTAATTTCCCCAGCACCAGGGTGGTCCAGAGAGGATGTGAGGTGAGTTGAGGACCCTTGTCTCAGCTGGATGTCCCTATGGTGTGGGGACTCAGCTCTGTTTTCCCAGCACTCTGCAGAGATCTCGAAGACCAAAAGTACACATGTGACAACAGGGATGAACTTGGGGGGCATCATGCAAAGTGAGAAGAGCCAGATGCAAAAGGACAAACACTGTGTGATTCTACTCATACGAGGTACCTGCAGTAGTCAAATTCACGGGGACAGAGAAGAGAATGGTGGTTGCCAGGGGCTGGGGGAGGGGAAATGGGGAGTCAGAATTTAATGAGGACAGAGTTTCAGTTGGGGAAAATGAAACAGTTCTGGAGATGGATGGTAGTGAAGGTTGCGCAACAGTGTACTTAACACAATTGAATTATACGCTTAAAAATGGTCAAATGGTAAATTTTGTTTTATATTTTATTATTTACTATATTTATATTTCACAATAAAAAATTGAAAAAATTTTTAAAAAGGATGGAGAGTGTGAAGAAGGTCCCTAAACCTCTCACGGGTACCCCCATTCTAGGATATTTCCCCCCAAAGCTGTCTGAAGATCAGACGTATCTAACTTAACCCTCCTGCTCACTACACACTGTATGTGACCACAGCAGAGTTCCTCTCACACCATCACCACAGCAGAGGGCTGGGGAGGGAGGTAGCCCTGGTATTGTGACACTTGTTTCAGGTGTAACCAAAGCCCCTGGGGCTCCACCAAGCCTGAAACCAACTGTAACTAGAAAAGCTCTTCAGGAATTTCTCAAAAGTAATATGGTAGAACCATCCGCAGTGGCTCTGCTCCTGGTCAACAACTATTTCAGCCCAATAGGGACCCCAAAACATCTTTTCAGGCTCAATGTAAATGCATCTCACAAATCCACTGTTTGATCAATTGATCTGACTCACAAGCTACTCTTGACCCTCTCATAAACCCCTGACCCCTACACATACTTTGGATTAAACCCCTAACCCCACACATGATTCCCTACACTCTTCCAGGAGTTTCTATTTAAAAAAAAAAAAAAAAAGGAGAGTATTGTCAAAACAACCTTTGGTTTCTCCTTTCTACTGGTAAAAAGAAACTATGATTAAAACTCAGATCAATTTCAATGAGAACAGAGGCATCGAGTATGTAACTATGTGTATGGGATCTTAATAAGCTTAATTTATAGGTTGTCATTGCTATGAGAAAAAGAATGGGGTGAAGAGATGCAGCTGGCCCTTTTTAATGGTAGTAAGAAATATTGCTGGGGGCAAGATAACAACCTTGAGCAAGCTATATACAGTAAGACATAAAATATGGACCTGTCTTTTTCAGTTCAAATGGATGTAAGACCTGAGAATGTGCCATCAAAAATCAAACACCAATGGAGCCAAACTCAAAGTTTACTCAGAGGTGATAATCCAATATAAGTCATTCATAAACCACATGTCCTAAGACATCCCTCCTATTTGCAATGCTGGCAAAGGTGGCTTAATTATTTTTCAATTTTAAAATAAAATGATCTATAATGGGAAAGTCAGAACTGACTTTGATGATTATAAACAACAACCTTTGGAAAAATGTCTATTAATGTCTTCTGCCCATTTTTTTTTTAATTGGAGCATTCATTTTTGGGGTGTTTAGTTTTATAAGGTCTTCATATCTTTGCATACTAATGTCATTTGCAAATATCTTCTCCCATTCCATAGGTTGCCTTTTAGTTTTATTAATTGTTTCCTTCACTGTGCAGAAGTTTTTATCTTGATGAAGTCCCAATAGTTTATTTTTGCTTTTGTTTCCCTTGCCTCTGGAGACATATCTAGTAAGAAGCTGCTATGGCCGATGTCAAAGAGATTACTGCCTATGTTTTCCTCTAGGATTTTAATGGTTTTATGTCTCACATTTAGGTCTTTAATCAATTTTGAATTAATTTTTGTGTATGGTGTAAGAAGTGGTCCAGTTTCATTCTCCTGCATGTTGCTGTCCAGTTTTCCCCACACCATCTGTTGAAGATACTGTCATTTTGCCATTGGATAGTCTTTCTTGCTTTGTCAAAGATTAATTGACCACATAACTGTGTGTTCATTTCTGGGTTTATTATGGGTTTTCTATTCTGTTCCATTGATCTATGTGTCTCTTTTTGTGCCATTCCCACACTGTTTTGATCACTACAGCTTTGTAATAACTTGAAGTCTGGAATGCCTCCAGCTTTGCTTTTCTTTTTCAAGGTTGCCTTGGCTATTCGAGGTCTTTTGTGGTTCCATACAAATTTTAGGACTGTTTGTTCTGGCTCTGTGAAAAATGTTGTATATTTTTTAAAATTTAAATTCAATTAGCCAACATACAGTACATCATTAGTTTTTGATGTAGTGTTCAATGATTCATTAGTAGCTGTTGGTATTTTGATAAGAATTTCATTAAATGTGTAGATTGCTTTGGGCAGTATAGACATTTTAACAATCTTTGTTCCTCTGATTGATGAGCATGGAATGTCTTTCCATTTGTTTGTGTCTTCTTTAATTTCTTTCATCAGTGTTTTATAGTTTTCAGAGTACAGGTCTTTTACCTCTTTGGTTAGGTTTATTCCTACGTTATCTTATGGTTTTTGGTGCAATTGTAAATGAAACTGATTCCTTAATTTCTCTTTCTCTGCCTCATTATTGTTGTATAGAAATGTAAGATTTCTGTACATTGGTTTTGTATCCTGTGACTTTACTGAATTCGTTTATCAGTTCTAGCAAAGTTTTATGGAAGTGTTGAATCGCTGAATTGTACACCTGAAACTGATATTACACTGTATGTTAACTAACTGGAATTTAAATAAACTCTTAAAAAGTAAGCAACAACCTCAGTTTTTAGCTGTTTTGATAACTAAGAAGCCAAAATAAAATACGAATTAAATTCAAGCTCTCTGCATGTAGACAGAGGCAGACTTTAGATCCTAGAGAACAAAGATTATTCTCAGTAATCTCTTTGCCTGAGTAGATTACCAAGGAAGGCAACTAGATACCATTTTGTTGGACTCCTATCTGTAGACATGCTGCATTTTACCAAATGGTCCTTCATCTTACCCAAAAAATTAATCAAGTAAACTGTAAATATAATGAGAAGTGAACAAAGCCAACCTTCCTGATCTTAATTTTTCCACTCGTGATATTAGCAAATTCACAGTAGCCTGTCACAGTGCTAAACTGAAGGTCAACTAAGGGAAATACACTGGGATTGAGAGTAGACCTGGAATAAGTTATAACCTCCCCATCCTGGCCGTCTGCCCAACCAGTGTGTTAATTTCACATAGGCTGGTGGAGTTGCAGGACAACCCATTTGGGCTTTGGGTGCTCAGAGACACAGGGATGCAATTTCATAGGAGAGTATGACCAAGTTCTGTGCCCCGGTAAATGCATGCTCAGAGTGAAGCACTGATAACATCATATAGATGTGACATATATGTGCTATGTATCGAGGTGTGACAGGTGAAGAGAGTTCCAGTCTTAATATTAATAGGTGTAAATATCACTAACAGGATTTTAAAATGCTGACTGCACCGATAGGACCTCAGTTCCCTAGACTGTGGAATGTACCATATTAGTCTCAGTAAATGGCATCATCAGCCACAGGGCTAAGCAATCTTAAGCCAAGCTCTCCCTAAACACCTCTCCTAAGCAGCCCCAAGGCCAATTTTGCACCCAGTCCTACTGACTGCTACCACCCAAGTATCTCCTCATGTTATCTGCTTCTCCTGGCTCCACTGTCATCCAGGATGCTGTCACCTCTTGGATCCTCACTCTAACAGCGCCCCCCACTGACCTCCCTGAATTCACTCTGTCCCCTCCATCCTCTGCTCACCCTCTGCAAGAGTAATCTTCATGGGCACACAAAGCTGATTGTTACACATCCCCTCCAAAGCCCAACCTGCTCTCTACTGTTCTTAGGATGGTACATCATGCATGTGACATCCCCACCATGTTCCTCTCTCCAGAGCCTCGTGGTCTCTTCTCTATCCATTTTTCATGCTTATGGTCCCACCAGCCTTCTCCCATCACAGGGGCTTTGTGCTGACACTCCTGCTGCTTAGGATATTCATCCTTTTTCCTCCTCACCTATGAAAAGGATCCTTCAGTTCTCAGTTCAATCGTTACTTCCTTAGAAGTAATTTCCTGCCTCTCTCTCCTAGGAGAGGTCACCTCTGCTCTTGTGTGCGCTCACTATACCACGTGCCACTCCACTGTCCCACCCATTACAGTTCTGATCTTACACATATCTGTAAGTTCAATGAATTTACTTATAACCTGTTACCCCCTCCCTGCCAGCTCCATCCCAGTGCCTATCATCCTGCCTAGCACACAGCAGGCTCTCAATAAATACCGGTGGAATGGAGAAATGAAAACGTCAAGATTCTGGGGCTTGAAATCTTCAAATCCTTGGAGTGGAAGGTCTACCAAGACACAAGTGGCAAGACTTAATAGCAAAAGGAGCTGGCCCAGAGCCCCTTCCCTTGGTATATGGAGGGAACAGTCCTGTCAGGGACAGTGAGACTGATTTGCATATAGCTCTAAGCTCTGCCACGTATGCAGGAAAAAACTGCCATGCCTTTTCCATTTCTAAGACCTTTATTTAGAATGCAGGCTTACTGGAGTTACTCTCTTCTTAGGGGAGTAATTGGGTAGCTGGACTCAGTTGCTCAAGGATATGTTTATATGTACATACATCTGAAATGAATATAACACTCTATGTTAATTATATTTGAATAAAAAACTGTAGAAAAAATTCAACTCCTCATTAAAATTTGCTGACAAATATAAAGTGACAAAAACCCTCTCCTTGACCAAACTTTAGTCCAGCTCTTCTGAGCCCTCTTTATGACTAGGCTTCCGTGGGCCCTCTCTTCAGCCTGCCTAGCACCCTTTGGCCAGCAAGAATCATGCTTTATTAGTTTCCCAAGAATACCCCCTACCCTGATATCTTATCACCTTCCATATCTGATCAAATTTCTCATCACACCCTTGATACCTGTTGGCCTTAGACTGCCTTCAGCCAAGAATCCTGTCAAGTTCATTTAGCAAGAATCCTCCTGCCCTTGATGTCTTCTCTTAGTAGTTTCCCATCCCCTGCCCCCTCACTCTGCTCCTGGACTATAAATTCCCAGCTACCTTTGTTGTATTTGGAATCAGTCCAGTCTCTTTCCCCTCTAGTGATAGTCATGACATCTATCACGATAGTCCTGAATAAAATTGTCCTTACTGTTTTAACAAGTAGCAGAGCAAGTGTTTTTTGTTTTTGTTTTTTTTCACAAAAGGAAAGCTTTACCTGGTGAGGGTCCTACACCTTGGTGTGTCCTTTCATTTGTTCATTCTACCCATTTGTTTATTCAAAGCATTCTAAGTAGGTAATTCTTTCATCCTTCTCACAATTAGTGAGGGCCCCGTGCAATAACAGGCTTCTTTATAAAATGAGCTGTATGTAGTGAAGTGGGGTACCCTGTCTGAGACCACGTCTACCTTTCCCAGTGTGGAAAAGTGCTGGGAAGGATCTGATACAAAAGCTAAAATAATTATGACTCTCTGAACTGGTGGGAAACCAGTTCTTCTATTCTGGCAAACCAGGAAGTGTCTCACTTTGGTTCATGCCTAGATGAGATGGCGTTGTGAGTGTTGGTGATTCTCTCACTGATTGCTCTGGCACACAGCGACTCTATCCTATAGTTCATTTGTCTCCAAGCTGGTGTGAACGGACAGACCAGTAAAGGGAGGACTCCAGCAATGGCCGGCAATAGGCACCCTGCACTAAAGACTTCAGTACTGGGGGATACTGGGACCCACTGCCAAGTGTGGATGTGATGGGGCAGGGAGCTAAAGGAATTCTCTATCCTCCCTTTTCTGGAGGGTAGAGGAAGACAAGTAAGAAAAGTTCTGTAGAAGGAAGCAACTGAAACCCTCTTGGTTATCCCTGACATCTCTACCTCCTACCCACTCTCTGCCTGGGAACTTGGGTAATAAGATCAGGGCAACTCAGTCATCTGTGAGTGTGGCACGTCCAGCACCCAGGGCCGCCCCACCATCAATGCTCAGAGGACGGGAACAGGCCCAAAGAGTTAGTCTAGGGGCCAGAGAGACATTCAACCAGAAATGATCTTCTGGTTGGACCATAAAGGAACATGTGTTGGGAAAGCATTCTGATAGAATGACCTTGTGTTTCTTGAAAATGTTGACTCATTTTCAGCCTGCCTTATGGTGCTAAGAATTTATCTCATCCTGATAAACTGTAGTCTGCAAGCCAGTGTTGGTCTTGTTCCCTCCTGGACACTGCAGCCCCAACAGCATGTCTGGCACACCTTTGACACAGAAGAAAAAAGTAAGCAATGGATGAATCTAACTGGAGTTGGGATTAAAATCTGGTCCCAACACAGTTGTTACAAACTGATACAGCGGTCCCCGCCCCCTAATTGTATTTTAAAAACTACAGCTAGATGTTTTTAGGCCCTTAGCACTACTTGAGCAGGAGTCGGAATCTGTTTTCAGCTGGAAATAAGTACGGTTAGAGGGCTTCAATGAAGACAGGCTGGTCACAGGAGCAGGGCTAGGAGCGTTGCTGGCTGGGTCCAAGCCTGGGGCTGCCATGTTTGACTGACTGGCAGACTGAGCAGAGGAGACTGTCTTGAGGCACCGGCTGTGTGCGGTACGTGTCCCTGGAGTGATGTCAGCAGCCGTGGCTGGACAGGCCTCCTGTACCCAAGCTGTCGTCAGGACTGAGATAAGAGAAAAGCCATAGAGAACACGATGCTCGGCGATCACAAATAGCAGAGGCCTTAATTTTAATGCTGCAGCTTTCAAGGAACCCAGGCTATTAATGGACACGGGAATGCAGAATACAGTTTGGGCTTAGCTCCTCTCATCGACTGTTTGGATTCCCTCGCTATGGACTGGAACGGTCCCCAGAGTGTGAATGCACATGCAAAGTTCTGCGTCCCAAGCAGAACTTGGGTTACAAAAATATGGTACTTTTATTGAGTGCGGACATAAGTCATGGTTACATCAGAAAGTTCAGATAATATCAGGAGTCTGATGAACACAGGATTTCCACTGGGCTTGGATAAGTAAATGGAACTCGTCATTACTTTGATTTGTTATCAAAAAAAGTCTCTTCCAGTAGAAGAGATGATTATTCTTTTGGCTGTCATATTTCCCTTGCTGTTTACCTCTCACAAAATATACTCATGCAAAGAGATGTTTTATAAATACACACAGATTATTTTTTCTCCTTTGGGAATTTTGCTGTGGTGCACTAAAAGAGTATGCCTTAGCTTAGAAGCATTTTTCAAAAAAATGCAACCCATACTTGAGGTTTAATTATATACAATATAGGTCAACTTATTTTAAATGGGCCCCAAAGTGGCTGTCCCTGAACTACTTTGTATGTTTCGCACAAGTAAGTTTTCCTTTTACTGAGACAGACAAGAGTGGACAGTTAGAAATTAAAGACCAACGCTTCCCCTCTGCACGTGGCCTGTAGAATATTTTCCAGGACAGTGTTAAGTTGAGGGACCTGGAAGTGCTATTCTGCTGGGTGCTGTGTCTCCTCTTCCGGCAGATTGGGAAGCAAGCCATTCTTCAGCACAGACCATGCCCACGGCTGCCCCCCACCAACTCTGTTCCCAAATACACACCTTCTGAAGGGCTCGAAACCCACAGGGGCCCCGCCACTTCTGACCCCTGAAAGAGGGGACAAAGACAGCAGGGCCGATGGGGCAGGAGTGCAAAGCTGAGAGCCCCAGAATGAGAAATCTTCTTTATACTGACGTACTTTTTATTCAAATCAGAAGACATTTTTCCATGTGTCTGAAAATTTGAGAAGGGCCACTTATGCGGTCTTTCCTTAGAAACATGTTTCTGCCTTGGTTCTGCAGCGCTGTGCATTTCCTCCCATGCAGGGTCTCTGGGTGTGATCACAGAGTCACCCCCAGTGGGCCCCCACGCGCCATAGCTGGGACTGCGTGGAAATGGACATCATCTCCGTTAGGCCCTCATGCCTATTTTAAAGTATCATTTTTGCTAACTGCCTAAAGCCTTGCACGAGGAACAAAGATATATATAAATGTATACACACACTTAATTTTCATGTCATTTGAACTTGAGTTTGCTATTTGCAGTGAGTGATCTGTCCTTTCCTGAGACCAGAAGCCAATGAAATAGAAAGCCAATTCTAAGAATACACGTCTCATCTTCAAATACATCTCTGTGTTAAGTGGCTGGACTCTGTGATCCAAAAGCATCTAATGCACACACTGCACTCTGGCCAGCCCGTCACCTTCCCGCTTGCCACCTCAGCGCTGTGTCCATTCTCTCATCTCTTGCTCACGTGGCTGTGTCACTGTCTTTTCTGCCACCTGGCCTTCAGCCTGCCAGGTGCCTCCCTTTTTCCAGGAAGCAGCCCCACTCATTTCCAGCATACACTGGCACTTGATAACTCATCACACACTGATTTACGCTTTCTCATTGTCATGTGCTCATGTAATGTCACAAATGAGGCCGGTTCTCTAAGGGAAGACTCTGTGTCTTACACGAAAGAAGCAGCTGTGTGGACCCAGACTCTGAAGGCCCACAGCACGCACCCTGTCACTTCCTCACAAGGTAAATGTCAGACAAGGTGTCCCAGCCAAGGGTTTTTGTTTTGTTTTTTTTTTTAAAGATTTTATTTATTTATTTGAGAGAGAGAGAATGAGAGAGAAAGAGAGAGCACATGAGAGGGGGGAGGGTCAGAAGGAGAAGCAGACTCCCCGCTGAACAGGGAGCCCAATGTGGGACTCGATCCCAGGACCCCAGGATCATGACCTGAGCTGAAGGCAGTTGCTTAACCAACTGAGCCACCCAGGTGTCCCCCCAGCCAAGGGTTTTAAAAGGGCTGGTTCTATTTAGCCTACTTGACATCTTCACCTGATGTTTCGGAAGCACCTCAAACTCTCCCTGTCTGACAGTCCAATTCGTGAACCTCTGCGGAGACCACTTGTCTCTTCATTTCTACCTCAGTGAGGGGTACCCCCATTCACCTGGCTCTCCAGCCAGACATCTAGACCTCACCCCTGGCAGCTATCTCTTCTTTACCCCATTCCTTTTCTTTTTGGGGGGGGGAGGGAGAGGCAGAGGGAGAGGGAGAGAGAGGATCTTAAGCAGACATCACACCCAGCACAGAGCCTGACATAGGGCTCGATCTCACGACCCTGAGATCATGACCTGAACCAAGATGAAGAGCTGGATGCTTAACCAACCAAGCCACCCAGGCGCCCCTACCCCATTCCAACTCATCACCACTCCCTACTCAACTTCCCTCCTAAACATCTCTCCAGCCATCCATAGACTTTTGTCACCACGCCCACCATGTTGGTCCCAGCCACCACCAGCCACTCACATTTGGACTACTTCCATAGCCTCCTGTTTGGTCTCCCTGCACATCTGTTCTCGAAATGTGAGTCTTCTCAGATCACTATGCGGAGACTTCCTTTTACTCTTAGATAAGGACCAGGATCTCCATCACTGGTTAGGCTCTGGATGGTGTGTCCTGTCCACCACCTTCCCAGCCTCGGGCTCTACTGGCCTCCCCTGGCCTCCTTCCACTCTGTAGACCACCATGTCCCCTCCCCTCTGGGGTGATTTTTACATGCAGCCACACTCCCCTCCCATCCCACCCCAATGCTGGCAATATTGTTCTCTGACCTCCTCCTGCAATCTCAGAGCTCACATCCCTGACCTCCCAGACTAGGTCAAAGACGCCAGTACTGCTTTTTATATTAATTTCTGTGGCAACTTGATCCATCCTTCTACCAGAATCTGAGCTCTATGCGCACACAGACCATGTCTGCTTCATGCCGTATTGTATTCCTGGCACAAAGCACAGTTCCAGTCGGTCCAGAGCAGGCACTTGATGATTATTGTTTGAGTAAACAGTCATTGTCATGAAGTAGTAGCGTATTCAAGCCATGTTTACATATACTGTCTCAATTCACCCTCATAAGAGTCTCATTTTACAGATGAGGAAACAGAGAGAGGTTCTGTGAATCTCCCAGGTCACAGTGCTGATAAGGATCGGGGTTGAGTCAGGCTTTCTGATCCCCAATTCTGTGCTTTCTCTGCTGTGTTCTCTCACTTTTATCGTATAAGTATCATTCTAAATGTAAACTACTAGGAGGCAGCAGAAGGCAGCGATGAATACAGGCTTTACTGTGAGAGTCAACTTGCTCCAGATCTCATCCTGTTAGGACTTACTTATGTGATTTCAGGCAAAGCAATTCATCTCTTACTAATGACAGTGCCCACCACAGGGTTGTGGAAAGAATTAAACAGGACTAGGTGCAGGGAGCCCGCACCCAAGTGCTTGGCACATGGTAAGCACACATAAATGTTAGCTAAAGAGAACGATGGGGAAACAGTACAATTGTCCCTCTTAGTTCCAGTGCCTGTAAGTAATTCCTATATTCTGGCAAGTTATTTTCCATCCTTAACTATGCTGTATGCTATAAACTCTGTAGCTTCTGATTACATAATATCAAACCCCTTTGTTTCATTGCACTAGAAATTTTAGCCATTCTTCTTTGCTGGCCACAGTTGCTAACTTTCTCCTCGCTCAGTCTAGTCTACTTTATGTGCTCCAGATTTTTTTCCTGGCACAGAGCTTCCACTCTGTTCCTCAAATCCAGCGACCACCTGCATCTGGGCAGAAGCCCATCAATCCGCCCCGTTAGGACCCTCGCTTCAGCAGCAGCAGAAAGGATTCTAGCCAGCTGCAAATTCTAATTTGTGTTCTTCCACCTCTTTCTTCCCTCACTATGTTCAATTTTCCTAAAGCCAAGGCAGATTTTTCTTGAAGGGAATGCGAAAGCAGACAGTCACAGCTATCCCCAGCATGGGATTGATTCTGTAGCAGCCTAAACTGACCCCTGTTTTTTCTTTGCTGATAAAGGCAGAGCGCCCCATACAACCATCTTAGATGCATACTTTCTAGCAGAACAATTTAAACTATTACAAGGAGAGGTTTATGACACGGCCAACACAGTACACCCCACTGGTTTTGCCAACTCTAATTCACAGAGAAATGAGGATGGTGGGGGAATCCCCCTTCCTCTTGGGAACTCCGCTCTTTCAACTCTGTTGTTTTTGAAGTTAAATCAAATGTTAATATATGTCACTTCAAATTACAATACAGCTCCCTGGAGAGCCAGTGAGGATGAGGTCTGAGACTGTTCTCTAGTGTCAACTGAGATTTACAGCTGCCCCATGGCAGGACCAGCTGGCCACGCTGATCTCAGCATTACTGTGTCCTTCTCACATCCTCTACCTCCCCTGCCATGGCACAGGGGTCCCATGAGAACGAGCCACTGGTTATCCTTGAGTTTCTTCTTGCTGTGAGAGTGGGGTGAAACAGAAGGGAAGAGCACAGGTTGAGGGCCAGATGCCTTCAAACCCTGGCTCTGCTGTGCAGCCTTGGCTAACTTAGCCTCTCTGAGCTCTGGTTTTGCTGTTGTTATAGCTCTGGGACCTCATCTGGAGGCTAGAACCTATTACTGCCAGGGCAAAACCCACTGACACTATTCTTTCCTGGTTTTCAGTTAGAACAGTTTTTTAAAGTTCTGTTATAGATATGAACTTCAAGAATTCAAAAGTATTGAAAAAAATTCTTACTCTCTGCCCTTAATCTCCACCCTTGAGCCTCCATTTTTCCTCAGTATTGGGAAACATAATCTAGTTGCTTTTAGGTGAAAGCAAATCCCATCATTTCTCAATTTAGGTTTATAGAACTCAGCCACTTTCTAGTTTAAAAACCTCCTCCCAGGGGCGCCTGGGTGACTCAGTCGGTTGGGTGTCTGCCTTCGGCTCTGATCATGATCCCAGGGTCCTGGGATTGAGCCCTGTGTCAGGCTCCCTGCTCAGCAGGGAGTCTGCTTCTGCCCCTCCCTCTGCCCCTCTCCCCACCTCCCTGCCTGTGCTCTCTCAAATAAATAAAATAAAATATATTAAAAAAATAAATAAAAATAAAAACCCCCTCCTGGGTTTTTTCTCCTCTCTGCTCCACCCTGGGTTGATCCCAGGGGACTCATGTCACTGATCACGGTAGGAGCAGGGACTTGCTGGCTTCTGGTTCTCCTTCTATCTCCTTTATGGACTGGCACTCTTTGAGCTATGACTCTTCTGGAAGGATCCTGGGAGTGTGACCTTTCACATCACACTGCTGCTGGGTTAAACTATACCTAAAGGGCTGTGGTCCCTGGCTTTGTCCTCACAGAATCCTAGAAGGACTGCGCCCTCTGGTTGTAGGATTCACGCGGGTCCCCTTCTCCATCTTCTATTGGAGGTGTTCTCTATCCACTGAAGCTTGCAGGAGACTTGTTCTGCCCTTACCACTCTCCAGCAACCTCTGCTCCTTCACTGTGGCTGGAGAGAAGTCAGGGAGGTTTGTTACTACCAGGAGTCCAAGTGGGACGAGCAAGGTAAAGGTCTCCGCCACTCTGGGATCCCCCAAATTATGGTGGGTGTTCCACTGAGTTTAAGTCCCTCCTCTAGGACTCAGCCCTGAGGCAGGAGCAAACAGACTAAGGCTGAATCTTGAGATTCTTCTGGAACCTTCTTTCCCCTTTCTAGCTTGGTTAATTGCCCTCTAATTGAGGGAGAATGGGAGGTCAGACATTAATTTCTGCCCCTTTGAAATCTTTTTGGTTTCTCAGGCTTTTCAGGGTGAAGCTGAGAATAGGAGTGCTCGTTAAGCTCTGTGGCATGCTATGGGGAAGGTGCCTGTGTGCCCAGATGCCCAAATCAGGGGCAATAAATGCTTTGAATATTAGTCACCACAAATGAACACTTCACACACTGTCTTACTACAGATGCAACCTATTTCCATAGAGAAGTGAAAATTCACTCCACTGAACACCAAATACATTTGCTTTTTCTGTAAGTTTCAAATGAGTAAGACCCAAAGGACAATAAGAAAATGATCACATGAATTGTCATTTTTCTTTTTTAAAAAAATTATTTAAAAACTAAACACACAGTAACACTGATGGTGTTGTGTGTGCGTGTGTGACTTTTTTTGTGTATGGTTCTATACATTTAAAAATATTTCTAGATTTATGTAACTACCACTGAAATCAGGACATAGAAGGTTCATCAGTCAAAAAAAATCCTCTTTGCACCCCACCCCTCAACTGACTCTTGGCAACTACTGATCTACCTTCTATCATGATAGCTTTATCGTTTGGAAAATGTCATATATGTGGAATCAAAGAGCATGTAATTTTTCGAGACTAGCTTAGTTCACTCAGCAAAATGCCTCTGAGAATCACCCAAGTTGTCCCATGTGTTAATAACTTATTCCTTTTAAATATTTGTGGAGTCTATGGGAATATCCCCTCTTTCATGCCTAATGCTGTTAAGTTTCTTTCTTTGTTAGCCTTATGATAGGTTTATCAACTTTACTGACTGTCTCAAAGAACCAGTTTTTGGTTTCATTGATTCTCTATTATTTTTGTTCTCAATTTCAATGATTTCTCTTCCTACCTTTATTATTTCCCTTCATTTGCTTGCTTTGAAGTATTTTTGCGCTATAATTGTGCTATATGCTATGAGTATATTCTTTTTCATTCAGTGTCTTGAGGTGGAAGCTTAGATTATTGAGTTGAGACCTTTCTTCTTTTCTGAGAATTTAATGCTATAAAGATCCTTCTAAGCACCATGTTAGCCATGTTCCACAAATTTCTGAATGTTGTATTTTTATTTTCCTTCAGTTTAAAATATTATCTAATTTCCCTACATAAAAGACTGCTTTTTGACCCATGGGTTATTTAGAAGTATGTTATTTAATTTCTAAATGTTTTAAGATTTTCCTCTTATCTTTCTCTTACTGATTTGGGTGTAATTTCATTAAAGTCAGACAACACACCTAGTATCATTACAATTATTTTTAATTAGTTCATTTTATGACCCAGAATATGGTCTATCTTGGCAAATGTTCCATTTTTGTCCACTTGAAAAGAATGTGTATTCTGCTACTGTTGAGTGGAGTCTTTCATAAACAACAGTAAGATCCTGTTGGTTGATGGTGTTATTCAGTTCTTCCATATCCTAGTTAATTTTCAGTCTACTGCTTCTGTTTATCACTGAGAGAGGTATGTTAAAATCTCCAAGCACAATTTTGGATTTCTCTTTTTCCTCTTTCAGTTTGCTCCATTTTTGCTTGATGTATTCCAAAGGTCTATTGTTAGGTGCACACACATTTAGGATTGTATGTCTTCTTGGTGAGTTGACCTTTTTATCATTATGTAATAGCCCTTTCATCCCTGGTAATTTTCTCTGCTCTGTCGTCTACTTGATATCAGTGTCTGATATCAATACAGCCACTCCAGTGTCCTTTTGATCTATGGTTCCATGTTACATCCTTTTACTTTTAACCTAATATATATATATGTGAGTTTCTTATTGACAGCATATAACTGGGTCATGTTTCCATACATACTTTGACAATCTTGATCTTTTAGTTGGTGTGTTTAGACCCAAGGTCTGCAAGCTTACTATAAAAAGCCAGATAATAAATATTTTAGACCTTGTGGCCTATACAGTCTGCTGCCCTACTCAACGCTACTACTGAAGTGAGACAGCACACATAGGGAGAATGGAAAGGAATGAGTGTGGCCGCGTTCCAAGAAAACCTTATGTACAAAAACAGATTTGGCCAATGGGCCATAGTTTGCTGAAATCATTACATTAAATTTAGTATAATTATTGGTATGTTTAAATTCAGAGCTATCATTTTATTGTTTCTGTTTTTTCCTTCTGGTTTTGTTCTCCTTTTTCTATCACCCTGCCTTCTTTAGGGTTATTTGAACATTTTTTCATACTCTATTTTAATTTATTTATAGCATTTTTGGCCGTGTCTCTTTGCATAAGTTTTTAGTTGTCGATTTGGGAACTACAATACACAAATTTAACTTCTCACAGACTAATTAAAATCAATATTTTACTACCATGAGTGGAATGAAGAAACCTTACTGCCACATAGATCCCTCTGCCCAGTCTCCTCTGTGTAGTAATCTGGTGAAACACATCTACATATGCCAAGAACCCCATTAGATGATAATTTTGGTTTCCAGCTTTTACTCTATTTTCTTTTTTAAATAATTTTTAAAATATTTTATTTATTCATTTGAGGGAGAGAGAGAGAGAGAGAGAGAGAGAGAGAGCACGAGCAGAGGGGAGAGGCAGAGGGAGAAGCAGACTCCCTGCTGAGCAGGGAGCCTGATGTGGTGCTTGATCCTGGGACCCCGAGATCATGACCTGAGCCAAAGGCAGATGCTTAACCAACTGAGCCAGCCAGGTGCCCCATTTTTACTGTATTTTAAAGAACTCAATAGGAAAAGTATAATCTATTATATACCCAGCTATTTGTTATTTCTGTTGCTCCTCATTCCTATTGTTCTAATTCCTTCTGGAACTTGGATGGGTGTCATTTCCCATCTGTCTGGAGAACTTCTTTAAACAGTTCTTTTAGATTGGGTCTGCAGACAAAGGATTCTTTTAGTTTTCCTTCATCTGAGACTTTGTTTCACCTTATTTCTAAAGGATAGTCTCCCTGGTTATAGAATTCTAGATTGATGTTTGTTTCTATTCCTTTACCTATAATCTGGGTCTTTATATGTATATTGGGTTTCTTGTGAGTGGGTGAGCCTTGTGAGTGGGTGAGCCTCAGTGGGCCAGTGGCCACCCCACACTCCTGCTGGCTATGGGCAAGGTCCTCAGAAGTGGGGGGAAGGGGTCAGGTGCTTTCACACCAGCCTCAGCGCCACCTGACATTCCTGGTCACCTGCTGGAAGGGACTTCCATACTGCCCAGCAGTCCCCTGTGTCTTGGTCCCCCTGAAAGTTCTTCTGCCCCATTACCTCCCACCACCACCCCAACTCTGCACTTCTTGGCCCACCCACCTCAACACACCTACAGGGGGCCCGCTCACCACTGGAAAAGCAAAAACAGCAAGTGGCACATCCCATCTTAGCCCCCTGCCATTAAATCCACAAACGAAAAAAATAAAACAAAAGAATAAATTAGGTTTCTTGTGGACAACATTTAATTAAGTTTTAAAACATAATTTTTTACTATATTTTTTTTGAGAGAGGGCAAGAGTGTGAGCGGGGTGGGGAGGGGCAGAGGGAGAAAGAGAATCTGAAGCAGACTCCACACCCAGCATGGAACCCAATGGGGGGCTCAATCTCACGACCGTGAGATTATGACCTGAGCCAAAATCAAGAGCTGGACTCTTTTTTGGCAGGGGGGCCCATGGATTTTTTTTTTTATTATTATGTTAAGAGCTGGACTCTTAACCAACTGAGCCACCCAGGTGCCCCACTCTCTCTGTCTTTTAATTGGTATGTTTAGACCACTCATATTTAATGTGATTATTGACAGACTTGGATTAACATCTACCATCTTTTCTATTCACTTTTCTAGTAAATTTTCTATTAATTGCATTTGTTCTTTCTTCCCCCCCCTTTTCTTTGGCCTCCTTTATGCTTATAACATAAATATATCATTCTGTCTCTGTGTTTCTTTTAAACTGAAACAAGCAGCAGCTGGGTGGCTCAGTCAGTTAAGCATCTGACTCTTGATTTCAGCTCAGGTCATGATCTCAGGGTCCTGAGATTGAGCCCTATGTTGGGCTCTGTGCTCAGCATGGAGCCTGCTTGAGATTCTCTCTCTCCCTCTGCCCCTCCCCCTGTTCTCCCTCCCTCAAAAAAAAAATCAATAAATTTCAACTGAAACAAAAATTAGGGACATACTTTGGGCAGTTATATCATTCCTATCTATTGTGTTAGCACAGACGGTACTTACAATAAGTTTTTGTTTCCAAGACAACACTGTAATGTAATAAAGTCTCAATACTTTTGAATTTTAAATGTTTATCTTTCTGTTCCTGGTAGAGCAGAAGTGATGGGCTTTCCCTCTCTCCAGGGACTGAATTACAGATACAGACTGTTTGACTCTTGGGTTTATGTAATGTGTAATTGCTTTTATGAATTATCTCATAGGAAAACTGCTTGCAGTGTACAACATAAATCTTTTTTTTTTCTCTCTGTCTTAGTAATTTGATTGTCAGGAATAAAATGAAAAATAAAAGTGGTTGTGTGTTTTTAATTTCAAACCCAGTTTCAATTAAGTTTGTGGAATAGGCAGGTCTGTAGTTCACAGGTTAGTGAGCGGGAGGAGGGCAGCAATTGCTCTCTGTAAGATTCCCTGGAATTTAAGGCGGTGTTTGGCACGTGCTCGTCTCTTTAGGCACAGACTTTCACTTCCAGACAATGCCCTGTAGATGTCACCATTGCCACTTCTCACAGGGTGAAGTGCCCGGCTTCAAGGTAGAAGGAAGAAAGCCCAAATGGCTAAACCATCTGAGTGTCGAGAAACCAGGACAATCTGGTTGTCCTTACCTGTTTACAGATACTCCTCTGAAACTTCCAAACTACTTCTGTATCACTTTCATCCACTGTCTGGTACCTGGTATTATAAATCACTCCCCCTTGCAGAAATTCCTCCCTCTGTGAGGTGGGATTCTCCTGTTTTCACCACCTCTTTTCTTTCTTTTCCTCTGGCCCCCACAGGAGCGCTGTCTTCTTTGTCCCTCTGTATACACTCTCTTGTCACTCTCATCCCTTTCTATGTCACTTCTATATAAATGGCTCCCAAGTTTTCTAGAGCTTCCTTTTCATCTCTTGATATCTAAACACATGTTTACCTCTCTAAGAAGACCCCAGCATCAGAAAGCAGAAAGCATCTTGAAAATCAACCAAGTGGGGGGTGGGAGAGGGTATACCAGGCATGGAGGGATGCTGCAGGCAACATAATCAGCATGGGCAGAATGGCAGTAATCCACAAATTGAGTTAATTTAGGAGAAGCAGAAATTCCGAGCCATAGGTAATTATATAAATAAAAACAGAAGCTCCTCCCACCTGAAATTCCTGAGAGAGTGAGAGAGACCTAGGATGCTCCTGAAATGAGGAGTGGGATTCTAGACAAGTTCTTCTGCATCTCAAAGGGACATGTGGTATTTGAGTTAAAAGTATATTTTGGGGAAAAAATTCCCATCCCTACAGGTCCACTGGAGCTGGGTCTTAAGAGTTCCCTGATACAAAGAGTATGCAGTTCCAAAGATACTTAAAAGAGAACCCATGACCCCTTTAAACATTTCTGGGCTATAAACACACATACCTCTTAAATTCTTAACACTTCACATTTCACAGTGTTGTGATTTTTGCTTGGGTATTGTCGGGGCTGGGGTGGGGAGGGTGTATCACTCATCCTCTAGAGAGTCTTGTCCTAGTTAGAGCCTCAACGAGCTCCCCAGTTGGCTCATCACCTTGGTCCTCGGTCCTCTATCTACCCTCTTCTTCCCACCAAGACCCCTCATCTTCCTCCTGTTATTTCTCACCTCTTGCCTGGATTATTAGTAATATTAGCAGAGCCTCCTAATTATTTCCTCTGCTTGGAATTTTCTTTCTGCCATCCATCCCATATGCTGCTACCATAATGATCTTCCTAAAATTCAGCTTCAAACACTTTAGTACTCTGTCCAAAACTCTCAGTGCCCCAAAGAGAGTCCCTTCTCTTCACTTTGCTATTCAAGTCCCCAAACCGTTCTGCCTCATTCCTGGCTGTCGTCAGTCCCACACTCCAAACTTTAGGCAAAAGACTCTCCCCACTCCACAGAACTGTTCTTTCCCAGGGCTATACCACCCGCAGCATGGGATCCCTCCAGCTCTGCCTGCTGAAATATTATTGCTGTTGGAGGCCACTTCACAAGCATCTGTCCTCTCTGAGGGACCGCCGTGACCCTGGCTGGAGGAATAGCTCCTTCCTGCAGCTCCCTTCACAGTAAGACATCCCTCACATCATGATTTGAGCAAGTATATCTCCTCAGGAATTAGAAGTCAGGGTCTGAAACGTAGTTTTTAAATGTTCCGTTTAACAAATAGGTGTTGCATTAAACAGAACAGCCAGGGTGGACAGTGAAGTGTCCTTGGAATCAGGCATAATTCAGACTGCACATGTGTTGAGGAGGAGGCGGGGTGAGAGCCATGGAGGGAGGCTCTCAGCATTAACTCTCTCCAGGCAACAGGTGCCTCACACCAGTCCATGCTCCCCACTCTTGCCCCAGATGGAAAGGGACAGAACAATCCACCATGGCACCTGCCCCTTTCAGGAAGCAGATGCCAAAAGGAGGCAAGGAGAGGGCTCAGCCTGATTAGGCAGCTTTCTCTCGCCATCTCTCTGTGCTGGCTGGCACTGTCCCCGAGACACTGCAGAAGACAGTGATATCCTTAGTCATTCCCTCATGCTTTAAATGTTCCACAGAAGCTTCTTATTAAAAATGATTTAACATATTTTCTAGACTGTGATCGTCACACAGCAGGTACACTTTAAGTGGGCCACGCAATGCCTAAGCGTACTCCATCACCCCAGGAAGGGCTGAACATGTTCTGGTATTTAAACTACGGCATTGCCTCACAGAGTTAGAGGAGCTAAAGGAAATCAGACTCCAGAGCATGAAAGCCACTTCACTCGAATCTTGTCCCCAAAGTTGGACCTTTAGTTACTCCATTTTGTTGAAAAATTGAGGTCTAGGTGGAGTACCTGGGTGGCTCAGTCCGTTATGTGTCTGCCTCTTGATTTTGGCTCAGGTCATGATCTCAGGGTCCTGAGGTCAAGCCCCACATCGGGCTCCATGTTCAGCGGGGAGTCTGCTTGAGATTCTCTCCCTCCCTCTGTCCCTCCCCCTGCTCACACTTTCTTTCTCTTTCTGTCTCTCAAATAAATAAATAAATAAATCTTAAAAAAAAATAACTGAAGTTTAGAAAAGTTAAGACTCCTCTCTCACAGGAAAGAGGTTTTGGAGCTGAGGCAACTATATCTCCCATCTCCCCAGCATTTCTTCTTTAGAGTTATCATTCATTAGACTTGCTTTTACTTGGAGGGGAGTTTACAGCAATTCACTTCTTTTAAAGTAAATTTCCAGTGACACTGAAGCAGAGACTGTGGTATTTGTCAGAGGGCGTGGGTCTAGATAGGCTGAGTGGCATGGCCTTGTGACGTGCCATTTCCACTCTGCTTGGCTGCCTCCCTGGCCTGTAGGAAAACGACACTAAATTCTACAGCTCAGCATATTTTAAAGGCATGCATTTCTATGGAACACTTTTAACCAACTGCCAACCAGGGACTGGGGAAAGCCTGAAGGCTTCCTTTCAAAAGCAGCAAACGAAACTCATCTTTCTTCTCCCTCGGCATCCATCTGTATTCAAAAGAGGTATCATTTAATTTACAAAAGGAAACTATTTATGACAAAGTGTAAGAGAGATGAACTGAATGGGGGCAATTTCTACCTTAGTCAAATATCTATTATTTTCTTATTATGAAAGTTATATCATTATCAGTGAAGTTAGCTCTCATCAGTGACCAGTACTGGGGATCTTCCATACAAGTTGAGAAGACTCTGCAATTTTAAGTTTTATTTCCTACCCACCATGATGCTTTCCATTATCGACACCCTACACCAGGGGTTCTTATTACTTCAAAGAGCTGCTTAGTATAGTTGGGGGGATTTCTGCCCTTTGATATTGGGAATATTTTGATATTTTGGGGGTTATGCTAAGAATTTCCTTAAGCTAGAGTTGTGAAAGTAAAAGCAAACACTCACTGTTGTCCTAGCAAAGTACCGTGGCCACATTTACTTTTGTGACATATAGCATTCTTCCAGAACAGCAATCACTGAACGGTCCATTTACTACTTCACTAACATTTCCCACTAAGTTATATGCTGATGAATCATCAGAAGTGCTTGCCTTCTCTCTAAGCCTTAAGTTATTCAAGGTAAAATTAAGGGAAGAGAAGATAATCATAGGGCATTGTCTGTAAGGGAGAGGGACACAAAACACTATATTTAAATGGTCATTTTTTAGGATTTAGGGAGCAACAAAGAGCTTACTGTTTTCAATTTTGATTCAGCTCTGAGAGCTCCACTCAATGGAAAAGTCTCTGCAATACAAAATCCTTTGGTTGGAGGTATAATGGCATCTCGAATGCTTTTGATACTCTAGGGCAGACATTTATCCTGATAAATCCCTGGGTTTTAAAATCTGAATGTAACAAATGGCTAAAGCCAGCAAGCATTTATTTTACAAAGGGATTCTACACCTGTCTTTTCTCTCCTCCCCTTTAGCACACACCCTACTCTGACCAAACAACAACGCTAAGTGCTCTGGAGCATGAAGGTGAATCTGGGTGGTCTTGACTATGAGGAGTTTTCGATCTGTTACAGAGCAATCATTGCATTTTAGAAATGATTCCTGAGTGCCTAGGTCTCTATTCATAAATCATTACCATACCGAGAGCTTAAAGAGAGGCAGGAGGACACCACTTGGCAGACAATAGACTTTGAGTGTCCCCTTCCCACACATGCATATGCTCTTCCTTCATCTTCACTCATCTAGAATCCCACCCGTGTCCATTGTGGCTCTTCCAGGACCCCTTCTTAGACCATCCACAGTGGTCTTCCCATTCACAATAACTGGGCTTGCACCTGCACACATAACCTTTTTTATGGCAACAGGTTAAATATTGCCTTAGACAGTTTTCTGGTATCCTGTGCAGGTGCTGACTTTTTGATAACTGTTTCACTTTCTGCTTTTTCCAATTATGTTTTTTTCTCCTTAATTACATTAAAAGCACCTTGATGATTAGAGAGGCAGAGGAAGAGATAGCACATAAGCTTGTGGAAAAACATGGGTGTTGAATATGGAACAACCTGTTTTTGTATCATGGCTCCCCTCCCTTTCTAATTATGCGGTCTTTAGAAGGGGTACATAATCTCCCTAGGCTCAGTTTCCTCACCTGTCATATGAGAATGATATCTAGGCCAGGTAGGGTTGTTGTGAGGGTTACAATAATATAAATATTATAAATAAATATATATTATATATAATTATATATTATAGTCTGTGTATCTTTTTTAAAAGATTTTATTTATTTATTTGACACACAGAGAGAGCACAAGCACGGGGAGCGGCAGGCAGAGGGAGAGGGAGAAGCAGCTCACCAAGCAGGGAGCCCGATGCGGGACTCGATCCCAGGACCCTGGGATCATGACCTGAGCCGAAGGCAGACACTTAATGACTGAGCCACCCAGGCGCCCCTATATCCTATGTATCTTATGTATACCATATTATATATTATTATATATACAATATATACTATTATATATACATATATATACATATAAAATATATCTAAAGTGTATAGGACACTGGAGATGGTCAATAAGCAGGAGTGACACTGTTTTTAAGGAGTTCTGCCTTCTACTTTTTTGAATCCTCCATAGAAACTTTCATAGGGTAGAGGCAGCATTGATAAAAATCTGCTAACGAAAGTGAGTTGAAAAGTTGAAGTTGAAATATATAAACTATATTTAAAAATATAAACCCTTAACTGACAACAGAAACACAGATGAAGTGAATATAGCAAAATGTTAGTAAGTATTAAATATAGATGATTGGTGTTTGGATATTGTGCTTTCTACCTTCTTTATTTAAAATTATTGTGTGACATAAGGTCAAATAGTAAAAGCAATATACATATATACAGGGGAAAAAGGCTGATGCATTATTAGTTTTTATTAAGCTTATATAGTACACACGTTTGACATTAGTTTTCAAGTCTTTTATGCCTAAACTATTTAATAATAAATAAAAAAACCAATTAAAACCCATCATCTACTATCACATTTATAAAGCCAAAGATAAAAATGATGCAAATCCATATAAAAATATTGAATAAATATAATAATTCTTACTAAAAATAAGATGAAAATAAATACAGCCTCAGATATAACTTGTATAAAACGTGATGGTACACGGCAAGGCACACCACTTAATACAGGACCATCGTCTGGATTGTTTCCTGGGTTGGCCACCAGGGGCTGCTAAAGAGTAGCATTCCCGGGAACCACGCAGCAAGAAAAAGATAAAAATCATTCAACTTGACCCTAAGAAGTGCAGAGTCCGAGAGTCAGGCTCCTTACTACATCACCCAGAGGTCTTGCACCACAGATTTCAGCCTATCTGTTTGGCCTGTGGTGAGGACCAGCCTTGCTGCAGGGACAGAGCAGCCTGGAACCAACGCAAGCGTGAGGCTGATGTTAGCACCTCAATGTGGCATCCTGGAGTCCCTGGACACTGGGCTCAGGCTGTCACAGCTGACAATTTTCACAGCTGCTCTGCCAGGAGCGTAAAGCATGGGGCCAGAATGGAAGATTCTTATCTAGGCTTCTAATTCCTTTTTTCTACTGACTTCCCATACACTGAGACTTACTTCCAATACATCCTTAACGGTATCAGCACATTCTGGAAAAAAAGTATATAGCAGCAGCTGAATAGCTAGACTAGAAAATTATTTCTATCCTAAAGTACATCCCAGGCCAAACTCTCTATGTACATTTATAGCGAAATAAGAGTGGTTTGTACTATGTTTTAGCTTTGTATGTCTCGTCTGTGTCTTATTCATCTGAGAGTAAAATATTTGAGGGCAGGGCTTTGTCAGATTTCCTCGTACTCAAAAAGCAGGTTTTACTCAATAATTGTTTGACATAACTTCACTCATTAATTTACGACATTCTCACAATAACGTTGTGAAGCATTATTAACCCTATTTGAAATTAAGGAAACAGAGACTCAAGGATGACTGGTCAGAGGGGACTCGGCTAGCGGAGCCAGAGCAAGGGCAAGGATATTATTCCTTTCGGTGATGTGATAAGGCTCAGAGAGGGGCAGCAGCTTGCTCAAGGTCTCATACGGAGATGGAGGCAAAAACGGGGCTCACTCCTTGCTGGTCCCGTGCCATGCTTTGCAGACAGATCTGCTACAGTATAGAAACAATACAGGAGGGCGCCAGGGTGGCTCAGTTGGTTAAGCGACTGCCTTCGGCTCAGGTCATGATCCTGGAGTCCCTGGATCGAGTCCCGCATCGGCCTCCCTGCTCGGCAGGGAGTCTGCTTCTCCCTCTGACCCTCCCCCCTCTCATGTGCTTGCTCTCTCTCATTCTCTCTCTCTCTCAAATAAATAAAAAATCTTTAAAAAAAAAAAAAAAAAAAAGAAACAATACAGGAGTAGACTTCCAAGGCACATGGTTGAGTCTCCTAACCAGAAAAGAAAAGAGATACTGCCTTTTCATGATGGCTAGGGGGGTCACGCTCTTCAGAGCTGGAATGATCTGCTCTGGATACTCCCACACGGAATAATGCACTGGCTTCCCACGAGAGTGACACCGAGCATCTCAGGATCACGAGACCTTGGAACAGAGGGCTCCCCCATCGGAAGTTTCCTGGTCGCTGTGCCTCTATTTTTCTAGGTGTTCCCGCCCTGCCTCCCACCTCCTGGTCTAATCTGGTGTGACTGGGCAAACTCTCAAATCAACCATCTTAACCACGTGGGACACATGGCAGCCTCTGTGTAAGCCACTTATGTTCAACTACAGACTTTTTTTTTTTTAACATGCCCATTTTTAGTTCCGGGGTTTATCTGGAGAAAGAGTTGAGATCGGAGAGACAGAAAAGCACACATTGTGTGGGAGGTGAAATGCCATGGTCGTTTGGGAGGCCTGTCTGGAGCTGCTTGCTGGTTGTGATTTACTGAAAAGAACATGAAATTCATGTCTGCCATTCGTCTTGCTGAATGTCATGCCGAGTGCAACTCGAGGAGTAGGGAGGTCTGAAGGTGATGCCTACAAATCACCTGCTAGACCTTTTTGGTCTCTGATTTAAGAGCCATGTGTATACTGCAGAGAAATAAAACTCTTGGTCTGTGGGCCAACAAGAAATATTCCGGGGGCACAGAACCACATAACTATGGGGAACCAACCCTTAATTTTTGCCCAGGAACTCCCTTCTCTGCCATAATGCCATAAATGGGGTCCAAAAGTTCCAACTTGGGAACACAGCACATATTACCAATATGTTATATCAATGTCTGTTGATATGCCTAGCCATAGAAACTTTCACCAAGGATTGGTTACGTGATGAGCACCGGGTGATGTATGGAATAGTTGAATCCCTGTAGTGTACAGCCAAAACTAATGTAACACTCTGTGTTAACTACAGTGGCATTAAAATTTAAACAAAGGATTTGTTAAGACACTGGATGATGCATGGGAAGAGTAATCCCAGAAGGGCAGAGTAACAACATCAATGTTATCATTGAACTTCAATGTACAACCCTGTTCTCCTCTCTTTATTAAAGACTTGACAGTCAGTAGAAAATACACATCAAGCTAAAGAATAAAAAACATGCCTCTCTCTAATAAGAAAACTGCTCAACATATACCACAGCAACTCAGGCCTTGTTGACCCCTTAAAAATGTGTTTGTAATTTTACTTCTTACAGGGGTGGGTGTAGAGTGACTTGAGCTGTCCAAGGTTCATACCCATGGTACTAGACCAGAAAGGAAGGTATACAATTCAAAGTGGTCATTCATTGGGAACACTGTGGTTGGGAAAGAGGCTAATACTATGGATAAAACTGAAGTCCGTTCTTGTCTTTCACTACACCAACAAACTGGTAACTGGGTCTTTCTGCTGAAAGCTTTAAGCGAAACAGAAAACAACAACAAAGAAAGGCAGCTCAGACTTCTGTACTGGGGGTGGGGGGGGGGGGAGGGTTGCTGTAGGATGTCATAAAAAGCCAGAGTCCTCCATGCTTTAATGTTCAGGTGATAAACAAAACCAGGGACGTGGTGCTACTTAACATTCTTCTGCTTTTCTTCTTTAAAGTAGCCAGACACTTAGCTAGTTCATTTTCTTATTTGGAGAGCATTTACAAAGTATTTTTATTTCCTCCCATTTATAGTTACCAGAAGGTCCATATATGAAACTCAAAATGCCTTATGGGTTTTTAACATGCTGATTCATAATGTTTAAACCTCGAAGGTAAATGTTCATCTTCTCCCCCAAACATGCCTTGGCTGTTTCTTGCTGGAACACAAATGCATTCCATCAGACACCAGGCTCCCGTTAACCCCTTCTCCACTGTCGAGAGGTGGGAAAGCTTAGCTACATCATGGCTAATAACAGACTCAGTGTGTGGATGGCTCCAGAGGCCTCTGGATAACTAATTTGCTGAGAAGAAACCAACTTTCTGCATTTTCAGAGAAACCAAAGGAGCAGAGAGGATGCCGTCCACCCCATACTGCTCTGTGAACACTGTGAGCGTGACCCCAACTCCTCGGCCATGTTGCCCCCAGACCTGGCACGTTCCATTTCCCATCAACAGCCAAAGCGGAACAGCACTGTGGCCCTGCCTCCCTTTTATCTGAAACGTGCAGAAATTTTAGAATTTGGCCATTTCATCCCTAAAATGCAAACAATCTCATGTTCTATTCTCTTCAAAGATCTCACCTTCAAAACGTTCATTTATATCTTCTTTCATTTTTTACATAACGCTCCCTTTTGAAATCAAGGTTACTAAATCATTCTTCCCAGACTAATTTCTCTCACACATAACGTATAAACTTGGCTCCCAGGACATTAGATGTTGCTGCTGGAGATTTGTATGACCTTCTGAAAATCAAATCAGTCTCTAACTCTAAACCCAAACTAAGACCCCCGCTCCCGACACACACACAACTATCACCATCACCACCCTCTTTTCCAGCAAAAAGCCCCTCGACATTCACCAAACGTGGCCTCACCTTTCTGGAGAAGTACTGAGTGGACACGGCGAGCGCCTGGAAGCCGCACATGGCCCTCCGCAGCTCCCCCTGCACGAGGCCCAGCTGCCTGGCCTGCTGCTGGCACCTTTCCTTCAGCCGCTGTACCAGCTGCCGCTCGGCCTCGCGGCCCTGCAGCTCCGGCTTGGGGGAAAACCCATTTCGGGGCACTGCAGTCCTCTGTTTGGGGTATCCTGTAGAGAAAAAACAGTTGCCCGTGAAAAACCAGTCATCCCAAACGTGACAACAGCTCTTGGGTATAGAAGGATTTCATTCAGAGCAAGTGGCCGAGAAGGTACTGCTCATGGTTGGTCATTTTAGGTACTGATGAGAAAAACACAGACAGGCACTTAAAATGTTTGCTCTGTTTATATGATTCTCAGTGCAGAGTTTCATGCTTAGGATAAGAATAAGAGACAAAATCGTCAGCTTCCTTCCAGCTCCCTGCATTTCTTCTAAGTCTGCTTAGAGAGATTGATGCAGGTGTTTTTGTTTTTTGTTTTTTTCCTTCAAGGGGATTGCTCTGTGAAAATGTCTAATGGGAAATAAATCAATCGATCCAGGTTGAAGTTAGAGTTAGAACCTAGCAACCTTTGAATTGGGCATCCGGGAGAAATGCCTACATGTCCCTTCACTCCCTTACTAGGGTTGCTCTACAGACCCTCTCTTTGATGTCAGGATCAAGTCATATCTCTCACAACCTCTGCTCCAGGGATTCTGGCTTTGAGTTCCTAAGGCATCGATGTCCTCCAAAATATTCCCCCCACGTGACCACTCATGCCACCTCCAGGCTAAAGGTCCAGTCCAAGCCACCATAACATCCACCTTCTAATGGGAAGCCCTGCTTCTTCTCATCTTTCACTGCACAACAGCCAGAATGACCTTTATGAATATAGAACAGCTCTTGACCTTCATGGACCCCTCCCTGCCGTTGTGCTCCATTGCAGGAAAATCAAAGTGCTCATTCCTTCCCATGGCCCACAAGCCCTCTGAGGTCCGGCTCCTGCCGGGCAAACAGTAGGTGTGGTGAGGCCACAGAGGAAGGAACCAGAAACTCCACCTGGGGCTGGCAACAGGGTGGGGGAGGTTTTAAGGAGAATGACTATTAGGTGGAGGCTTGGGGGGTGTGGTTAAAGGCAAGGCCCCCAGGAAGAGCTCAATGCATTGAGTGCATCACAGTCAAAGACCCAAGGGTGAGCCAGAGTCTCCCTCAGAACCTCTGGGCTTCCGGTGTGAGGCTCAGACCCAGCCTGGCACCCACAGAAAACCTCGGTGGTGGACGGTGGACCTCTATTCCCCAAGAACATTCTTTCCTTTGCTCAAGTAGAGAACATGACATGGACACAGAGCACACAATCATAAACAAACTTTAATATTTCAAAAGTTCTTTAGTCTCTCCTGCCCCCTCCAAAATATCAGGGAGTAACACAAACCCAATACACTGAGACACAGCAGGGTGGCAGGCTTACTCTACTGAACACCCAACTGGCCTCATCTTTTAAGGGGAAAAGATGGTTAACTGATCTAAATACTTCTGATTGTTAAATTAACGGCAACCATGCTAATTTTAATTAAATTTTCCTTTTCTTAAGAAATCATCAGAGATTGCAAAAAGCAACCTCACATATGACATATCTTAAACTATTATGGCTTAATGAAGTAGTAAAATGTGAAATTAATGCTTCTTTAAAATGGTCTTTATGATAGTGGAATACATAATTATCTCGAAAATTCACTTGCACGTCATAGGCAAATCAATCTTAATATGTGCTCAATCCCAATATTCTCAATACTGATAACAAAAGAAAAATAATTACCAACAAAATGTGAGAGATTTTACTGCTGCCTGCATTAAGCTCTAAGACACAGCCTAAGACCCAAGGCAGATTTTTTTCATGATTACTGTCTTCCATTTTATTGGTGTGGCTCATGATTTTATAAAACACTCTAGTGTTTTAATTAATGTGTTGAGGTACCAGGTACTCTACACCATTATATATACCTTATATATGTATAATAGAAGGCACTTCTTTTAGAAATCTAAAGGAAATAATAAAAGATATCTCTAGCTCAGTGAATTGCTAATTGCAATCTATGGCATATAGAATCAGCTCTGAATTTGTGCATATTGTAAGCACTCATGTTGTGTGTTTTTGGCTGTCAGATTTTTACTCTGTTATTATTATTATTACTATTATTTTCATCATTATCATTAGTATTAGGTTAGCAATGATACTCAGTGGTAAATGAACAACATAAAAAAAGGATTTGGTGAAATCCTATTCTTGGTGTTCACTGATACCCACGATATTATGATATTGCTTTAATTCACACACTCAAAATCCAGTGTTCTACTGAACACCACTACACACAGTCCACATTCTACTCAGAGGGCCACCAAACTGATGTTCTGAGCTAAGACAGAGGTTCCCCTGAGAACATCAGCCTTTGGTATCAACACACCAAGTATAAGATTTGCGGCTTTCTGACACTTACGAAACCAATCTTTGTTAGGGACTCCTGGCTAGTTACGCATTTGGCCTCCAACCATGGTCACAACACAGACTAAGACTCAGGCCCCAGCATTAAGGCTTATTGGAAGGAAACCCAGAGACACAGGTTGGTTGTGGAGTTGTCTATTGCTTTAGCTGAAAAGGGTCCTGCCATTTTCTCAATAGATCAGCTAGACCTCTGTGTTGGACCAATAATCATTTTACCGTCAGCAGCATATTTTGGGGCCTCATCAAAACCAGTATTCTTTCTTGTGCTGTCAATGTTTGTGAAGTACTTCTATAGTTAACTCCCTGAAGTACTGTTCTGTCACTTACTTTCCTGTCCACCCACATGTCACACCATTCCCAGGACGGTGTGTGAGGACATACATGGGCTCATCTGCCATCTTGGAGACAGAGAGCTTATGTTGAAAGAAAAATGACTGACACACAGCCAGCTTCACCTGTTTCACTAAAAATTAAGGAGAGTTTTGTTTGTTTCTATGGTCTTCTCCTAAAAGCCAGCACATAATGGAGCTAAGATGCCAGTCGGCTTGGGAAAAGAGGCGTTAAGGGAACGTGATAGAAAACTTGCAGAGGGCAGTGATCACACAGAGCTCATGGAGCACGTGGCTGGCGCTGGGATGAGGCTTGCTGACGGTGACTGACTTCTGACCTCCTACACCCATGCTTCTCTGGAAGAGCCAGAGAAATGCTTTAAATGAGGGGCACGCCATGTCACCTGAGGGCACTTCCAGGTGCTGGAAGGTTTCGTTACCATCTCCTTCCCTGTTCCTTGTGGTATTTATATTACTTCCAGGGCGGTCGAAGTTTCAAAGCAGGCAGGCATGCCACTGACCTCCCTCTACAGTCAGACAGAGCCTACTCCCAGGTGTTTCGTCTCTTTCCCAAAAATTGGTCTCCTATAATAGCCTTCTGATTTCCACTCAGTTGAACGAGGAAGCTGATTTAATGAATAAAGACCTTCCGAATAAGGCTTATTGATGGCTTTGGAGTCTTCAAATGAAGCGAAAAAGGTTAGAAATAACCAGTTTTTTACTGACTAATCCTTGTAATCTTCCAGTTAATGAGGCTTATCCCCACAGCAACTCTTTGATATGAAATATATGAACAGAAACACCCAAACCAGTGTCTTGCCATGACCTATGGACGAGAGCTGATTTCACATGCACACTTCATGTCATGTGTTTTGTGGGGAAGCAAAATATTTGACAGCTTTTATTGAGCACCTACTCTGTGAATGACCTGTGCAAGCTCCAGCGGGGAGTGCACAGGAATGAAGCGCTATCCTTGACCTGAGGCCATCCGTGGTCTGACGGGGCCCAGCCCGGTCTGGATTTCACATTTCTAACTCCTTGCCCAGGGCTCTTCCCACTTCAGCACACTGCTGGCTTGCTCTACAGCATCTCTGACAGATCTCACAGGTTTGGGGCATACTCTAAATCCAGAACATCCTCCCATTATCTCAATCTCACCCCAATCCCAACTCTTCTTCAGCCATCCTACTGGCTGCATAACTCTGATTGGAGGCAGATAGAATCTGTGATGATCCCAGAGACAACTGGCAGCTCAGAGGAAAAAGCCAGTGACCTTCTATTCTCACAAAGGTGAATGCAAGCAGTTTGCGTGCAAAGGCAGAGCCCTGGGGAAACGCAGCCCTTGAAAATGGAAAGAGAATATTAAAAATTCATCAGCAGCCACCCGCTCACTATCTAGAGGATTCTAATGGATGGAAAAGCATGGTTTAATCTTAAAGCTGGAAGCTTAACTGACATAATAAACAAACAGGGCAGCATTGGAATCTGCGTATTTATAACATCTGAGAAGGCCCATGACCTTAACCCTTGTAAATAAGAATGATAGGACACAACTTAGACAGATAGCCAGCACTTCAGGAATTTGGCCAATGTCCTAGTAGAAAGGAAATCTGATTCTTGCAGACTGGCACCAGCAGGACCCCCTAGGTAGCACAGGTGCCCAGTTCTTCGTGGTCTTGGACAGGCTTTATTTTTCTTAAACGGATCTAAATTTATTCCAGAAAATTCTGCCAAGTAGCACACTATTTTCCTACTTAGTCCTGGCACTTGTTTGCCTGAGGTTGGCTAGTTTGGGGAAGGTGAGCAGCAAATGGTGTGAGGGTAGGAAATTTCCTTCCAGCCAGTCCTGAGCACGGGTGAGGGCAGGAATGACTAAACTGGGTATGAACCTGCTACGCTCTAGAAAGGAGAGATTTAGATTTCCTATTCCAAGGAAGGAGTAGATTCTTTTCTATATTGATGTATAAATGAACAAAAAACCCCAGAAAGTTATAATTAGGGTTTCCAAAGCCAACTATGAAAAATTTGTCACTATACTCCACTCTCTGGGCAAAATAAATATTGACATAAAAATATTCTCATCTTCAGGAAATTTCTTATTATTTATAAGAAGTACAGGTATCATGGTAAATCTGAACTTCTTTCCAAGGGTGAAAAATCATGGTTTAATAGTATTATAACAATTCTAAAATTTTTATATTAAAAAATAGAACTGCTTTTGGCCAAGATAGAGTGAGAAGGATCAGACTTACCCTCTGATCTGAAACTAACCCAAAAAAACTCAGTCAAAATATATAAGACAATGGTTTCAAGGTATCAACATTAGGTGATGAAGCACAGGGGATCCCCGAGCTGGAAAGCAAAGGAAGTGATCAGCCAATTTCCTGAAGTGACTTTCCAGGCTGTGGCAGGACGCTGGGACCTGGTGGTTTCCCCAAATTGGGAAAAATGGAGATGAGGGCTCAGGGAGCTGAGGGCTCAGAGGTTACAAGGCAGATTAGCAGGGAGAATATCACTCCATCGAGAGAGCACTCTGGACACGTGCAGAGGGTCCCCTCGAGTTTTTGGACAAGTGCGTGCCTGAGAGGAGAGTATCCAAGGCCAGGGGAAAAAAATTCCTCAAAGGACTACAGGGAATAATTCCTGTGAGCTCACAGAGGTTCAGAATCTCTTCCTGTTCTAATCAGCCAGGTGGAAAACCTCATAATTCATGAGGCAATGGATAGAACACCCAGAAGGGTCTTGACTTGGTAGTATGGTAAAATTCACTCTGGTCTGATCCCTAGTTGGGACCTGTCTAACAAAGCTGACAAGCAAGACCCAAAATAACCAAACTCTTTCTGAGTAACATAGTTTTATTTAAGAACAAAGCTTAAGACTATGCACAGGAATAAAAAAAAATCCACTAGCCAACAAGGAAAAATTTAGAATGTCTGGCATCTAAAAGAATTCTCAGGCACGCAAATAAGCAGGGATATATAACCCATAATAAGGAGAGATGCAATCATTTGAGGCCCACAAGAAATGACACAGATGATTAACAGTTATTTGTAACTACATTCCATATGTTCATGAAGCTAGCAGAATGACTGAATATGTCAAGTAGAAACAAAGCAGATTAAAAAAAAAAAGCCTAAATAAAAATTCCAGAGATTGAAAACTCCAATGTCTAAGATGAAAAATACACAGAATGGGATTAAGAGTAGATTCAGACATGACATAAGGAAAGATTTTAACATGAATGTTCAAAGCAGCATTACTCATAGTAGCCCAAAACTGACCACAACTCAAATGTCCATCAACTGATGAATGTAAACCAAATGTGATATATCCATGTAATGGAATATTATTCAGCCGAAACCAGGAATAAAATACCGATTCATGCTTTGACATGAATGAACTTCAAAAACATTATGTAATGTCAAAGAAACCAGTATAAAAGGCCACATACTGTATGGTTCAATGTATATGAAATGTCTAGAATAAACACATCCATAAAACAGAAAGTAGAGAAGTAGCTGTCAGGGGCCCTATGAGCTGAAAGTGGTCCCTAACTGACAGCCAGCAAGTAAACAGACACCTCAGTCCTACAACTACAATGTACTGGTTCTATCAATGACCCGAATGCATTTCAAAGTGGATTTTTTCTCTAGAGCCTCTAGTCAAGAACTTAGCCCAGCTGACATCATGATTTCAGCCTCGTGATACTCTGAACAGAGAACCCACTTACACCACACCTGGGTGTCTCACCTACAGAACTGTGACCAGTAGAACAAATAGGTGTTATTATTTTCAAAAAGAAAAAGGAAACGAAAATTAGCAAACATACCATAAGAGAAACTATCCAAAATGAAACAGAGAAAAATGACTGAAAGAAATAAACAGTGTCGGGGGCGCCTGGGTGGCTCAGTCAGTTAAGCGTCTGCCTTCGGCTCGGGTCATGATCCCAGCGTCCTGGGATCGAGTACGCATTGGGCTCCCTGCTCAGCGGGGAGTCGGCTTCTCCCTCTCTCTCTACCCCTCCCCCTAGCTTGCGCTCTATCTCTTTCTCTAGGTCTCTCTCGCTCTCAAATAAATAAATAAATAAAATCTTAAAAAAGAAGAAGAAGAAATGGACAGTGTTATGTTTGGACAGAAGCTGTGGTCAACTTCAAGCGGCCTAAAGTTTGTACAATTGGAGTCCCTGAAGAGGAGGGGTTAGACCTGAACATTTCTGAAGAAATGATGGGCAGCAATTTTCAAATTTTATGAAAACTGTATATCCACAGATCTAAGAATCACAACAAACCTCAAGCACAAAACCACGAAAAAAAAAATATACCAAGGTATAGTGTAATCACATTGCTCAAAACCAGTGATAAAGAGAACAGCTTTAAAACAGCCAGAGTAGAAAAAGATATATTATGTACAAAGAAACAAAGATAAGGATAGCAGTCTGTTTTCACTGGAAACCATTCAAACAAAAAGACAGTAGAACAACATCTTTAAATACTTCAGGGGAAAAAAAAGGGCAACCTGAATTCTGAACAAAGTGACAGTATTTATGAGAAATGAAGGTAAACAAAAACAGAAAGATTCTACCACCAGAAAACCTCCACCACCAAGAAAGTCAAAGAAAATCTTTTAGGTAGGAGAAAAATGATACCAGATGGAAATCTGAATCTGCATAAAGGAACAAAAAGCACTAGAAATGATAACTAAGTGAGTTAATCTAAAAGACCTTTTTACTTTTTCTTTTTTTTTTGAACTTCCCCAGATGAAAATTTATTAAATAAAACAAATCTTACTTAAATGAATAAGTAAAATAAATTAGTAATATAAGCTTAATATGTATGTTAATCTCGGTTTCCCTTTGAGATACTTTTCTTGTTTTTTTATTTTTTGTTTTGTTTTTATATTTAAAATTTAAACTTTATTTAGCTACATCGAATTTCATTTTTTATTTTTTCCAGATAGTCTGATATTTTTTATTTGCTTTTAACTTGACCTAAGTGATGCTTAACAAATTTTTAAAACTGTTTTTTTTTTTTTTTACTGGAATATTTGTTTTTTAATACTTCAGCTATTAATTCCTACAAGTAGTGTACCATGGTTAAATAATCTCTACTATTTCTGTTTTTGATAAATATTAAGTCTTTTTTAGCTTGATAACTAGCTATTTTTTCTTTTTTAAAAATATCAATGGTTTATTAAAGTTACTAGTTAAAGTTACTAACTCAGACACAATTTTTTGTACTTTTGAAATTTAGTTATGATTCTTTTGTTTTTATTTTTATTTTATTTAAATTCAAATTCGTTAACATACTGTGTTATTATTAGTTTCAGGGTAGAATTTAGTGATTCATTAGTTGCATATAACACCCAGTGATCATTACATCGAATGCCCTCCTCAATGCCCATCACCAATTACCCCATCCTCCCATCCATTTCCCCTCCAGCAATCCTCAGTTTGTTCCCTATAGTTAAGAGTCTCTGGGGAGCCTGGGTGGCTCAGTCAGTTAAGCTTCAGCCCAGGTCATGATCTCGGGGCCCTGGGATCAAGCCCCAAGTTGGGCTCCCCATTGAGCGGGGAGTCTGCTTGTCTCTCTCCCTCTCCCTCTGCCCCTCCTCCTGCTCATGCTCTCTCTCTCTCATACAAATAAATAAGATCTTTTTTTTTTTTTTAAAGAGTCTCTTATGGTTTGCCTCCCTCTCTGTTTTTATCTTATTTTTCCTTCCCTTCCCCTATATTCATCTGTTTTGTTTCTCAAATTCTGCATAAGTGAAATGATATGGTATTTGTCTTTCCCTGACTTATTTCGCTTAGCATAATACATTCTCGTTCTACCCATGTCGTGGCAAATGGCAAGATTTCATTCTTTTCGATGGCTGAATAATATTCCATTGTATATATATACCACATCTTCTTTATCCATTCATCCACCGATGGACATCTGGGCTCTTTCCATATTTTGGCTATTGGGGTAATCACTGCTATAAACATTGGGGTGCATGTGCCTCTTCAAATCACTATTTTTGTATTCTTTGGATAAATACCTAGTAGTGCAATTGCTGGGTCATAGGGTAGCTCTATTTTTAACTTTTTGAGGAACTTCCATACTGTTTTCCAGAGTGGCTGCACCAGTTTTCATTCCCACCAACAGTGTAAGAGGGTTCCCCTTTCTCCGCATCCTCACCAACATCTGTTGTTTCCTGAGTTGTTAATTTTAGCCATTCTGACTGGTGTGAGGTGGTATCTCATTGTGGTTTTGATTTGTATTTCCCTGCTGATGAGTGATGTTGAGCATTTTTTCATGTGTCTCCTAGCCATTTGTATGTCTTCTTTGGAAAAATGTCTGTTCATGCCTTTACCTCTTTCTCGACTGAATTTTTTGTTTTTTGGGTGTTGATTTTGATGAGTTCTTTATAGATTTTGGATATTAGCCCTTTGTTTGATATGTCATTTGCAAATATCTTCTCCCATTCAGCAGGCTGCCTTTTAGTTTTGTTTCCTTTGCTGTGCAGAAGCTTTTTATCTTGAGGAAGTCCCAACAATTCATTTCTGCTTTTGTTTCCCTTACCTCCAGTGACATGTCTAATAAGAAGTTGCTGTGGCCGAGGTCAAAGAGGTTGCTGCTGCCTGTGTTCTCCTCTAGGATTTTGATGGATTCCTATCTCATATTTAGGTCTTTCATCCATTTTGAATTTATTTTTGTGTATGGTGTAAGAAAGTGGTCCAGTTTCATTCTTCTGCATGTTGCTGTCCAATTTTCCCAACATCATTTGTTGAAGAGACTGTCTTTTTTTCCATTGGATATTCTTTCCTGCTTTGTTGAAGATTAGTTGACCATAGAGTTGAAGGTCCATTTCTGGGCTCTCTATTCTGTTCTATTGATCTATGTGTCTGTTTTAGTGTCAGTACCATGCTGTCTTGATGATGACAGCTTTGTAATGCAGCTAGAAATCCAGAATTGTGATGCCTCCAGCTTTGGTTTTCTTTTTCAACACTACTTTGGCTATTTGTGGTCTTTTCTGGTTCCATACAAATTTTAGAATTGTTTGTTTCAGCTCTGTGAAAAATGCTGGTGATATTTTGATGGGGACTGCATTGAATGTGTAGACTTCTTTGGGTAGTATAGACGTTTTAACAATATTTGTTCTTCCAGTCCATGAGCATGGGATGTTTTCCCATTTCTTTGTGCCTTCCTCAATTTCTTTCACAAGTGTTCTGTTGTTTTCAGAGTATAGATCTTTTACCTCTTGGTTAGGATTATTCCTAGGTATCTTATGGTTTTGGGTGCAGTTGTGAATGGGATCGATTCCTTGATTTCTCTTTCCACTTCCATTATTGATGTATAGAAATGCAACAGACTTCTGTGTGTTGGCTTTATATCCTGCAACTTTGCTGAATTCTTGTATCAATTCTAGCAATTTTTTGGTAGAATCTTTCAGGTTTTCTACATCGAGTATCATATCATCTGTGAAGAGTGAGAGTTTGACTTCTTCTTTGCTGATTTGGATGTCTTTGATTTCTTTTTGTTGTCTTGATTGCTGGGGCTAGGACTTCCAGTACTATGCTGAACAACAGTGGTAAGAGTGGACATCCCTGTCATGTTCCTGACCTTAGAGGAAAAGCTCTCAGTTTTTCCCCATTGAGGATGATATTAGCTGTGGGCCTTTAATATATGTTCTTTATTATGTTGAGGTGTGTTCCCTCTACCCCTACTTTGTGGAGGGTTTTTATTATGTTGAGGATGCTGTATTTTGTCAAATGTTTTTTCTACATTTACTGAGAGGATGATCTGGTTCTTATCCTTCCTTTTATTAATGTACTATATCATGCTGATTGATTTGTGGATATTGAACCACCCTTGCAGCCCAGGAAAAAATCCCACTTGGTCATGGTGAATAATCCTTTTAATGTAATGTTGGATCCAATTAGCTAGTATCTTGTTGAGAATTTTTGCATCCATGTTCATCAGGGATATTGGTAAATGACCTTTTTCTTATTTAAAGCTCCTTGAATAAAATAAAAAACAATAATAATAAAAAAATAAAGCTCCTTGAAAGAAAACAGCATTGATAATCCACAAGGTAGTATAGGTTTATGATACATGTGGAAGGAAAGTGTTTGATGACAGCACAAATGCTAGAAGGAGAGAGACGGAAGCATACACTTGGAGGATTCTTACACAGTTGACCCTTGAACGACACGGGGATTAGGGGCAACAATCCCACATGCAGTCAAAAATCCACATATAACTTTTGCCTCGCACAAAACTTAACTACTAATAGCCTACTGTTGACTGGAAGCCTTCCTGATAACATAGTCAACTGATTAACACATGTTTTGTATGTTATATGTATTAGATACTATATTCTTACAATAAAGTAAATTGGAGGAAAGAAAATGTAATTAAGAAAATCACAAGAAAGAGAATGTGTATTTACAGTACTGTATTGTATTTACTGAAAAAAATCCACATATAAGGGAACCCACTCAGTTCAAGCCATGTTGTTCAAGAGTCAACTATATGTGTACTATATGTGAAGTGATATAATATCGCTTCAAGTCAGAATGTGAAAAGTTAAAGATAGAAACTATGAACCCTAAAGCAACCACTAAAATAACCCAATAAGACACAGCTAACATATCAATATAGCTAAGGGAACAAATGGAATCATAATAAATATTCAGTTAATATAAAAGAAGGCAGTAAAATAGGGAAATAAGAAAAAAGAACATGTGCGTTGGATAGAAAATAATAGGAAGGTCGTAGACTTCATCCCAATCAAATCAATAACATATGTACATCAAAGGCAGAGCACTCAGATTGGAGAAAAATGCAAGAGCCAATTATGTGCTGCCTGTAAGAAACCACCGTAAATATAAAGAAACAAACAGATGAAAAGGAGAAGTATGGAAGGAGGTATGCCATGCTGAACTAACGGAAAACTGGAGTGCACAACTAATACTGAATAAAGTAGATTTCAAGGAAAAGAATATTACCAGGAATAAAGAGGGTCATTTCCTAATGATAAAGTGGGCAATTCATCAAAATGATAAACAATCCTAAATGTTTATGTACCTAATAGTGGAGCTTCAGAACACAGGAAGCAGACAATGATAGAACCGAAAGGAGAAACAGACAAGTCCACAGTTACACTCTGATATCTCAACAGTTTTCTTTCAATTATGAATAGAACCTGTAGAGAGAAAATCAGTAAGGATACAGAATACCTGAACTATGCCATCGGCCGACCTGACCCATGGCATTTATAGAACGCTTCACACAGATACAGCAGAACAGACACTTTTCTTAAGTATGTATGAACCATTTACCAAGACAGACCTTGTTGTGACTCATAAAACATATCTCAATAAATTTAAAAGGATTCAAGTCATCCAAAATATGTTCTCTAACCACAATGGAATTAAATCAGAAATAAAATCAGAAACGTCTCTACAAAGTCCCAGATATCTGCAAACACAATTAGAAATAATCATGAGTAAAGAAAAAATCATAAAAGGAAATGTGAAAACAGTTTGAATCCAATGAAGATGAAACCCAATATATCAAAATTTGTGGACTATAGCTAAAGGAGCGAATAAAGGGAAATTTATTTCTAAAATGTGTACTGAACACGCACATTAGAAAAGAAGAAAGATTTCAAACTAATGATATCAGCTAGTTAAACCCAGTATAAGCAGAGTAAAAGAAATCATAAAGATCAGAGTAGAAATGAGTTGCATGTTACTCTGCAAAAACAAAAGAAATTCAAGCCACACCTCACACTGTGTACAAAAATTAACTGAAATGGATCACAGATTTAAATATAAAGCCTATAACTTTAAATCTTTTATTATACACACACACACACACACACACACACACACACATATATATATTTTATTTATGAGAGAGAGAGTGAGAGCAAGAGAGATCACAGAGGGAGAGGGACAAGCAGACTCGCCACTGAGCAGGGAGCCTGACGTGGGGCTCGATCCCAGGACCCAGAGATCATGACCTGAGCCAAAGGCAAACGCTTAACTGCCTGAGCCACCCAGGCACCCCAACTTTAAATCTTCTAGAAAGAAATGTAGAAGAAAATCTTTGTGATCTAGGGTGGTACAAAGATTTTTTAGATAACCTCAAAAACATGGTCTATAAAAGAAAAAAAATATGAATTGGACTTCAGGAAAGTTAAGAATGTGTACTCTTCAAAAGCACTGCTAGGAGAAGGCAAAACAAGCCACAGATTGTGGGGGGGGAGATTGCAAGTCACGTAGCTGAAAAAAATTGTATCCAAAACACATAAAAACTCTCAAAATTCAATAAGATGGGAAAAAAGCCCAATTAAAAATGGCAAAATATTTGAATAGGTATATATTTTTAAGAGACTAGGAGGGGAGGGGCTTTCGAGGGAGAGGGGGAGAGAGAATCCTAAGCAGGATCCATGCCTAGTGCAGAGCCCGATGCAGGGCTCGATCTCACAACTCTGAGCTCATGACCTGAGCTGAAATCAAGTCGGACACTTGAGCGACTGAGCCACCCAGGAGCCCCTTGAATAGATATTTTATCAAAGAACATATACAGATGTCAAATAAACATAAAAAGATGTTCAACATCATAACATCATTAGTTATTAGGAAAATGCTAGTTAAAACCCCAGATACCACTTCATACCTATTACAATGTCTTTAATTAAAAAGACTGGCCATACCAAATATTGGCAAAAATGTGGAGGAACTAGATCTCTCACACACTACTGTTGGGGATATAAAATGGTACAACCATCTTGGAAAACAGTTTGGAAAACCTTTTAACATTTTTAAAAGGTTAAACAAATAACTACCATATGACTCAGGCATTCCTCTCCTAGATATTTACCAAGAGAAACGAAAGCAGATGTCCATATCAAGACTTGTACAAACATGCAGAGCAGCTTTATTTACAATAAACAAAGCCTTGGGGTAGAAGCCCAAAGGTGCATTGATGGGTCAATGGATAAACTGTGGTATCAGCAACTGAAATTTTATTCACCAATAAAAAGGAATGGACTATTCAAAGTAATCATGTTGAATAAAAGAAGCCAGGGAAAAGTAGAGTACATACTACATGATTCCATTTATAGAAAATTTTAGAAAATGTAAACTAATCTATAGAGATAGAATGGAGGGGGTGTTGGGGAGTGCAAAGGGGGGTAGAATTACATAGGGGCACCAGGATACCTTCCGGGATGACAGATATGTTTGCTATCTGGATTGTGGTGATGGTCTCTCATGTGTATACACGTCAATTGTATGCTTTACAAATGTGTGGTTTCGTATTTATTAATTATACCACAAGAAAGATGCTTTAAAACTGTAACACTGCAAACTTCCTCTTGTTTCCGTATTTACTTGGTATAAATATTTCCTTTCATGTTCAACCTTTTAGTATTCTTATTATCTTAGGTGTGTACTTTGTAAGCAGTCTAAAGCTAGATTTCACAGCGTATAACATGCATTTAATAAATACTTTTGACTGTTCAATAAGTGAATCCAGACTGGTAATCTAAATCTTTGATTTAGTCTAGAGAATTTAGTTCATGTACATTCATTATGACATCTCTAAACTCATTTCTAAGACCTGATTCTATTCTTTCTTTTTTTTTTTATTTTTAAAAAATTTTTATTTATTTTTTGACAGAGAGAGACAGAGGGAGAGGGAACACAAGCAGGGAGAGTGCGAGAGGGAGAAGCAGGCTCCCCACCGAGCAGGGAGCCTGATGGAGGGCTCCATCCCAGGACCCTGAGATCATGACCCGAGCTGAAGGCAGACGCTTAGCGTCTGAGCCACCCAGGCGCCCGTATTCTATTCTTTCAATTTCTCCCCTCTCCCTCCCTCCCTCCCTTCCTTTTATCCTTCTCTCTTTTTTTCTTTTTCTTTTCTCCCCTTTTTGCCTTCACTTTCACTGACTGAAATATTTTTTTACCCCTTATCCCAACCTTTTCCCCTCTACTGCTTCAAAACTATATGCTCTATTTTATTGATTATCCTAGAAATTTTAACACATATAGTTCGACTTAACAAAGTCTAAAATTACACAATATCTTTACTCTCTTCCCCCAGAAGAGAAGGCCCTTACTCATGGTGGCTTATTTCCTTGAGTGTGTAATGATGTTACATTTTATTCTGCTATGTGCACACAAGTGCTACAGCATGATAACTGAATTTTCAGACCACAGAGGTAGCATGTTTTCTGGCTCTTAAATTGAGGCAGGGCGGATTGGGGGTGAGGAATCCCTAAAGGAGAACGTGTCTCTCTTCCCCATCTTCTCTCAGAGCCAAAGATGAAAGAGGCTAGCCTCATCCTATGGGGTGAGTTTTCTTTTTCTTCCTAATTCATCCAGTGAGGGGGTGGCCCTTTGGAAATTCCAGATTTATACAGGGTCCCCCCTCTGACCTCCCACCCTATTTAGGTACGCAGTTTTGTCTCCTGACCCTCTCACATGTGGCTTGGGCTTCTTTTCTGTACATTTTCAATTAACCAGAAATATTAGTAAGTTCTCTATTCTCCAAGCTTTCTGGTTAACAGAGGTAGTGACTAAGAATGCAGTTGTAGGGTTCAGAGTGGCTGGGATCAAACTGAGACTCTACTACTTATTTCCTGTGACTTGACTAATGAAAATCTCTGTACCTCAATTTCTTCACATGTAAAGGGAGAGGCAATAATGGTGCCTGTCTCAGTCCTTGCAGGCATTAAATAAATTAATACATTTGAAGAGCTTAGAACAGTACTCGGTATCCTGGGATACAGTAAGGACTCAAATAGTAGCTGCTATTATTGCTACAATTTTCGTGCTTAAAGAAAATGTTCTGAGGTTATATTGTATTCTGTTCTACAAAGGGAGAACCGAATGCAATATTCTGTTCATGTCTTACAATATGAATTTTCATGATATAAACGATTTTCAACTCTCAAATGATGTTACCTAGTTTATTCGTATCTGAAGATAAACGCTTTCCTCATTGACAAGATCGCAAGTATTTGGTATCTGTTGCTTTTCTATTTTTCTTCTTTTTAGAAAATATTATTATCTCTGGAGGTTAGATCTTCAAAGTCTGTTTTTCAATTATAAATTATTTCTACATGCTGTCGGAATAGCAGATACTCCTACACAGAGAAGATTCTACCACTTAAAAGTAGTACGGTAACATTTCATTTTTTTTTTTTTTTTTTAACATAAAATGATGCCAACAGCTGGTTCATTTCATCTCGAGTCAGGACACATCAGTGTATGTACTTCAAGCTCTGGAACATATCACACATATCACGTGGGCTGGCCCTGCTCCATTAATGACATGTGAACCAAATAAATTACAAGTCCAAGCCTTCTCCCCAAATGACACCGATCACATTTCTTAAATACCTGGTGAATGAAGCTTGGTGGCTGAAGCCACGGTTCTCTTAGGAGATGAAACAGCAGGTTTATTAGCATCTTGATCTTTCTGTACTTCTTTCTTTGATCCTAGACAGAGTTTAAAAAGAGAAAAAAGAAGGAAAGAGAGCTAGTTATAATTGAAACAGTAACACAAGTTGTTCGTGGAAAGGGAGGCTTCACAAAAGGCAAAGGGAACAAAATAACATTTGGGTGATTTGTTGCTACGGTCACCACCCCGCGTGCTTCAGGGAGGACACACTCATTTAGGGCAAAGGGAATTTCGTTGTAGCGTTCAGGGGAATCAGCACACTGCTGCCTCTGATTTGATGAAAAACACCCCTGTCTCTGGAGGTCACTGCACCCGAATGCCTCTGACAAACTATCTGGGAATGAAAGTTGTACCGTCCTCAGCCACCAACTCAGCCTGCCCTCCTCTTCCTGCCCCAACACTTTTGCAGAAGACAGAGATGGAAGCTGGAGCCGAACACAGCTGCTAATGACTTCGGCATCCCTGAGACCCGAGCCACGGGGGACATGGTCTGCCTCTAATGAATTTCCATGCAGCTGGGCCACAGAGGTGACCTGGAGAGCCTCTGAGCTCTCTCCGCTGCAGTTGGGCCTTCTTCGTGGGACCTGCTGGCAGAGCTGGCTGCAGCAGAAGGGGATAACCTGAGTGCAAGCAATAACTAAGAACAGTATGGGGCTGCTCCGGAAATTATGTCCGGGTGCAGAGTGCCATTTCCCCATGAATGCCGGCCACAGACACTCACCTTTACATCACCTTCGTTGGAAAAGCCCAGGACCACGGATGGAGGAGTAGAGAAATACCGCAGACCTGGACGTACCCAGACCCGCCTCCACTTCAGCACAATTTATTAGGTCATTTTAACAGAAAGCTTGGGAATGGTTCCTGAGATACGGAACCCGTCCCAGTTCCCACTCCCCAAAGCCTGCGACCTCACTCTTCTTCCAGAGCTAACTACTGGTGGCGATTTGCTGGTTATTCTTCCAGACCTCTTTCTAGGTACTTATAAATATTACCTACACATATACAAACACAGCGCTTGGTTAGCTAAATATATCACATATTGCAATTTCTTTTTACCTACCCACATCTTTAAAGATCTTTTTCCTATCAGTGTATTTATAGATCTTTTAAAAAATGCCACATGTGAATAGGCAATAAATGTGCCATAATTCATTTCCCCATCCTCCTATTGATGAACATTTAGATTGTTTGCAAGTTTTAGCTATTAAAATAGCAACACGTGCTGCAATACACATTCTTCTACTGGTTTCTTTGCACATAGGGACCAGTATCTTTTCAGGAAAAATACATAGAAGTGCTCTTGTTGGATTAAGAGTCTGCTCCTTTGCTGGATTGCTAGACACAGTCCAACTGTCTTCCACAAGGAGCTACGAATTTACACTCCCAGCCAACAGTGCACGAGGGTAACTCTTTCTGCATGCCCCATACCCTATTGACATGGAAGTCTCAATCATTTTAATTTTTGCCAGACACTTAGAGTCTTTTCCTATTGGTCATGTGCATTTCTTTGTTTGAAAATAGCCTAATTAAATCCTCTGCCTATTTTTCTTCCTGATGTATTAAGAACTCTTCATTTATTCTGGATATTAATCTTTTCTTTGCCTGCTATATAAGTTATATCTTCCAGCCTTTCACTTTTTAAAATTTATTTATAGTGTATTTCATTGCACTGTGATTTTAAATTTTAATATGTTCAAATATATCAATTTTCCCCTTTATATAAAAACACCATTATAGATGATTTATATGTACGTGTGCATGCATGTGTATGCGCGCATGTGTATATATGATGGCGGGGAGAGATTATTCCAGGAGTTTGGAGAGAGAGGCAGGTATTTGGATCCAACCTCCCCATCTTTCATTCTTTTCTGGCCTGACTGGGTTCCCACTTCCCCCGCACCATTGGACCTGCCTCACTACCTCTCCATCCTTGCTCACCGGCCTTCTGCTCGTCCCCCCCACACACCTGTCACCATCTCTGCTTTATTGCTTTTCGACAGACTCTTTATTCTTGTTGATTGAACTCTTCTAAAGCCTGAATTCTCTTTTGCATTTCTTTCTTTTTTTTTTTTTTTACGATTTTATTTATTTATTTGTCAGAGAGAGAGAAAGAGAGCACAAGCAGGGGGGAGTGGCAGGCAGAGGGAGAAGCAGGCTCCCTGCTGAGCAAGGAGCTCGATGTAGGGCTCGATCCTAGGACCCTGGGATCATGACCTGAGCCGCAGGCAGATGCTTAACTGACTGAGCCACCCAGGCACCCTTTCTCTTTTGTATTTCTCCCCCATTGCTTTTTTTCTTCCTATTCTCAATATGCTTCATGGCATTTAGTTTAACACACCCTCAGTCTTTCACATCTTGGTAAGTGGCACCATCATTCACTCACTGTGCTCAGGCCCCAACACTAGGAGTTATCTCGGTTTGTGTCTTTGCTCCCTGCCCCCATTTGACCCATTAGCAAAGCTTGTTGGTTCTCCTCTGAGTACATCCCAGGGCTGACCACTTCCCTCCCCTCGGCTGCTCCTGTAGAACCCAGCGCCACCACTTCCTCGTCCTCCCCACTAGGGCCTCCTACCTGATCTCCTGTTCCCACTCCTGCTCCTTTCCAGCTTACTCTCCCACAGTAGCAGATGAATTGCTTCAAATCTAAGTTAGAGCAAGTGATTCTCAATCTCGAAACCCTCTGAGCACCTTCCAAGATACTCAGAATGAACTGTTAACTCCTTGTCACATCTATGAGGCCCTACAGACCAGCTCTAGCCAACAGAAATACAATATGAGCTGCTTGTGTTATTTAAAATTTCCTTGTAACAACATTTAAAAAGTAAAAAGCGTAGTGAAACTAATTGTAATAACATTTTTGATTTCACCCAACATATTCAGTGTCACTCCAACATCTGGCACTGGCTACATTTTGAGTTCTCAATAATGGCTCACGAGCCCCCGGCCACCATACTGAGCAGCGCAGCCCCAGATGATCTGGTCTCCTGCCTACTTCATAGACACACTGTGGTAGCTAACTTTATGTGTCCACTGGACTGGGCCACGGGGTGCCCAGACGTTTGGTCAAACATTTTTCTGGGTGTTCCTAGATGAGATTAAATTTAAATTGGTAGACTGGGGAAAGCAGACTGCCCTCCCCAATGGGAGTAGGCGTCCTACAATCTGCTGAAGGCGTGGGCAGAACAAAAGGCTGACCAAGAAGGAACGTCAGTCTTCTGCCCTCAGACTGGAACTTACACCATCAGCTGTCTCTGGGTCTCTGGCTTGCCGACTGCAGACCTGGGGACTTCTCAGCTTCCACAAACATGTGAGCCAATGCCTCATAAGAAATCTCTTTATATATATAAAGTATTTACTTATAACAACAGATTTTATATTATATAATATACAAATTATATATATAATATATATATTCTATATCTTCTGTCTCTATATAAAATGTATTACATGCACATGTAAGTATATCCTATTGGTTCTGTTTCTCTGGAGAACTCTAACACACACGTGGCGTCACTCTGCCCCTGCTCACGCACTCCAGCCATGCTGAAGCCACGCCTCCTCCCATTCTCCATTCAGCTCCATTTAGCTGGAGTTCCTTCTGCACAGAACATGTTTCCCCGAGACCTTGAGCATGGTTCACCCACCCATTCATTCAGGTCTCTGCACAAATGATAATCTTCAGAGAGGCCGTGCTTGACACCACAGGTGAAACAGCCCTCCTGCCCCCTGCCACTCTCCCCTTCACTTACTTCATTCCTCTTCATAGTGTGTATCGTACCCCAAATACGCGATACCCTCCTCTGTTTGTTTATTGTCTGCCTTCCCCACTAGATCCTAAGCGTCAACCACAGGGCCACATCCATCCTGGCCCAGGGTGGTCATTCAGTCAATTCCGTCCTTGTCTCCTCCTTCCCACCGGGCTTCTTTCAAGACATCCTGCTCAGGTACTTCAGGGCCTACAGAAGGCTGGAACCTGGGGTCCTGAAAGCCACCACTTCCCTCCACCGAAGCCAGACCCACCCTGCCGAGAACCCAATCTATGGCTCACTTCATTCTTCTCATCCCTCCTTCTGCTCAGATTTTAGGTATCAACAAATACAAAAAGGTACTGGGACTCATGGGAGCTGAAATGTTAAAAGCCAAAAGTCTGCATTAAACACATTACTTTAGAAGAAAATTAAACATGAATATTTATTCAGTGTCTCAGTATTTCTCATTCAGACTTCGTGGAGTATGATTTGCCTGCTTCTATCAAAAATTTAAATATCGATATACCTGACCTAGCAGTCCTGCTCCTACAGATCTCTCTTTGGAACCTCTGAGTGTTACCTTCCATGGCCATAGGGGTTTTGCAGCTGTGCTTAAGGGAAAAGATTATGTGCAAAGAGACTTCATACATTATTCACAATAATAAAGGAGAGTAAATCATCAAAATGCACACTGGGAAATGGTTAAATAAATTGTGGTATATCTATACCATGTACTTTTATGCAGCCATTAAAAAGAATGAAGTAGCTCTATATTGTACCAGCACAGAAGTTGTACATGATAAATAAAAGAGCTAGTTGTTGAACTCTATGCATGGTATTATCCCATTTTTATAACACAAAATGTTATCTGTATTATACTTTAAACTATATAAGAAGATTTGAAAGAAAGGCACCAAGTTGTTAATAATGGTTACCTCTGAGCAGCAGGATTGAGGGGATATTACTTTTTATTTTACTATACTTCTGGATTATTTTCATTTTTTATGATGACCACATATTACTTTTATAGTAAGAAATAAACAATAAAAGGAGTGAAACCAAAACCAAAATGAAAATAATTTGTCTGATCCATGAAAGGATGAGGAGAGAAACCAGCCTAGTGCACCCAATTCTACAACTTTGATGGAAGGTTTCACGGTCCCTCCCATAGGAACACAGTGATGCCTAGAAAACTCCTGTGTGGTTCTGGGAATTCTTGATGGCACAGAAAATTACAGCAATTAGTGAAGGCTTTCAGTACTTTTTGCAGTTTTCTTGCAATCCAGACTCAGCCTTAATGATTTTGAAGTGTACCATAAGCTTTCACCTAACTCTGTAAGACCTCTGAGTATCTAGGAATGCCAGACTGGGCTCTGGCCTCATGGCTTTCCTCCTGTCGCTCTGGACACTCTCTCTCTCCCCTTCACTGTGGCTTCCTCCTTTGCCTGCACCGGAGTAAAGCTGCCTCAGAGTTCTGCCTCACCTTTCTCCCGGTCTATCCTTCTGGATGCTCCTGACTTCCCAGCATGCTTGCACCACCAAGTTGCACATGCTGCTGACCATCAATTCTGTCATTTCCAATCCAGATGCGCCCAGACATCTTTCCTGAGATCCAGACCTGTTTTTAGCAGCCAACTAGACACCACCACAACCTACCAGACGACCAGATCACCACACCCCAACTGGAACGAATTTTCTTCTTCTCAAATAACTCTTCTTCCTAGATTTTCTTTCTTGGTCAGTCATTCCCCTGGTCACTGAAACCAGAAGCCAGCAAGTCCTCTTCTTTATGCTCCCACATCTAATCAGCCACTACTTGTCTGCCTCATAAAGCAGCTCCTGCATCTGGCTCTGTTCCCATTCACACTATTTACCCTAGCTCAGTTCTCATCATTTCTCACTGGGACAGCTGGAAAAATCTCCTAAGTGATTTCTTGGTCCTGCGTCTTACCTTCTTCATGTTTACCTGACTCATCCTTCTTAATGGGATGACCTTTCCTAATCATTAACCAGAGCATATGATTTTCCTTTTAAAGCCGTTCCAAAGCTTTCCCTGGTCTTCGGCAGCAAGTCCCAACTATATGGCATGGGGTACGCAACCTCCAGGGCCCTGCTTTTTCTGCCACGGGCCCTGCAGTGGACACCGCAGTTTCCATGTGACATTCTTATCTTCACCTAGGCTGTTGTCTTAGGCTGGAGTGCTCAATCTCTCCTTTGTTGGCTTTGGCCCACTCCTGATCATCCCCAGATTCATCTCACCTCTCTTCACTGAAAGCTTCTGTATTATTCCCTGTTGCCACTGGGACAAATGACTACAAACGAGTGGTTTAGAACAACACAAATCTATTCTCTTATAGTTCTGGGAGGCTAGAAGCATGGAGTCAGTTTCACTGGGCTAAAGTCAATGCACCAGCAGGGCTCATTCTTTCTGGAAGTTTCAGGGAAGAATCTGTTTCCTTGCCTTTTTCAGCTTCCAGTGTTCCTTGGTGAGTGGCCGCCTCGACCCTCTTCAAGGCACATCACCCCGATCTCTGCTTCTGTCCTCATATCTCCTTCTCTAACTACTCCTGCCCTCTGCTTATGAGGACCCTTGTGATTACACTGGGTCTATCCAGCTAATTCAGGATCATCTCCCCATCTCAAGACCCTTAACTTAAGCACGGCTGCAAAGCCCCTGTGGCCATGGAAGGTAAGGCTCAGTGGTTCTGATTAGGGCATTATTTAACCTATGATAATACCTTCTGTGTCTAACTGAATGAATAAATGAGGAAACTCTTTTTACTCACCAAAAAAGCATTAATTTCTTGGTCTGTATGAATCTCCTGAGTCCCCGTCACTTATTTCTGAAGCTTTTACTAATTTCCGCAACCCCTCTTGAATATTTGTCTTTCCTTAAACCCTGTTCAGCCTTCCCTGTTACTTTCCCCTAGTGTAGACTATATACCTCTAGAGGACATCTCTTGTTTGGCCTGATCAGCTTCTTTTAAAGCACCCATGCTCACATGGGGGAACTAAGCCTTCCCTCCTCATGGGCCACGTGATTGGTATGTGTGTGTGTGTGTGTGGGGGGGCTGATACACCTGGATCTGGAGATGGGCCTGTGACCCAGGCCTGCCCAATCAGAGCTCTGCATCATGCTGGAGTGACAGAGCACCCTGGTTTGAGAAGGAAAACAAAATCCAGATTGGGATAATGAGAGCCTTTATCTTACAAATTTTGCTGGAATTACTAGAAAAGAATTCTTTTTCTGATTGATGCCTAAACTGGTGGGATGTAAGCCTGAACTGCCTTTGACTATCTCTGACTCCGTGCCGGGAGAGCCTTTGCCAAGTAGCAGCCAAGAGAGGGGGACGTGGGGACAGGAGAAAAAAAAATCATTCACGATGTCACTGTTTAAGGACCTGGGTACAGCCCTACCTCACATTAGCAATATCACCTGGACTTGTCAGTTATGTGAGCCCAAATCCTTCTGACCTTTAGCATTCTCTTTTGCCTAAGGCAGTTTGATTAGGTTTTTGTGACTTGCAACCAGACAAGGCCTGAGAAGGTCAGCTAGAGAAAATAGCTCCTTAACAGATATATATATACACGCTCATCTCTTATGGGTTCATAATTGGTCAAAGCTACTTCTTGCGTACCTCAGTGTACCTTCTGCACATGGAGATTCAGAGCTATATAAAAGGATGTATGTATACAAAATCAGAGCCCTGTTGGTGGCGCTTTTGGGGTGGAAGGGAGAAGGTGCTGGGAGGGGAAGAAATGCCAGCCTCATTGGAATCAAAGGATAAGATCATAGTTTTGATTTGAAACCCTGTTACTGATCATATCCACCCCAGTGCAGACAATTACTATACCTTCAAATGGTCCTGAAGTGTTACGCTCTACATAAAGCAGCAAAAACCTCCCAAAGGTCTAAGTTGAAGGGTTCTGACTGGCAATCCATACACAGTAGCTCAGGAAAAAAAAAAAAAAAGAACAGCGTACAGCTCAGTTTCTCATGTGGACAAGGCCTTCCACAGTGACATGAGTGACTATTGCAGCTGCTGGGAGAAGACCTATTTTGTGTTTTAGTCCTGAGCTGGACATCATAAAAGTAACTGACACACCGTTCATCATGGGTGCTTAAGGCAGAGACCACTTGCCGGGTTGCCTGGGAGCCGTGAGAATATGAGGAAAGCTGCCAAGAATGATGGGCTTGCTCTGAGGATGAGGCTGGTATCTTAAAAACAAAATGTAATGGTAAATGACAGTGGGTCATTCAGGGTCCTGACTGAGCACCTCAAAATGCGGAAAAAATAGATTTAAGATAATGGTTAGAAGAATGCTATATACTTGTTTCATAAAACTAAATAAGCATGTCAAAAAAAATCAAAGGGAATATTTACAGGCTCTGAACCTCACACACAATGGGCCATGTGTACATGCGAGTCAATCTCAGTATAACTAAGGAAAGATAGGAAACAAAAAAGGATAAAGAAATATACACAGCAATAGACTTTATCCCCCATCTGTCTAACAGTCGCACACGATGCACCTGTCAAAGCCACGGTAATAGGGCTGATTCTTTCCTGGCCCTACGGACCCACTCCCAGACAAGGAACAAGAATGGAAGGAAGATGGAGAGGAGCCAAAAGAAAAATGAAATGCAAACGTGGCAACAATGCAAGTAATTATTATTATGCCAGTGTAACTGAAAAGAGATAAATAGAAAAAAAATGAATGATGTAATCAGGAAGCAGGGATTCTGATGTCACTTAAAAGATAAATGGAATGTGGGAACATTTCAAGGGAAGATTTATAGAGTTTGAATAGAATGGAGCACAGAAACATTATCTAGATAGGAATGTATCAAATAATATATTCCCCCCCCCCCCCCCCCATACAAAACTCTTACTCATTCATTATTAAGCACCAAATATGCATCAGGCGCTGTTCCAGTGAAAGAGACTGGTATGAGCTGTCATGGAGATTATACTTTTGTTGAATGTATATATTCGCATTTATAAATGCCTGGAACTAGCTTGCAGTTGCTTCCGTGTGTGTTATCTCACTTTGCCCCACTTCTAAACTCTGTTGCTATTGCTACTGGTACCATTAATTTGCAGATGAAGAAAGTGAAGGTATGGAGGTTGTAACATAGCCACATTTACCAGTATGTGGCTGAGCCAAGCTCTGAACCTGTGATTTCTTGCCCTCATTTTAGCCTGCATTTCATTGCAATGGCCCCAGTGAGTCCTGAGACATAATGAATCCTATGGCCTGCCCGCCTACCTGTACTCAGAAACACAGTCAATCCAGGTGAGTCTGACCCCACATGACAGTCTAAAGGACAGTAGGATGGGGCCAGGGTGAGAACACTCAGAGCGGAGTCAAGGGAGAGGGCAGGAGCATGTAGATACTAAAGGTCTTCTATTTTGGGTGGGGACTAAGAGACCAGACTAAGAGACAAGACATTTGTTTTCTAAAGCTGGAAGCCAGTGAATCCCTATCTCTTTTCCACCCCGTGACCCAGCCTTCCTCTCTCTCTCAGTCCATACTGCGTGGAACTTGTTACACTTTGCTAAATAATCTCCCTCTTCTACTTTCATCCTCAATCTCTCCCAGAGCAAACTTCTCAAATGGTCCCCACTTGTCCTTATCCTCCTCACCCAATTTATCTTTGACTCAGGAGGTCCCCTTCAAACTATCTAGTACCCCACCAGAACCTGAAGCCTTCATGCTCATGTGAAACCCCTTTTCCTTCGATGTTCTAATGTTCTGGTCTACGCCAACACTGTTCCCTATTGTTACCTACAGCAAGGTTACTGTTCCTCACTTACCCCCAGGTATGGACTTCCTGTTTACCCCAGGTCCTGCCATCACCCTAGAAATGTCAATGATCTCATGCATAACTCATCTGACATCCCAGCCTTTCAGTCCTTTGACATCTGCAACTCCTGCCAGGCATATTTAATCAGGACCCCTGGGCATCACCCTGGATCTTGTCATCAACTAGAACTTCACCTCTGAAATTCACATACTCTACTTTGGAACACAACCTTCTATCCTCCAGCCATCTCACTATGTTACTGCCACTCCATCAGTTCATTTCCCTAATCTAGACTATGAATCCCTTCACCCCCAAACTACTAGGCTCCTCCTGTCTTCACCTCCTTTCCTATCCAATCTAAAGTTGATCCCAATGTCCTTCACTTCTACTATCCTCCTCTCCACACTCTTGCTCTAATATCAGAAACCACCATGGTCACAAGTATCTGCAGAACCCAACCCTAGCCTAACCTAGTTGTCATTTTCCACTAGTCCAGCTAGAAGACACAACGACACAGATGGGGCCATCAGATTTACAGTCACCGGCTATAACTGCAGCCACAACACAGGCCAGTAATTCTACTTTTTCTCTTTATCTTTTGCATTCCTCCTTTTAACCTATTAAAAAAAAAAAAAACAAAGTTTGACATCTGAATCTTTCTAAAAGATCAGTCCACAGGCTTTAAACAAAACTTAGCAGTATCCCACCCTCCATATGCCCAATTCATACTCATCACTTTTAATTTTTTCAGCTATGTTTCCTAGTATTTATCTTTATGTATCTAAGTAACAGGTTTATACTACTGATATTTACACTTTAGACATATTTTAGTATCTTCCTACTACAGAAAATAACAATTTTGCTCTCCATAGGCTTGCTACTACACCACCTCCCTCATCAATACAGTTGTACCATAACTTTTGATTAAGTCAAAATTCACTGTTCATCTTGTTACAATTACATGAATATTATTCACAATTGATCAATTTTCTTACTTGTATGACTTTTTATTTTCCCTGGATTTAATAGCTTGGTTTTTGTTCGCTTAGATTTCTATATATTTTGCTAATTCTCCACCAAAACACTCTATCAGAGCACAAGTCTCTTCTCACAATCATGTAAAAGGTTCTGTTTTATTTTCCTGGAACCCTCAATTCTCCATTTTGTTCTGGACTGGTAATTTCTAAGACTGTTGCAGGGCTGTCATCCTAAAACCTCCCTTCATCATCATTCTGGGAAATTCCTTTGCCTCTTTCCTATGTAGGGTCCCTTTTTTCTGGACCTCATGTCTTCCTTTTTCTTGGTCTGCTTCCTTATTCTGGTAGAGCACATTTCGTTTTTGACGTTCCAGAGAAATGTACATAGGAGGTAAATTATCTGACATCGTCCATGGCTGAAAATTTCTTTATATAATTAATTGGCTTAATCCAGAATTCTAATATGGTAATCATTTCCCCCAGAACTGTGAATGCATTTCTCGTTCAGCTTGCAGGGCTGCTATCGAGGAGTCTGATGCCATTATAAATTTCATCCTTTTGTATGTGATCTGTTTGCTCTTTTGGGAAGCTCTTGGTGCCTCTTCTTTTCCCTGTGTTGTGGAATTTCATACTGATATGTCCTGGTGCGGGTCTTTTTGCATTAGTTGTATTGGGCCCTTGGTAGATTCTTTTAGTCTGCAAACCCTCATCCTAGGAATTGTGGGAAATTTCTTGAAGTGTTACTTCGGCAATTTCCTCCCCTCTGACTTCTCTGCTTCCTTTTTATGGAATTCCTATTTTTTGTACTCCAAATTTATATCTATTGATCAATTGATAGATTTAAATACACACACATACATATATATCCATCCTATATATAAATGTCTCCTTTTTGGGTATCTCCCATGCACATGACACTTAATACACCCAAAACTGAACTTGTCACCTAAAAAAAACTTCTTCTCAGTCCTGCCTTCTCTCAGTAAAAGTGATTTAGGGCTAAACCAGAAATGTTGATTTCATCCTCATTTCCTCCCCTTTTCTCACTTCTTCACATGTAATAAAATGCTAAATCCTGTGAATATAATCACACATCTCTCTTAAAACAGAAGTCCACTTCTGTTTTCATAGTTACTGCAAGTTCATTCAGACCAGTGTCACTTCTCTTGTGGAATTCTGAAGCAGCCTCCTTTATCCTCTGGCCTCCAGTTAGCTCTGCTCCAACTTATCCTTCAGATCTCAACCTAGAGGTCTCTAGATACTGCCAACATGCTCTGTGGCTACAACTTTATTATACTCTAGACCTTCTACCTGTCTACATTCCCCATTAGACAACACATTACAGGAGAATTGCCCACTCAGTAAACATTTATAAACAAACAAGTTGGTTATTATTACTAATTATGTTCTTCCTCTGTGGGAAATGAAATCAACCTTCAGATTAGATAGATTCCTAACATTTTGAAATCTCTTATTTTCTTCTTCTTATTTCTTCTCCAGTACTTCTCTCTCCCTACATAATAAACAGACATGTCCTAAGTCAGTAATGAGAAATCACTTTACACACTGTTAGAAACAAAATGAGTAAAGCTCTGAATATGATGGATTTGTGGAAAGAAAATAACCAGCTCTCCTGGGGAATCGAGACACTGCATGACCTATTAGGTACTGAGAAAGTGGGAATAAGTAAATTGTGGTGGGAAAAATACTTTGTATTTTTGAAACTATACAAACAGAGATTAAGGTTTTATTCATTGTGGCAGTTTTAGTGAGGTAAGCCTAAATGAAAGAAATGGTCTGGATTGTTTGTTTCATTTGACCTAATGATTTACTTTCACGTTAATTTGAAAGCATAATAAAATTGTGCCTTTCAGAGCTAACATTTTCTGCACATAAATAAAAATCCCTAGCATGGTCTAGTTAGTATTAAATAAGTACCCTCATGTTAGTATTGTTTTGCTCCACAGGCTGCATCAGCCCTTTCTTATTTTCTGAACTATTTATTCCTTAAAAGGTCCTTCATATTCCTTTAGTCATTCATTCATCATATATTTATTGGGTGGCCCCATTGTGCTTTATATGGTATTAGCTGCTGCAGATTCCAAGGTGAAAAGACAAAATCCTTCCCCTGAAAGTCACCAAGTAGTGGGGCATGTAAATAAGTAGACAAGATAACATAGCAAGTGCCAGCCTGGAGTCCTGAGTAAAGATTTCTCTCTGGGAGCTCCCAGGAGAAGCCAGGTAGGGCTTCCCCAAAGAAGGTAACTCTTGAGCTGAGATGTGAAGTATGCAGAAGAATTGCCAAGAAGGAAAGGATACAACCAGGTGGGGGGATCATGTGCAAAGATACGTGGGATACGGGGCCAGCCCACTCAGGGCCAGTAGGGTGGAGTATGAGACTGGAAGGCTTGCTTCTTGGGTCCAGCCTACCTTGTCTCTGGCCTTCCAGCATCTCCCACTTCATTAGCGAGATGAATATTCTGTTTCCCTCCAGCATTTCTGAATTCCCCTGAAAATCCAATGCAAGGCTAAAAAAATACCACTGTTCATTTAAATACTTAATGTGCTACATATATACTTCTTGCTTTCTTTTTTATAAATGCGAAATTATAAATGAGATTGAGGTTGCCAATGAATGGAATGATGACTAGTGAAAAAAAGACAAAGTAAACAGGAAGTTAAACTGTTACTAGCTGCTACTGTATGGAGTTTAAGTTTTCCGGCTAAGGTGACAGATCAAGACTCTGTCATCACATGGAAATAAATATTTAAATACATTATTTCCATTTTTATAAAATGTTACGTGTTCATTGTACAAAAATGAGAAAACACACTTTTTCTTCATTTCTGCCACTTCCTCACCCAGCAATAACCCCTATGAACCCATTGAAATGCATTATTTCAGACCACATTATGTGTGTGTGTGTATATTCTTAATATTATAATACAGTTTTAAACACTTTCTATTGTGAAATATAATACTTAAAACTTAGTTGTACAGGGGCGTCTGGGTGGCTCAGTCGTTAGGCATCTGCCTTCGGCGCAGGTCATGATCCCAGGGTCCTGGGATCGAGCCCCGCATCGGGCTCCCTGCTCTGCGGGGAGTCTGCTTCTCCCTCTCCCACTCCCCCTGCTTGTGTTCCCTCTCTTGCTGTGTCTCTCTCTGACAAATAAATGAAATCTTTAAAAAAAAAAGAAAAAGAAAAGAAAAGAAAAAAAAAACTTAGTTGTACAGTTTAACAAGTAATTAAAAGCAAACACTCATGAAGTTGTCACACAAGAACTGGAACCTTCAGACACTATTGGCACCCAAAGCTCATCATGTTTAAGCTTCTTCCTTCTCACTCGAGGAAGCCACTGTCATGTTATTTTTGGTCACGATTCCTTGCTTTTCTTCATAGTTTTGCTACTCCACATGCAGCCTTAAGCAATATCCTTAAGTCTGTTAAGTCTTAAACTTTTTATCAGTGAAACCATACCGTGAATATTTTGCTGTGTTGCAATTTGTACTTAACATTGTAACATTCATGCAGCCCTAGTCCATGGTCCCTGCAAAACAGTGATCCGTGGTGTGCATATATCACAGTGTAGTTGTTTGTTCTGATGGAAGTTTCAGGTACTACCACTTCTAGTTTTTAGCAATTATAAGCAATGCTCCTTTGAACATACTTGTATGTGTCTCCTGGCACACGTGTGTGCATCTCTCATATATGTACATGCAGAATTCTTAACTTAAGGCAGGTGCAAACATTACAAGACAATGCCACACTGTTTTCCAAAGTGGCTACATCCATGTCCCTGTTTCCTGGTAGGACTGTACAGTTTGTCATATACTACATCTTCATCAACACTAGGGAAGGTCAGATTTTAAAAGGTCACCATTCTGATGTGTGTACATCCCACTGTGATTTGAACCGCATTCTGCTGGTCACCGATGCAGTTTAATGCCCTTTTCATATATGTATGGTACATTTACTTTTTTTCTTTTGTGGAATGTTGGCCAAGTCTTTTGTTCCTTTTTTTCCCTGCTTTGTTTTGCACTGACTTGGACGAGTCACAATATAATTTTGTAACCTTTTAAAGAATTTAATATATTATGATCATCTTTCATGAGAATATTCATCTACAATATTTTTCAAGTGGAAACTGATTACTAATTTGGTGGCTTAACTCATAATTGAGAGAGTAGACATTTTAAACTAGGAGTTGTGGTTAAAAATACCAATTATTTTGAAGTGGGAGTTGGAAGTAGGAAAAAGACATAATGGGGAGGAGGTTGTTTAAGATATATTAGCATATCTGTTTAGGGCCCAGACACTCAGCTTTACTGTTTGCTTAGTTGTGTGACCTCAGACAGGTTTCTTAAACTCTCTGAGCTTTGTTTTCCCAGGTATAAAATGGGCAATAATAACTGTAGGCTCCAACACTAAGGAAGAATACAATGGTATAGTGCATTAAAAGTGCTTAACATAATGCCAGGGACTTATTAAGCATGCCAAAAAACAGTACTTATTAACAGTACTAACAATAAAGTTAATACTTAATTATTAAAGATATTTGTCTAGAACCTATAGATTATAAGCACTGTACTGGTGTATGAAATCATTAGTGAATGAGGTTGCTATTATTCCCCTTTTTCCAATGAAGTATCCAAGGTCAGAAAAGTTCAGTAATTAAATCAAGGTCACACAGCTATTAGAGGTGTGACCACAACTAGAATCTGCATCTAACTTCAAAGCTCATTCCCTAGTTTCTCTGCCATCCAAATTCTACGTGATAGAAATTCACTGTAGCTTATTAATTAAGTCATTCCATTCACTGGAACAAAAATCACATGGAGAAAGAAATATGTCCAAGGTGGCTTTTGCTTTTTAAAGCCTAAAGAGGTATAGCCAATTAAAAAAAAAAGGACCCAATTTTTAAATTTTTAATAATTTTTAAATAAAGGTCCTAGAAATTGTCACTTTTCCCCCAGGTCATGGGCACAAAAGTGCTGCATGCTGGCAGCCAGAGCAGACTGGTGCTCTGCTGGGTGGTGGTGGTCACAGCTGCCATGTGAGGAGGCCCAACACTGTCAGAATTACCCAGTGCCAGGGCTACAAAATGGGCACTGGGTGCAAGCGGGAGATTTGCAGTCTGTTGCTCAGGCTTGAATTCAACCCTGACATCTGGTTTTGTTACTTTGGGCAAATTACTTGATTTCTCTAATCCAGCTTCCTAATCTAGAAAATAGGGTTAAGAAGAGTACTTGTGTATCATGGGTTATAAGTGAGAACAAGATGAGATGATGGGTATGGCTAAGTATACAGTAAGTACTCAATAAGTGCTGACCATTATTATCATAGTTGCTCATCAGTGAGCCATACCTCAGTTTGGCCTGTATAATATTTAACCTATTGTCCCAGCTCGGATCCACAGCGTGACACTGTCATGTTGGTTTAAGTTGCGTATACTGAATAATCAGGCATTCTACTCTTACCCATTCCCCAACTCTCTCCTGCCATGTAGACTGTTCAAGAATCAGAGCTTCTTTTGGGCCAGAGGACTCTGTATTTCAGGGTCCTGTCTCTGGTGGCCATATACTGGCTTCTCATGTTCAATATGGGGCCCAGGTAACCTCAGGGAAGCCATAAATAAATGAGATGACACATGGTTGCAGGCAAATTGCTTTTTCTTATCTGACACAAGAACAGTTCTAACCACATTCAGGCTCCTCGGGGGTCTCATCTTTCCTCCAAGCCCTTACATAACAAATATGGTTTCCTTTATAAGAGGAATTCTACTTGATCTTGTCATGATATTATATATTCTAAAGTCCTACATCCTAATCAATGTCATATTTAATCAGCCAGTCTTCCAATAAATAAATGAATGTAGGATATTAGAAAAAGAAGAAGCGTTGGAGGAAGACCTCAACTAAAATCTTGAGTTGGCTACACAGTAACTCTGACACCAGGAAAGTCACATTTAATCATGTCTAGAAATGAGGAAAGAGGTACTCTATGGTGTTGCTCCAGTGTTTAGGAAGAGCATGAGTTTAAAGCACTTAGGGCAGAGTCTAGCACATAATACTAGGCAATAAATTGTAGAGATCATGTTCATAATGATGGCGGTGGTCATCAAGATGGTCAAGACCTAGGCTAGTGAAGGACTCATCATAGCTAAGCAATCAATACATGGTCATCTTGAATGAGAATCAGATGTCTGGCAAGTGACTGGGAGTGGCAGGGCTAGGAAAAAGGCATCATAAAGGGAACAGCTTGAATGAGGAAAGGCACAGGGACAAAATGTGCCTTGGCTTATTCAGGGAACCAGAGGTGCAATGTGGTGGCATGGAAGAAAGAAGGCTAAAGTGTTAGGCAGGCACACTCAGGAAAGGCCTATGCCAGGCTGGGTGAAACCACGCCCCACAGGGCTAATGAGGTTAAAACGGTCACCAGCAAGACCTCCATGGACCATCCCCCCACTTCTTCACAGGAACATTAACCCTATCTTTTAGAGGCAAACAATGGGAAGAGCTTTGGCTGGCCCAGACCCGTGGCCTCGACCACTGGCGGCCAGATGGACTATAGGGTGTCTGACAGTTACCTCTACCTCATTATAATATTAAAATCTCCACCCAAGGAAGAGCGCAAACCTCATTAACATAACATGATGCACGTATAGGCATGTTTCCTAAGTATGCATGCACGACTTTATGGCCCCCTCTACATGCAAGGACAGAACTCCCCTTTCTAAATATTTATCCTAAACCTAAATAAAAGGAACCCACTTGCCCCACTTGGGGAGTCAGTTATTTCCCTCAATCTCCTTATTTGCTGCAAGTAAAGTTTACCTTGTGCCACAGCCCCACCTGCTGTCATCTCTGCCTATAACTCACCAAGGAGCAAAGTCACATTAGTTCGGTTACATGGGGAGTCTGGATCTGTGCCTGTAGGTAATGGGGAGCCACTCAAAAGTCCTAAGCAGGGGAGTAACAGGACGAGATTTGCATTTAGAAATGTGAAAGGCCGCTGCCAGCAGTGGGGGAGGGTGAGAGGGAGGGATTTAGATGCCTATGGGTTAGGCAAGTTGGGGGACTATTGACTAGTAAAGTGTGGGGCCCAAAGTCGTTCTCAATACAAATATACTGATTAATGGATTAAAAGTGAAAGATTCGAAGACTTTGCAATGTCCAAGAAGTGTGCTATTTTTCTTCAGTTATCTTAGAAAATGGATGACTGACATTTGTCTCTTTCTTATATTTGCATTTTTTTCTACTCCCTATGAAGATCGTAATTAGTATGAGGCAGTTCATCAATGTAAGCTAGCCAGTAGAATATACAAATCTGGAAAGAAATGAAAAGTTTTAAACACTAACATGTAATTAAAAGTTCCACGTTGATCACGCTAAGAGACTGCACGATGTTGTGGTAGCAATTTGCATAACAATGCATTTATGGCACAGGGGGCAGATTTGTGAAACACATAAGTGTCAGAAATCACAATGGAAAACACAGCTCTAAAAGACCATTTGCATTAATTACTGCCGGGCCAGCTCCCATAGCTCTTTGAGGCTGACAAGCAGAGTGGGCAAAATACCAGGTGCGTAACCTTTTAGATACGTGTATATACTCTTAAATGAAAGTTGGGTTTTTGTGCCCTACTTTTGAGGATCTACCACAAAACAAAAGGTTTCACACCAGCCTGTGGGCGGCTTAATAGCAAGGTGAGTCATGGCATTTTATAAATTCTCCTCTGGGACTATGGGTTGTCCCATAATCCTTCCCAAATCACCTACAATACTCTTGCTGTTTTAATGAAAGACTTTGAAAGACATACAAAGGAAGACAAATGTCTCTTTCCCCTTACTTGGATCATTCTGTGGCATTTAATTTAATTAGCACAATTAACAAATAATTGTTAAATAGCACCATAGACCACTAAACTGGCAACAGAGGATAAGGTTATTAAGAGTTTTAAACTCAAGTGCCCTAAAAACAACAACAACAAAATGAAACTGTCCCAGTGAACTGCTTAAGGGACAATTTTTGTGTAATGATTAAGACTAAGGTGGCCTCAGCAATAAAATCAGAGACTGATGAAGCAGCTGCAAATTTTCTGTGCCATTTCTTTTTCATGCGGTCTTTTGACTATATCATAGCCAGCAAGTTCCTCCATAAAAGGAGTGGAAGGGGAAAGGTGAGTGTGTATCTTTTCAATTTCAGATCTAATTGCTGGCAGCCCTAGTCCAAGATTTTAAGGGGAGGGAGCCTTGGGAACCTCTAACACAAAGAGGAAATTGCTGTGGTTCACCTGCATGGAATGCTATTCCCCATCACTGCTGTCTGGCACTTTCTACTGATCCTTTAGGTCTGTGTCTGCGTGTTTTCTGCACACTACATTATGTCTATATAATATGCCTTCATTGTACACTCATTTCTCTTTCACAGCACTTAGCATTAACTATAATTAAATAATTTAGCATGGAAATAGAGATGTTTTTCTCTCCTGTTATGCCCTCGGATCCACAGGGACAAAGACTGTCTGTCTCATACACCATGATTTCCCCAATTATCCAGCACAGCACTCAACTCAAAGAAGGGGCTCAGTAAATATTTGTTGAGAGAGCGGATGCTCACCCAACCAAATTCCACCTGTCCTCACTCCCCCAGATTACAATGAGTTGACTCTGGTGTCACAGCTTGTGATTCATAGCACCTCCTGGCCTGCTGTGAGGGGGCTAGGAACCTCCCCACTGCCGGCCAGAAAGAACAGCAAACAGGCCTTCCAGGACACCCAGCAGTGATGAAGTGGACAGTTCCTCTTTCCAGACATTCCATGCATCATCCCCAAGATATTTTTCTGTCTCCGTGACCTCATGCAAAGGAACAGTCTCAAATTTATTGCTTTTCTTTTTCTCCATCAAAGATTCTTTCTAAACGCTTCTACTCTCCTCTACACTCCTCTATCCCCAACCTATTGCTGGCTCCCCTGTTGGCTTCGCAATGGCAAATAAGTTGAAGCTGTGTTTGCAACTGAGACTCAGCCTCAGGGAGAACACAGTCAACACGAAGCAATAACACTGTCTATACTGAAGAGCCCAGCTCAGCCTAATTGCTTTGAACTTGCCTCCTTCAGGGGCCACTCCTGGGAGGTTTCCGAACACTCCTGAGTCAACATGAGCTTCCACAGTGTGAGGTGCCATGACTCTTTCATTGTCAGAAAAATAACATGCTCTTGGGGCTACTCCTGTTAAAAGAGCATATATTACAGGCTACGGTAAGAACAATCCTCAAATCATCTAGAACCAAGATTCCAGAGCAGCTAAAGCGATCCTTTCACCTGCCCTGTTTTTTCCTAAAGCAGAATACCTTATTTCAGCAAGCTCTTCCTCAACCTCTTCATTTAAGATGTGCTCAGAAAGGAGAGATGATGTTTGGCCAGACTGGAGGGATGGCGGGAGCACCTGTGTGAGTAGCTCTCTCTGGCCCACGTGCACGTCAAAAGCTCAGTAAACACACACTTTAATAATGTGGACAAAACACTTGTATTTTTAAATGATAGTCTGCCTGGAAATACTTAAATTTCTGGAATTTAATTCAGAAATAACAATCTGCCTTTAAAAAGTCGTAAAATGGAATTTTTATAATACAACTGGAGTTTCTGGAGCTCGTAGAGTAACAGCCTCAGTATTCCCCGACTTTTTTTCCCTCAGACAACAAGCTACCAACTGTTCGTTTTCTGTATAACCATAGGAAATCCTTCCATACCTTAGGCTGAATAAAGTAATTTTATTTTCTATATGTCATGTCAACAACACAGAATCAGAGGGCATTTTGACCAAGAAGTAATCTATCTTCAGATCAATATTTTCAACTGAAAGTATTTTCCTATTTGCTACAACAATTGCAAACCAGTTTGAAGAGGCAATGGGTGAAGCTATTGATGTAAAATTATAGGGATCAAGGCACTCTTGAGATTTTGTATTTGACATGAACAACAGAAAAATTTTTCAGGAAAATTTTGAGAAAAAGGACTATTGAAAGACCAAAGCTAAGTTTCTAAAATTCTTGGGAACTTTCCTTTTGCACACCCATCGACAGGATGTTCAGTATCTTTTTTAATCATTAGCTCTCAACCTACAACTCTCTGTTGTCATTGCATTGATATCTATGAGGTAATGATCATTATTAACTTAACAGGAAGACAATATTATGGGAGTAGATCATATTTTGTGCCTCCATGTTTAGTACAGTGTACTAGCTCTCAGCCTGTGTCTGAAAACCCAGGGAAGGAAGGGCATGGGCAGACCACAGAATTATTGTAGGGAGTCTGAGATACTCTATGGGAGGTCACTAGCATTGTCCTACGAAGAAGAACTCGGTCTCTAAGATGTAATTTTCAATGGTAGTTATTTCAATAAAATGTAATTAACTGGCCTCCATCGAGAATAAGAATATTTACGGAGCATGGCACAGAGGTTAAGTATGCAGGTTTCAAAGTCAGACAGACCTAGCCTGATTTCCGCTGTACCACATAGAAGCTGCATGACCCTGGGTGGGGGGTGGTTACTTAATTTTTCAAACCTCAGTTTCCTCTAGAATTAAGTGGGGCAGAGTATATAAATCCCTAACCATCCTGCATGGTACATAGAGATACTCGATAAATATATCTTTTAAAAGGAAGAAAAGAACAGAAAAAAAAAAGACTTTAAAAAACAATTGTGTTATTTATATGCCTGGTATCTGAAACATTTTGCATCCTTCTAATTAGCAACAGAATACTGCACTTAAAACAAATTAATGTCAACTCATTTGCCATCATAAATTAAACTGAGACAACTCTCACTTGGGAGGCACAGACTATGCATATACTAACCATTTATGTCTACGGCTTCTCTGAACTCTTGCTTATTGAGGTAGATTTCATAAAGGCAGACTCCTAGATTATATTACTTTAGTTTCAACTTAAAAAAGCTCTTCAAACAACTCCTATTTAATATTGTATCGTTGATTTAATTGACTTATGGCTATAAGAAATGGCTACAAGTCAAAATATGTCTGTCATGTGTAAAGCCATATTCCAATGGGACTCAGTATTTCCACTTTTAGGAATCTATCATAAGAACACGCATGCGTGGGAATGGGTTACTGTAGCAGGCTTGGACTGCTCAAACCCTGCATATTCTCAAGAAGGGCCTGTTTTATCTTTTTTTTTTCCTTAACATATATTGCATTATTTGTTTCAGAGGTACAGATCTGTGATTCAACAGTCTTGCACAATTCACAGTGCTCACCATAGCACATACCCTCCCCAATGTCTATCACCCAGCCACCCCATCCCTCCCACCCCACCCCCCACTCCAGCAACCCTCAGTTTGTTTCCTGAGATTAAGAATTCCTCATATCAGTGAGGTCTTATGATACATGTCTTTCTCTGATTGACTTATTTCGCTCAGCATAACACCCTCCAGTTCCATCCACGTCGTTGCAAATGGCAAGATCTCATTCCTTTTGATGGCTGCATAATATTCCATTGTATATATATACCACATCTTCTTTATCCATTCATCTGTCGATGGACATCTTGGCTCTTTCCACAGTTTGGCTATTGTGGACATTGCTGCTATAAACATCGGGGTGCACCTACCCCTTTGGATCTCTACATTTGTATCTTTGGGGTAAATACCCAGTAGTGCAATTGCTGGGTCGTATGGTAGCTCTATTTTCAACTTTTTGAGGAACCTCCATACTGTCTTCCAGAGTGGTTGCACCAGCTTGCATTCCCACCAACAGTGTAGGAGGGTTCCCCTTTCTCTGCATCCCCGCCAACATCTGTGGTTTCCTGACTTGTTAATTTTAGCCATTCTGACTGGTGTGAGGTGGTATCTCACTGAGGTTTTGATTTGGATTTCCCTGATGCCGAGCGATGTTGAGCACTTTTTCATGTGTCTGTTGGCCATTTGGATGTCTTCTTTGGAAAAATGTCTGTTCATGTCTTCTGCCCATTTCTTGATTGGATTCTTTGTTCTTTGGGTGTTGAGTCTGATAAGTTCTTAGATTTTGGATACTAGCCCTTTATCTGATATGTCATTTGCAAATATCTTCTCCCATTTTGTCGGATGTCTTTTGGTTTTGTGGACTGTTTCTTTTGCTGTGCAAAAGCTTCTTATCTTGATGAAGTCCCAATAGTTCATTTTTGCCCTTGCTTCCCTTGCCTTTGGCGATGTTTCTAGGAAGAAGTTGCTGCGGCTGAGGTCGAAGAGGTTGCTGCCTGTGTTCTCCTTTAGGATTTTGATGGACTCCTGTCTCACATTGAGGTCTTTCAACCATTTGGAGTCTATTTTTGTGTGTGGTGTAAGGAAATGGTCTAGTTTCATTCTTCTGCATGTGGCTGTCCAATTTTCCCAACACCATTTGTTGAAGAGACTGTCTTTTTTCCATTGGACATTCTTTCCTGCTTTGTCAAAGATTAGTTGACCATAGAGTCGAGGGTCCATTTCTGGGCTCTCTATTCTCTTCCATTGATCTATGTGTCTGTTTTTGTGCCAGTACCATACTGTCTTGATGATGACAGCCTTGTAATAGAGCTGGAAGTCCGGAATTGTGATGCCGCCAGCTTTGCTTTTCTTTTTCAACATTCCTCTGGCTATTCGGGGTCTTTTCTGGTTCCATACAAATTTTAGGATTATTTGTTCCATTTCTTTGAAAAAAGTGGATGGTATTTTGATGGGGATTGCACTGAATGTGTAGATTGCTCTAGGTAGCATTGACATCTTCACAATATTTGTCCTTCCAATCCATGAGCACGGAAAGTTTTTCCATTTCTTTGTGTCTTCCTCAATTTCTTTCATGAGTATTTTATAGTTTTCTGAGTACAGATCCTTTGCCTCTTTGCTTAGATTTATGCCGAGGTATTTCATGGTTTTGGGTGCAATTGTAAATGGGATCGACTCCTTAATTTCTCTTTCTTCTGTCTTGTTGTTGGTGTATAGGAATGCCACTGACTTCTGTGCATTGATTTTATATCCTGCCACTTTACTGAATTCCTGTATGAGCTCTAGCAGTTTTGGGGTGGAGTCTTTAGGGTTTTCCACATAAAGTATCATATCATCTGCAAAGAGTGAGAGTTTGACTTCTTCTTTGCCAATTTGGATGCCTTTGATTTCTTTTTGTTGTCTGATTGCTGTGGCTAGGACTTCTAATACTATGTTGAATAGCAGTGGTGATAGTGGACATCCCTGCCGCGTTCCTGACCTTAGGGGGAAAGCTCTCCGTTTTTCCCCATTGAGAATGATATTCGCTGTAGGTCTTTCATAGATGGCTTTTATGATATTGAGGTATGTACCCTCTATCCCTATACTCTGAAGAGTTTTGATCAAGAAAGGATGCTGTACTTTGTCGAATGCTTTTTCTGCATCTATTGAGAGGATCATATGATTCTTGTTCTTTCTTTTGTTAATGTATTGTATCACGTTGATTGATTTGCGGATGTTGAACCAACCTTGCAGCCCAGGGATAAATCCCACTTGGTCGTGGTGAATAATCCTTTTAATGTCCTGTTGGATCCTATTGGCTAGTATTTTGGTGAGAATTTTTGCATCCATGTTCATCAAGGATATTGGTCTATAATTCTCCTTTTTGATGGGGTCTTTGTCTGGTTTTGGGATCAAGGTAATGGTGGCCTCATAAAACAAGTTGGGAAGTTTTCCTTCCATTTCTATTTTTTGGAACAGTTTCAGAAGAATAGGTGTTAATTCTTCTTTAAATGTTTGGTAGAATTCCCCTGGGAAGCCATCTGGCCCTAGGCTTTTGTTTGCTGGGAGATTTTTGATGACTGCTTCAATTTCCTTAGTGGTTATAGGTCTGTTCAGGTTTTCTACTTCTTCCTGGTTCAGTTTTGGTAGTTGATACATCTCTAGGAATGCTTCCATTTCTTCCAGGTTATCTAATTTGCTGGCGTAGAGTTGCTCATAATACGTTCTTAAAATTGTTTGTATTTCTTTGGTGTTGGTTGTGATCTCTCCTCCTTCATTCATGATTTTGTTGATTTGGGTCATTTCTCTTTTCTTTTTGATAAGTCTGGCCAGGGATTTATCAATCTTGTTAATTCTTTCAAAGAACCAGCTCCTAGTTTCGTTGATCTGTTCTAGTGTTCTTTTGGTTTCTATTTCATTGATTTCTGCTCTGATCTTTATTATTTCTCTTCTCCTGCTGGGTTTAGGCTTTATTTGCTGTTTTTTCTCTAGCTCCTTTAGGTGTAGGGTTAGGTTGTGTATTTGAGACCTTTCTTGTTTCTTGAGAAAGGCTTGTATTGCTATATACTTTCCTCTTAGGACTGCCTTTGCTGCATGCCAAAGATTTTGAACAGTTGTGTTTTCATTTTCATTGGTTTCCATGAATTTTTTTAATTCTTCTTTAATTTCCTGGTTGACCCATCCATTCTTTAGTAGGATGCTCTTTAGCCTCCATGTATTTGAGTTCTTTCCAACTTTCCTCTTGTGATTGAGTTCTAGTTTCAAAGCATTGTGGTCTGAAAATAGGCAGGGAATGATCCCAATCTTTTGGTGCCGGTTGAGACCTGATTTGTGACCTAGGATGTGATCGATTCTGGAGAATGTTCCATGGGCACTAGAGAAGAATGTGTATTCCGTTGCTTTGGGATGGAATGTTCTGAATATATCTGTGAAGTCCATTTGGTCCAGTGTGTCGTTTAAGGTCTTTATTTCCTTGTTGATCTTTTGCTTAGATGATCTGTCCATTTCAGTGAGGGCAGTATTAAAGTCCCCCACTATTATTGTATTGTTGCCAATGTGTTTCTTTGCTTTTGTTATTAATTGCCTTATATAATTGGCTGCTCCCATGTTAAGGGCATAGATATTTACAATTGTTAGATCTTCTTGTTGGATAGACCCTTTAAGTAGGATATAGTGTCCTTCCTCATCTCTTATTACAGTCTTTGGTTTAAAATCTAATTTGTCTGATATAAGGATTGCCACCCCAGCTTTCTTTTGGTGTCCATTAGCATGGGAAATGGTTTTCCACCCCCTCACTTTCAATCTGGGGGTGTCTTTGGGTCTAAAATGAGTCTCTTGCAGACAGCATATCGATGGGTCTTGTTTTTTCATCCAATCTGATAGCCTGTGTCTTTTGATTGGGGCATTTAGCCCATTTACATTCAGGGTAACTATTGAAAGATATGAATTTAGTGCCATTGTATTGCCTGTAAGGTGACTGTTACTGTATATTGTGTGTGTTCCTTTCTGGTCTATGTTGCTTTTAGGCTCTCTCTTTGCTTAGAGGACCCAAGAAGGGCCTGTTTTAATTGACTGGACCTTGGCCAGCTCCTGGTAGCCTGGCTTTTGGAATGTTCTGACTGATAAGAGTGTTCTCCATGCCTAAAGCCTTGGGTCACACTCTACCAATTTGCCTAGATGGTTTACACATTCAATAAGTGGTACATCTCTGTGACTGATCCATAATAAAACCCTCTACAATCAGGCTCAGGTGATATGCTATTACACATCATTGTGGAAGGAATTAAATACATCTGTGACATTCGACTGAAGGGATTCTTGGAAGCTTGTGCCTGGTTTCTTCTGAACTTTGCCCCATAAGCTTTCTCCCTTTGCTTTTTTTTTTTTTTTAACCTCTGGATCCTTTCACTGCTATAAATTGTTAACAATGAATAAAGCAACCTCTGAATCCGGTGAGTACTTCTTTGGAATCAAGCTTGAGGGGGTCTTGTCAAACCCAACAAAATATGTTTTTGCAAAAAAGTTTACTGCAATTAATTGTTTCATGATATTGAAACACTGAAAACAATTTAAATGAACAGGTATAAATAGTTCTACAAATTAGGCTAAATCAATGTAAAGTTTTTGTAATATCATTAAAAACAACATTTTCATATATTTATCATGACATTGGAAAATGCTTGGGATATAAAGGTACCCGAAAAATCAAGATCCAGAACTATATATAAAGCTTCAACCCAAGTATGAAAAAAGTTCCCCACCTGTACAGAAAAAAGACTGGAAGAAACGATGCTAATATATATTAGTGGCTATTCATGGACGATGAAGTTATGAAATATTTTATTGCTTCATTTTTTCTGTATTCTTCATGTTTTCTCCTCAGAGCAAATTATTATCCTATTTTTACTGACTTATTTTAATATATTTCAGTGCCAAATTAAAACATGTATGGAAAAGTTCTAACAATACAGAAAGAAGATAAAACTGAAAAATGAATATTTTCTTCTCATTACAACTTCTCCTTCAGTTGGACACTACACTGCTAATAGCTGTTAACTACTTAAATGATACTTTCTATGCTTTTTCTATAAATATACAAAAAAGCATAGATAAAAAAGATTTATTTTTATTTCAGGTTTGGCAAAAATGGGATTTTCTGCAGCTTTTTTCCTTTGTAACAATGTATTATGGACATCTTTCCATACAATACATACAGATCTGTCTCATTCTTTTGAAAGATTACATACCAATCTAGTGAATTGATGTATCATAGCTTACTTAAATATTTTCATATTGATGAATATTTTAGATTGTTTCCAATTTTTTAGTATTATAATCAATGTTGCAAAGAAAAGTGCCTGGAATTATGTCATTGCTGCCTAAGCAAGAGTTTTCATATGAGAGATTCCCAGAAGTATAAACACTGGATTACACATTATATACACTTAAATTTTCATAGATGACAAACTGCCTTCTAAAAGCTTATACAGATTTATATTCCTATTAGCTACTATAGTGCTCATTTGCCATATTCTTACTAATGCTGGTTATAATAAACCTTTTTAATTTTTTCTAATCCAAATGAAAAAGATGGTACGTCATTAAAAAAAAAACTAAATGTACTTAGTTACTAATGCTTTCGAACATCTTTTCATATGTTTATGGTCATTGATTATTTTGTACTTCTACTGTGTGAATTACCCATTCATATCTTCTACCTATTTTTCCAAGTAAGTTGTATTTTTCCAATTTTTTTCATATAACACTTTCTTGCGGCATTTTCATTCAGTTTATCTCCTTAATTCTATGATGCCTTTCATTGTGGAAATAATTATTGAAATAATTATAAAAGCTTATAGTTAAGTTTTTATATAGTTAAATCTATCAGTTTTTAAACATTTCCAGGTTTCTTTTTTTTTTTAAAGATTTTATTTATTTGTCAGAGAGAGAAAGAGAGAGAAGTGAGCACAAGTAGGGGGAGTGGGAGAGGGAGAAGCAGACTCCCCGCTGAGCAGGGAGCCCGATGCGGCACTTGATCCCAGGACCCTGGGATCATGACCTGAGCCGAAGGCAGACGCTTAACCAACTGAGCCACCCAGGCACCTCTCCAGGTTTCATATCATGTTTAGAAAGGCTTTCCCTATTCCAAAATTTTAAACTACTTTTTAATTATTTTATTATCAGAATAGATATGTTTAAGACAAAGTTGTTGTCCACTATGTTGTTCAACATATACATTTTTTAATTCACAGAAATAAATCTTAAAATCTTAAAAATTTGGGCTAGTAAATAAGCTTCTCTCTTCTGAAGAAGTGACATGCTCTTTTTTTTTTTTTTAATCCCAGATTGTGTTTTCTTCTTTTGTTCTTGTAGCCAGGAAACTCTGGGCCTAGTTTTATCAGGATTTTCTCTTTTTATTACTTGGGAGTTTTATCCTTGAATCTGTGTTATTCTGTGACCTTTACTGAATGCTACATTGGATCTTTTCTGAAGTTAGAAAGCAGTTAAATTATAAATAAATTAGAAAATGATTAAAGAAATAACAAAGGGAAAATGATTACATGAATAAATAATAAAAACTTATTATATTTAACTTAAACTTCTTCAGGTCATGGTTCTTAATCCACTTTACTATGAATTCTTGGTTTGCTAGAATTAACTGGAATCCCACTGATAAGATTATAGATCTCTTGCTCTCACTCTATTAGTTCATAACTGTTTACCTTATTGTGAGCTTCTTAAAAAGTAGAACTGTTTTAATTATCCTTGAATCCAAGTCACCCTACGGCTTAAAATAAGCACTTCAATGTTTCCTGAATGAATGAACCAGAAAAAAGTCACTCACAAAAAAAGCTCACATCAGAAATCTAGGTTAAAGGCAACAGCCCAAGTACTCCCTGGGTATGTTCTGTTGTGGGTATGTGTTGTATCTACAATTGTGGATGACAGTAATTGAGCAGATGACCCAAAGATACAAGAGCTCTGCCATCATTAGCCTGGAATCACCAAGGGAAAGAAGCAAAGCGTTGCAGTTTAGAAATGTTTCCAATAACATGGGTTAAAACAAGGGTTGGCATTATCTAAGTAATTAAGAAACCCAAACACCTTACAGTCCCAAGAAATCCAATTATTTGGGATTTAATTGTAATCTGCATGCCTACCTTTTGCTTTTTAAGTAGCTTGATGACACAAGGCAATGTGAAAGATGATTTTGTTTCCAAAACTAGATTTAACTCAGAAATTCAAACCAATGGAATAAATGCAAAGCTAAAATTCAGTGATAAAATTTATCTTTTAACAATGTATTCTTTCACATCCTGAGTCTTGGTTTGCCCATCTGTAATTTATAAAATAATACTTTTCTCCCTACCTCTCAGAGTTTTTGTGAGGACAAAATTAGATTTAGTACATTAAAGTATATTTATAAAGTAATACAAAGTGGAAGAGAATTCCCGTTATCAAGATCACACAGCTTTCAAAAATCTCTTATGTAGCTGAAATATTTGAAAAAATAATGAAATTTTATGGGCTTAAATACTGTTGCTACCTTTCCTTCTCTCCTCCACACCTGACGTACTTGATTTCCATTTAACTGTACTTCAACTAAAACAACCACTCCTTCAACACATTTTGCTATATTATTACATAACACTTTCAACATATACTAGAGATACTAGTCTAGTTAGTGTAATGTATTCTATTAGTCAACTTCGACAATGAGCAATATATGGTCAATGTTGTTTCATCTTCTGTAAACACCCTGACTCCACCTGCCATCATCCTGAGTTACTTTAAAGCAAATCCCAGAGAGCATACCATCGCAAGTGTGAATGTCTAAAATATGGCTTTTAAAAAATCTAACCACAATTACTACATCATGCTTAAAATATTAGCAATAGGTTCACATTTCCTCAGTTATCTTCGAAAAAAAATTGGGGGGTGTGTTTATTTGAACTGGGATCCAAAATAAGATCCATACTTTGCAATCCCCCTCCGTCTCTTTTTACCCCCCCAACTGTTTTTTGCTTTCTGTTTTTTACAATTTTTGTTGTTGTTGTGTAAATCAGTTGGTTTGTCCTATAGTGTTTCCCACTGTTGGGGTCTGCTAATTCTATTTCCATGGCGCTATTTAATATGGTTCTCTGTCCTTGTATTTCCGGTAAATTAGTAGTTAGATCTAGAAGCCAGTTCAGATTCATTCTGCCCCCAAAACCAATTCACAGATAATATATATATTTTCATCAGTATAGTTTATAACGTCCAGTTGTATCTTTCAATTGTATCTTTCACTGCCTTCACCCCTGATTCACTAGAAGCTGTGAAAAGATATGCTATCCTATCTTGTCAGCTAGAATACTTTTATAAGAGAAACTTCCCTTCATTAACTATTTGATTGTCTTGAGGTACAGACTGAACAGAAGCTGAAATATTTTATTATTTTCCTTATTTACCAGCTTTCAAAATAACATGTGGTTTCCTAGCATCCTCCAAAGTGACTAGTTTCTGTCTATCTTTTGTATCATATGCCCTCGTGCATATACATATATTTTAGTGAATATTAATCCACTGCAGTTATTATGAATCTTATTGATATTCAAACATTTTTTTAACCAGTAAGAGCTTATTCAGTTTGACATTTGTGTCCTTCTGATATAACTCTAGTAGTCTTTGAATTCTTCTTGGCTTTCTGGCAAGGCAAGATGCTCTAGGACCTGCCCTGGACCTGGAAACCAGCCATTTCTTCAAGGTTTTCAACCTTCTGGAATTTTGCCAATCTACTAGGTGGGATATTGTAGCCCGTTGTAGTTTTACTTCACATTGTTCTTCTTATGAGTGAGGTAGATTATCTTTTCATGTTCTTTTTCTAAGAACAACTGTCCAAATTCCTAGCTTATTTTTCTACAACAGTGGTTCACAAAACATGACCTCAGATCAGCAGCAGCAGCATCACCTGGGAATTCATTAGAAATGCAAATTCTCAGGCTCCACCCTAGACCTACTGAATGGGAAAATGTGTGCTACTAGAAGGTGATTTTGAGGGCATATCATTATGTGATAAAAGCAAGGTAGAGAAAAGTATGTAGAGTAGACCACCTTTTTCCTAAACAATAGGGACATTGTGTATATATGTAAATACATATATATACATATATATAATATTAATTATTATTATTAATTACTGAATGAGATACTCTGGGGATAAGCCCCACTAATCCATGTTTTAACAAGCCCAACAGGTGACCCTAATGTACTAAAATTTGAGAAACTTGCCTATAGGGTCGATTCAACATCTGTATTTTAACTTCCCTTAAACTTGCCTAATTATTTTCTATTTAAACTAAGGCCAAACTGTTAGTAAACTGGAACTGAAAGATCCAAATGCCATGCGGCATTCATACATTAATTGGTTGATGTATCCAATCATTAATGAATAGATGTTAAGGATCACTATAGATCACTGTGGCAGGCAGTGGGGATACCGTGCTAAAACAACACAGACATGGTCCCTGGCCCCCAGAAGTTTTCCTTCCTCTGAGGAAGAACAAAACAGGTAAGTTAAGTCTAACCAAAGAGGATTACAAGGTGCTACTGCATCCTAGAGCAAGGGGCTCCAGCTAGTCTCTGGGTCAGGGAAATGCAAATTAAATGAACACTGAGATAGTATTCTACTCCCATCAGATGGACAAAGGGATCACACCTATTCCTCACAGGGATATGGGTGGACACGTGAAACACCGCAGCAACTTTGAGAAGGAATCTAGTGATACCTATTAATGCATCAAACACAGCCATCCATTCCCAGGAATCAATCTCATAGAAAGAATGCCTCTCATTCAAGGCCATTTGCTGCAGCATTGTTCGTAGCTAGTTACAGAGTGAATGTTCACAGTGGGGAATGGTTGAATACATAATGGTATATCCACACCAGGCAGCCATTGTAAAGAATGAGCCATGCCGTGATTTGAAGGTATTTCTATGATGTACTCTTTGAATAAGGAAAGCAACATGTAGAAAAATGGGGCTAATAAATTCTCAGTTATAGAAACCCACATAAACCCATAGATGTATGTTGGCATGTGATTATTTGAGCAGAGATGAAAAATATGGAAGAATAGATACGAATATGGATAAGCCTTCTACAGTGGATTAGGGCTCAACACGTATCCTCTCTTCCTTTTCGTGCACTTTCTTAATTGTGCAGAAGATGGATGGCTCAGAATGGCGAGCTTGGGCACCCCGCAGACAGACGTACCTGGGTGAGATGGGGGCAACATGTAGGCTGCCCCGACGAGCACCTTCACTAGTTACACCTGGGCACCAGCTGACTGCCCTGCTTCGGGTCACTAGCTTCATGGGTGTGGAGGGGCAGGGCATCCCTTCTGCTGGCCTGGGTCTAACAGACACAGCTTGGTTCTGGAGCCCTTCTAAGGTAACTGCTGCTCCCTGGATCCCAGCTTGGGGGGCGTGAGCCTGGAGCCAGAGGTGGGGCACAGAACTTCCAGATCCTTGCAGAGGCCGCAGCTCCTGTGGGGTTCCATGACTCCCTCCTGGAGGTTAGAAGCTTGGTCCTATAGTCCTTCCAGTGATTTCCCCAACACGGGACTCCAGAGCCAAATGCCAATCTGCCTAAAATAGCTTGATTCTTGTTTGTTGTTGTTGTGGTTGGTTGGTTGTTTGTTTTCTTGCAATCAAACTATACGATTCAATGGGTTACCAGCCGGGGAAGGAGTGACAGTTGTAAGAATTTAAACATATGAATATGAGAAAGTACCTTGAAAATAGTGGTATTATTGTTATTATTATTATTATTATTAATTTTTCCTTTTTTTAAATTTTATTTTATTATGTTATGTTAATCACCATACATTACATCATTAGTTTTTGATGTAGTGTTCCATGATTCATTGTTTGCGTATAACACCCAGTGCTCCATTCAATATGTGCCCTCCTTAATACCCATCACCAGGCTAACCCATCCCCCCACCCCCCTCCCCTCTAGAACCCTCAGTTTGTTTCTCAGAGTCCATAGTCTCTCATGGTTCATCTCCCCCTCCGATCCCCCCCTTCATTTTTCCTTTCCAACTATCTTGTTTCAGAGGTACAGGTCTGTGATTCATCAGTCTTACACAATTCACAGCACTCACCATAGTACATACCCTCCCCAATGTCCATCACCCAGCCACCCCATCCCTCCAATGTTATGATTAATTTTAAATGCCATTTGAAACTCATCTATCATCCCATCTAAATAACTTATGTACATGGGGGCTTTGAAAAGACTCTTTAATGCAGAAAAGGCACTCCACTGTGGAGCTTCTCCAAGGCACACGGTCTTACCAGCAGGTGCAGCTGTGGATTTGGGCGCCGGAAGCAAACTCCTGCGGGGTGTTGTCACACTGGAGGATGCTGGAGGAGCTGCCCGGCTGGCCCCCTTGGGTGTGTCTTTGGAAGGCAGAGCTGCCTTCAGAGCCGGCTGGTCTTCATTCCCAAAGGTTGACCCTGTGGGAGGCAGACAGTGTGTTAATTATAACCTCATGAAAAATGGATGGACCCTCCTTGCCATTTGCAATTGCCAACCAATCCTAACGCCGTCATCTGCTTTAGAACTTGACCTGACTCTTAGTGAGTGGCCTTGAAAAACATTTCTCTGGAACCAGAAGTGGAAAAGAGCTCCCTTTAGTCATCGCAGAAGTCTGTCATTCAAATCCTCTGTGCAAGGGGCTCCACAAAAGACAAGAGCAGCCTCTGAAGATTTTCAACCCATGTGTGCGTGCGCGCACGCACACACACACACACACACAATTTGCTTATGTGGATGTGTAATTGTGTGTAAAATATGCATTTATTTGATAACTCACGGAGGATGAGCAATCCTTTTTCTGAAAACTAGTGTGAGTGACCCAGGAGAGGTGAGAGTAAGAAGAGATGTGTGCTGCTCCAAGGTCATGGAGAACCTCCTGACACCCAAGTTATTTGACCTTCAGAACAAGAGGCGTGGGGTGAAGGTAGAGTCGTACGGAGCATGGGGACAGAGAATCTCTCTGACAGCCATGAAGTTTTTTGCCCGAAAAGCTGAGGCCTCACCAAACTACGAAGCCCCTAAATTAGAGCCTAGCTTATTGCAAAGGCAGAAGATGCTTATTGATCATTTTACTATTCAATATAGAAACAGACTCTTTGTCTACAGGACAGTTTGTTTATAAACGAGTGCTCTGATACTCTGAACATATGGCATACTGGGATATGTGTCAGGTTTAAATGCACAAGGCCCCAAGTTTTCTTCTAGATCTTTCCAAACCTACTGTGGCTTATACATCTGTCATCTCTTAAAGACAATGACACCACCATCTAGTCCCTGTTAAAGGATCAGTCTTTTAAGTACACCTCTGAATACAGCTGCGAGGCCCAATCCACTAAATTAAATAGAGCCTGAATGTATTGGAACTACTGCTTGTTTGGAATGAAACTATCCAGTTAGAAACGTGACCATGTACTGTGGAAAAAATGCAATGACAGCTGGAAGTAGTATACAGAATTTTAGAGAAAGATTAAATTTTTTGTTTTTATTCATTTTAAAAGGATAGGCATGACATTCTATTTAGATAGGGCCTGCATAAAAATGATAACATTATTCAAATGGCTTTAATATTCAAAACATCCAGGAATTTCATTCAACCACTTAGAGTAAGAGATTGCTGCTTTCCTCCCTCTGAAGACCTGAAAGTCTGTTTAAAATCGGTGAGATTTGTTTTGTTTCTAAAGAAAAGCGTATTTAGGAAAGAAAAATAAAGAATGTGCTATTTCCCAGCACAGAGCCTATGTCCTACAGTTCTTTTTAGGTCTGTGCAAGGTTTTACATAGTTCTCAACAGGGCTAGGAGAACGCATTTGATCTATGCAAACAGAACAAATGCATCGAAACTTCACCAAAAGGATCTGCCCTGTATCCTGAATGTCAGATAAAGAAGTAAGCACCTGTTTGATCCAAAAACTTCATCAGGTAAAGGGACACCACACACCTGAAAAAAATAAGTCTTAGCATCTGAATAATCCCGTGGGCTCACCAGTCCAATCCTAGACTTTAGAGGATCTCTGGAGGTTTGCAGGACGTTTCAGATGGAAGGAGGGGGCCCAGCCATTGTATAGATTTCACATGGAATTACGTACTACTTAGCTTACCACTGACATACTGCTGGAATAATCTATTCACTAAAATATGTAGCGGAAGCTGAATTGAACATAAAAAGTTTCACACAGAGTCTCTTACTTAATTATTAAAGTTTCTTAAGGGAAATGTTTTGTATCATTTGTAAAGTTCAAATGCCCTTTTATCAAGACCTCTTGCACCTGGCATTGTCCTCATACTGAAATTTATTATTCAGAGCACATGTCAATTTAGAGATTTGGCAGCTTTCCAGGCTGGGAAGGAATTCATCTACTTGAAGTACAAAGTGTCAAGGAAGCTATGTGGGTGATGTACTCTCCTCTGAGAGAGGTCTTGAATTAACAAAAAAAGAAAATAAAGCAAAATAAAATAAAATAGAACTCTATTCTTGTCCACCCTTGTGGGATGTAGCTGGCAGTTAACAGTATTACTCTTTGAAAACTAGCTTAAGTCAGCCAGTAATTAAAGACTCATTATTTAGTAAATGAAAAGTGTTCAGAATGGCTGCTGAATTCTATAAATGTTCCTGCTACTTCGCAACAATGCAGGCAACATTAAACCACGGCTTGATAAGAGGAAGAAAATAACTGGAAATAAACAAACTGCTTGTGTAAGCCAGGAAAATGTTCCATTGTCAGAGTCAGTCGGTGGAGGTGGTTCATGAATCTACTTCTGTCCCCAAATCTGGCCCGAGTGATCCAGGTTATCACCTGGATAAATGGTGCAGCCCGAGGAGCAGAACAGCCAGGGTGTGCACACCCCCTCCTCCACCTCCCACCTCTCTGCCCCTCCGTTTCTTCGTCTGCAAACACGGATACTGAGCATGGACCTCACAGAGCCATTGTGGGAGGGAAAAGAGCTAATGCAAGTGAATTTTTTAAATGTTAAAGCAAGAGTCAGGACAAGAAAAGAGTGGTGTCTGGTGCATAGTGAGCTCTTCTGTGTTAGTTACGAACACACACAGGCTAGTTTTCAGTTCAGCGGTTGGTCATTATAGCAAATCAGTTTTTCATGGGAACCTCCAACGTATCCAGGGATTAATTTCAGATGCACTGCTCCAAGTGAGAAGAAAGGAAAGGACTGAAATAAATCTGACAGCAACTGCAGGATGGAAGACTAAAGAGATACAGTGTGATTGTCCTTCAAAACATAGGATGAACTAGTTGAGACACAGGAAAAGGGGAGAATCAGGACATAAGGGACCATCACGCTTGAGAGTATCGAACATTGCAGGTTCCACTACGAGTGAAACTGTTAGGACCCAGGGCATGAGCATGATATCAAAACAGCTTTCCAGATTGCTTGTTGCAATTCGCACCCACCACAGGTAGTGACTGTCAGACTTTAATTATGAAATTCGTTTTAATTTCTAGATCTCTGACAGGCAGTGAGGTGGAACACTTTTTTCATATTCAATTTTTTTCTTCCATAAGATACCCACTCATAACCTCTGCCCATTTTTCTACTGAAGTATTTTGCTTTTCTAATTGACAGGTAGTTTTCTTTTTTTTTTTTTAATATTCCGGATACTGATCCTTTCTTGGTATATATTTCAAATGCTCTCCCAGTCTTTGACTAGCCTCCACGGTGGTGCCTTATTCAGAAGTCTTTCATTTTAATGTAGTTGATTTTTCTCAGTCTTTCCCCACTTGATTTGTACGTTATGTGTCTTAGCTTTTCACTGTCTACCTGAGATAATAAAGATGTTCTCCTACGTATTCTTCTAAAAGGTTTAAAACTTTGTTGTTCACATTAGATCACTAATCCACCTGGAATGGAGCATGGAGTAGGGGCTGGATTTCTTGTTGCTGTTTTCTATATAGACCACCAATTATCCCAGCCCTGTATATTGGACAGTCCATCTTCTCTGCAATATCTGACTACCAGCTGTTGTGTGTCAAGGTTCCATACAGGCCTGATTATTAGAGTAAGCTAACAACCCCCAAATTTCAGTAATTTAACGGGGCGCCTGGGTAGCTCAGTCGGTAAAGCGTCTGCCTTTAGCTCAGGTCATGATCCCAGGGTCCTGGGATTGAGCCCCATGTCTGGCCCCTGCTCAGCGGGGAGCCTGCTTCTCTCTCTCCCTCTGTCCCTCCCCCCTCCCCTCTGCTCGTTCTCTCTCTCTCGAATAAATAAATAAAATCTTTAAAATTTTTTTCAGTAATTTAACATAACAAAAGTTTATCTCTCAATCATGAATCATCTCACACCGGTAATCTGGATAATCTGCCATCCTGGGGAGCTCTACTCCAGGCAGGAACTCAGGGACTCTGGCTCCTTCCATCTTGTGTTCTTGCCCTACTCTGGGGTTCTCAAGAGACATTAATATGCAGTTGGCATATGGGGAGAAAATGAATTATTCATGGAAGGATTTTTTGGGTCAGGCCTGGAAGTCGGGTGTAACACTTCTGCCATGAGTCCAATGGCTAGGAAATGTAGTTTAGTTTATGCCCAGGAGAAAAAGGGAATCATTTGGTGAACACCTATCCAATCTGCCACTTGAGGCTCCATTTCTAAACTCTATATTTGTTTCATTGATCTCTTTATCACTATACCAATACCATACCATATATATTTACTATCATATAAGAGAAGTACCTCCAACTTCGTTCTTTTACTTTACAATTGTCTTGACCCAAATATTCTTGACCTTTGTCTTACATATAAATTCTAGAATCTGGGGCGCCTGGGTGGCTCAGTCGTTAGGCGTCTGCCTTCGGCTCGGGTCATGATCTCAGGATCCCGGGATTGAACCCCACGTCGGGCTCCCTGCTCAGCAGGGAGTCTGCTTCTCCCTCTCCCTCTACCTGCCTCTCCCCCTGCTTGTGTGCACGCTCTCTCTCTCATATAAATAAATAAAATCTTTAAAAAAAAAATTCTAGAATCTACTTGTCAAGTTCCAGGAAAAGTGGTCAGAATTTCCAATTAGATACAATTAAATCTTCTTTCTGAACTGCAACATAATTGAAGGAAGAGCAAGGGTAGATCTCATGTAACAGGCCATGGAGAGCAAGGGCTAATACATGTTAGCTCCGCAAACATATGCTGAGCACCAATTATGCTCTAGGTGCCATGTTAGATGACAGAGATACAAAGAAGGCAGAGTTCCATGAAAAAGCAAACACCAAATAAGTGCTTCTAAAAAAAGGCAGCACTAAATAATAATAAAATTTAAAAAATAATAAAATGGGGCGCCTGGGTGGCTCCGCCAGTTAAGTGTCTGACTCTTGATTTCAGCTCAGGTCATGATTTCAGGGTCGTGAGATGGAGCCCTGCATTGAGCTCCGTGGTCAGCCAGGAATCTGCTTCTCTCCTTCTCCCTCTGCTTCTGCCCCTCCCTCCAGCTTCTCTAAAATAAATAAATAAATCTTTAAAAAATAATAATAAAATAAAAATAAAAAGGGGCAGCACTACTCCTTAAGGGATCAAAATTTGGGATACTTTAGGTTGAAGCAATATTGGCATTTAATGGGTAGGGCTGTCACTACCTCTGTTCAGAAGACATGCAGAAATATAAGAGACCATGGAGAACAAGGGCTAATAAATGTTAGCTGAGGGGTACCAAGGCAGGGAGAAAAAATAACATTTTTAGTAAACAATCACATTCATAAAGGGAATTTCTCTATACCATTCTTAACTCTGTGAGTTGCCAGCTTATTGTCCTTAATTCTTTCCTGTTTCAATGCCAGTGATGCACCCTGGACTTGTCATGTTATCACCACTGAAGCATGAAGGTATTCCTCTTATCGTAGTAACTAAAGAACAATAAACTCCTGTTTCACTGCTGGACACTGTCCATCTTTTATAGATATCCAAATCATCATATCATCCACTTACTGCTTGGAAGGTAAGATCTACTTCATTAGAGTGTGAGAATTTGCAAGGTATATGTTCTGCATGGTTACAGAATCCAGCTGGGTCCAGTTGAATATATAAAACTAATTGTGCCATATTTTTCTCTTTAAACCACCAGACTTGTTCAGCACTAAGAATCCTAGGATAAAATAATTTCTTTTTTCTCTCTCCAGTACAGTTCCTAGAGTTCCTTCCCTACAGTGCTTACATCCTTGAGCTGATGGATCAAGTCTTATCAAAATCTCATGGAGTTGAACCCCTACCTCATACCATATGCAAAAACTAATTTAAAATGGATCAAAGACCTAATGTAAGCACTAAAATTATAAAACTCTTAGAAGAAAACACAAATGTAAATCTTAATGACCTTGGGACTAGATAATTGTTCTTAGATATGACAGCTAAAGCACAAGTAACTAAAGAAAAAATAGGTAAGTTAGACTTCATCAAAATAAAAGCCTTTGTGCTTCAGAGGACACTATTAATAAAGCGAAAAGACAGCCCAGAGAACTGAAGAAAATATTTTCAAATCACTTATCTGATAAGGCTCTAGTATCCAGAATACATAAAGAAGATTTATAACTCCACAATAGAAAGACAAATAATTCAATTAAAAATGAGCATAGAATTTGAATAGACATTTTCCAAAGAATATATACAAATAGTCAATAAGCACATGAAAAGATGGCCAATGTCTTTAGACATTAGGGAAACTCAAATCAAAGAAACCACGGTAAACCCACTAGGATGGCTATAATAAAAAATACAGACAATAGCAAGTGTCAGTGGAGATGTGGAGAAACTGGAACCTCCCCTACACTGCTGGTGGGACTGTAATGTGGGGCAGGTGCCTTGGATGGCATACTCTTGGACAATACAGAGAAGAATACTCCTCCAGACCCACTAGTGCATTCCATCCATTATAGCAGAACAGCAAGTTCCGACATGAGGAGGATGATACTCAACTCCTCTCTGAACTCCTTCACCCTCCTCATCTACTCTCACAAAATTAGGTGTAAGTCTGAGCTGCTCTTGTCCGACACCAGAGAGGGAGGAAGACACAAGCAAATTCAGGCCACAAGAGGGGGCACCAGAGGCAGGCACTGAGGGGAGGAAGTGTGAAGGTACAGGGCACCTGATATTCCCCCGAGAAGGAGAGGCACCTACTCAACCTTCTCAGAAGGGTAATTCTGGCTTCCGCTGAGGTCAGGATGAGAAGCTGGGCTTTCTGATCCATATTCCAAGGTGCTCTTTCACTACTTCATGTATTGGAATGCCAAGAAGTTAGCCTGATTCTTAAAAAGAAGAAAGAACGGCAATGAGGGGCAGACACTAACCAGACCAGAATGAGGTTCTTAAGGGAAGGCTGAAGAAGAAGAGCAAAACCGTTATTAATAATGTGAGAGCATTACTGCCAAACCTTAAGAAACATGTTTCACTGATTTTGAATATTTATACATATTATAATGATTAAACTACTCTCTTCACTGAATTTTTTTACAATTCTAGGCAATCAAGTTGTATAATGTCTGGCTGCGTGATTGCCTAATTGATTCATATTTCATTGATTTAGCAGTAGTTATCACTCGGTGGCAAAATTTAGTTAATTATTAGAGTACCAACTGAATATTTCATTTCCTACCTTGTGCATATTTTAACCCAGGTGTATATTTTATTTCTCACGTTAAAGAGTTAAAGGAAACCCCCTATCTTAGCATTTCACCAAAGTTATTTCTTTGTCAAAATGCAGTAGACTAAGCGTCCTAGGTTCCAGGCTCTACACTAGGCAGACGGCTCAGGGCAGACATGGTCCAGACCTCACACAATGTACCTTTTTCAACAGGGGGACGCCCGGACACAAACAAGTACACAGACTGAAAGAAACACAAGGGGCAGAGCTAGAGGGAGACTCAAGGGTGAAAATCAGGTGCTTGGGGAAGGCCTCCTGGAGGAGGTGACACCTAAAGGAAACATTTCTCTCAGCTGCACACTAGCACCTGACCTCTTTTATTCTTTATTATTAATGATATCATTATCATTCTAGAAACTTAGGATCAGAGTGCCACAATCTTCCTTTAATCTCTCTTTCCCTTTCATCAACCAATGCAAGTCAATGTGCTTCCATTTCCATTCTGGGCTTCATATTTATATCCCCTCTCTGCTCCTGTGGCTGGCCCCTAGTCAGTCTCTTGGTGCCTCTTGCAGAGACAATGGTGTCGACTCTCCTCCCCCTCCCCCCCTTCAGTTCACCCTCTTCACTGTGCCCTGCTCTTCTTCCCAAAGTACAAGTGGCTGAACACAGTCTTCCAAGTAACTCACCAACTCTGCTTTCTGGCATTCAAATTCTTCCATCACCTGGTCCCAGCTGTCTTTCCTGCCTTACTTCCTGCTGCCACATCAAGGGCAGTATAAACTGCAGGCAGGATTCCTCCTGGGACTTACCGCTCTGCTAGAACCAAGGCTGTGCTTGACACGTGCTGTATGAACGAGGAAAGTACTCAGTGCAACTGTGTCCCATGACCAGTGCTTCCTGTCACAGACACTTCTTTTCTCAACTTCTGAGCCCACAGGCTCTCAAAAAGCTTCACACGTTCCCCAACTGCTCCCATGAATGTAGTCATGTGGAGTGAGCACAGTCAAGGTGAGGATTGTCTATGGTGTGGTATGGGGGGGTTTGAGCATTTTTGAAAACAACAAACAGAAAGACAAACATCAGCGCTTAGGCAAAATGCGTGAAGGGGAGAGAGAGGTAGAGGCTTCCAGGGGCGGAATGAATAAGTCACGGGGATGAAAGGCACAGCATAGGGGATAAGTCAACGGTATTATAGTGACGTGGTCTGGTGACAGAGGGGAGCTCCACTTGCGGGGAGCACGGCATAATGTATAGACTTGCCGAGTCACTGTGTTGTACCTGAAACTACTGTAACATTGTGTGTCCACTATATTCAAATAAAAATTTTTCTTTAATGTTTTTTGTCTTTCTGCCCAAGCACCACTACCCTTCTCCCCGAGAGGGTCCCATTTACCTAATACTTTTCCTCTATATTACATTTCAAATTTTGCTTCAGTCTCACCTTAAGCCTGAATCTCTGGGTTTGATAAAGTTTGAGAGGCTAATAGTTAAGTGGTTAAGACTGCCTGGGTTCAAACCCTGGAGCCACTTCTTACTAGTTGTCTGACTTGGACAGGTTGTTTAATTTCTCTGTGCTTCATTTCTTCATCTTTAAAGGGGGATAACAGTGGTACCTACTAATTAGAGTTCTTGTAAGAGTTATTACATGTTTAGAATAGAGTGTTCAGAATAGCGTTTGGCATACATAAGCACTTAGTAAATGGTAACTGACATCTGCCCACTAAACCCAACTTAGTAAATGGTAATTGACATCTGCCCACTAAACCCAACACAGAGGCTCATGTGAAGCCCATCGGCCCTCCCCACTCTTCTTCCAGCCACCCATCTCTCGTGGCTTTGCATCTTTCCAAGGCTTTGCATCTATCCTGCTCAGAGCCAGGCCGCTCTAGAGAACTGTGGTTCTTTTGATAGCCATCTTTCTTCAGTAGCCTAAGTCCTAGTGAAAGAAAGAGAAACATATATTGTCTGTTTCACTACTTCCTCTTGACCTAGAGCAAATGGTTACTTCTCACTAAGCCAGGAGGTGGCCTCAGAGTCTTTCTCAACACAGCACTCCAGGAGGCCAGTAAATGATCCCAGCCCTGGACCAGAGAACATATCCTCATACACTCACCACCCTTACTAGGTGGGACATATCCTCATACACTCAGCATTCTTAGGTAGCAGGGCACACTTCTGTAGGTCAGGGGCTAGGGGGGAGAGGATTCTTCTAGGTCCAAAGGAACTTCCTGGATTCCTGCTGCAAGGCCTCAGCTCCTAAACTCTTCTGGCTGGGTTGTGACAGTAAGATTAATGGTAATAATAATAAAAGTACCATATAGCATAGTCATGAACACTATAGGCTCTGCCCAAATTCAATGCCAGATTAGAAAGTTACTCGTACTATTCTCTTTAAAAAGAGCACGTGTTGGGATGAGCACTGGGTGTTATGTGCAGCTAACGAATCGTTGAACACTACATCAAAAAATAATGTACTCTATGTTGGCTAACTGAACATAAAAAAAAAAAAGCTAATTAAGCCTCTTTTATGAAATGGCTTCTTTATTTACCCTCCGTCTTTAGGTTAATCTAAGAATAAAACGAGAAAGTGCACATTAAGTAGCGTGTCTTGTACTCAATAAATGGTAGCCGTCATCAACAGCAGGAGCCCCAGCATCTGCAGATAAAGCACTCTTATTAGCCAGTTTCTTCAAGCTCTCCATCTATCCCACATGACACCAAATGGCACCACATTTTATGAGATCCTGTTCCATGCATCCCTATGGAAGTACCCTCAAGACATCCCTAACCCCACCAGATTGATAGCAGAAGCAGATGGTCCCTGCGAGTAGTGAAAGCCGACACCAACAGCCACCTCCGCCTCTGCGGGTTCCTACTGCTCCAACAGGCAGTCTTCCCAGAGCCCCGGGGCAAGGCATAATCCCCCATGTTTTCTTCTTTTGACAATCATCACAACTAAATCATCACAGAGGAGAAAAATGCCTTTGTCCCTGCAACTCTCTATCCTCCCGCTGCCCCCACGCACCCCAGAAAAGCTTCCACTTCTCCCCCCCAGAGTCCATACTAACAACAGAGCAAAGAGGATCCTCTTTCCTATTTCTTCGCAGGAAATAGGGGGAATATGGGTGCAGGTGAACTGATAAAGTGAGATTCAGAGTGCAGGGACACAAGTGTCAAAGGGAGAGCAGGCCTGGTGAATGGTCCCCCTGGGTCCCCCATCTGAGAGACCTGTGACATTCTGTCACCTGGGCAAGTCCATCAGGCCTTCACAGCCTGGTTAAATGCCACCTTTGGGATAGCATCTTCTCTCACTTCCCTTCTAGGTAACAGAGCCGCTATAAGAAAGACCCAGCTGGTTAACAAAGAAAGCAAAGGCTAGGTGTAATAAAAGCATCTCTTAAAATCCACAGATGTAACCATGAAAGATGAAAGCCAGCATCACCCAGCCCAGGACTTCTGAACTCCCAGCACACAAATCACTTAAAGCTTACCTTTAATTTGAGAAATTCTCTTTTAATATTTACCAAGTTGCATTCACAAAGGAGAGGACCTAGTCAAATATTGATGGTGGTTAGTTACTTAAAAGACCGAGGGCTAATATGGCATATCAAGAGACTTTTTGGTAATTAAAAGCAACTTTTTACCATTCCCCTTTTATATCAATTAGACCAGTTTTAACAGATCCCTTTTCCCTATCTGAAGAGCTTAAAAGCTTGAGCCATCATCCACGAACGCCCTGGTTCATCACTGTGTGAATCTTTTAGTAGTGAATACCTTGGGGAAAATATTTAAACTGGAGCATTTTAATTATACACTTAATATGGGAGTTGTTAAAAGATAAGAGCATCTGATTTGAACTCAATTTAAATTCTGAAGTTATTAATATGGTATAAGAAATTATAGAAATGATCAAGGGCTTCTGTATTGGCTTTTATTAATAGAACAATAAGAAAGTTTAGGCGCTCCATTTCCACAGCTTGGATTTTGTGCTCTATTATAGTCTCCTTTTTTGTGTCACAGATTTAATTAGCTGTTTCTAGGCACCTGAGGGACTCACGGATTATTCCATGTCAAACACTGCTTTAGTGAGCCACATTATGGCAGCAAACCAAGATCAAACCCCGAGAAACCAAGTCAAATGTCGAAAAGTGGCTCACTGCAACTGAGCCCCAACCTCCTTTCCCATATATTTATAAACACTAGAGGGACTGCAAGAAGCAGTCAGGTTGTTCCATCTAGCTAGGAATTTTTGCACTCTTAAAAAAAATCATTTCTACTTAGTAGCTTCTGGTGAATACGAAACCTTTAAGGGAGAAGAAATTGAAGAGCCTCTTAGGACACAAACAGCATATTGGCTTTAAGGAGGTGTGTCAACTTGTAAAGCAAAATAATATTCATCGCTTGGTCTCTAAGAATTTTCTCTCTCCTCCTTAGAGCTAGAAAACTCCCTCTCTTCCTTCAGGCTCCATAAGGATAGCCATCTTCCTTTCTTTCTCTTTCAACATGCTGGTTGTGTTTCTCAATAAAAACTTCAGGACTCTTTCCCTTTAGCCCAGAGTTTGCAATGGAGCATCTACATCTTAAGCCAGGTGAGTCTTTGCAATGGGGGGTGTCCTATGCATTGCAGGATGCTTGGTCTCTCCCCACTGGATGCCAATAGCACTCTTTCTCTGCCCATCCCCAAATTGTGACAATCAAAAAATGTTTCCAGGCATTGCCAAATATCCTTTAGGGACAGAAACCATCCCAGTTGAGAACCATGCTCTGGCTGAAAGACTAAAACATTTAGGCAAAATATAGTACTTATTTGTCTTAGTGGAAAATGAGACTAGTAATACCTAAAATCCTGCTGGGTTAACTTGATAGCTAATTTTTTAATAATTCTTGATAGTGAATTTTTGGTTAACCCTTTCAATAAATGAGGACTGTATGAATATGCTGTCTTCAATATTTAAGAATGTTTTAACAAAGCTCCCCTGCTTTCCATATGTATTATTCTGATCAATCTCAGTCAAGACTGGGAAGCTGGACTGAAATCTTTCTGATTCTGATGGTCTCGCTACCAAACCTTGAGCCCCCACGAGCTGCACTAGAGTCCAAATAAAAGTATCTTGAGAACATACACAGCAACTGATTTCAATTGAGATTGCATGGGGGAAACTCCAATAGGAGACAAACCGTAATGCTCTTTGAGGGGTTTAAATCATAAAGAATACGTCATTCCTTAGAAGAATCACACCGAGAAATAAACAGTTTTTAAAGCACTAAAATTGCTGGACTTACAAATCAAACCAAAAGAAAGTGAGTTCTCCTTTGCTTTCCTTTGGCTGTCTATGTATTTCTGGCTATTGGCTCGGATAAAAGAGGACCATGGTCACAGAACCCCACCGGAGGTGCTGCTACAGTACTGAGAACATGGCAGCCCTGAGACAGTCATTAACTTTTTTTACCTGAGTCCTCATTTGTAACATCAGAGGATCAAGCACCACTGGGATCAAAAGACCACGTATATTGTATCTCATCCATGGTAAACACTAGATGAATGGTAGGCTTCCCTCTCCAGGGTTCTGAAAAACGTTATGCTCATTCCTTAGTTCATGAACACAATCCTTTTCTTGAAAGTCTTTTCTAATACAAAATTTCAAAAACTGAAAGTCCTATTTCCATTCTTTTTTATGGCTTAAGCTATGTCTGGTACCTGCTCTCCCCACCATCACCCATGCCAAATAAAATCTCCACTATTTAAAAACCTATCATAAAATCATTCAAGCAAACATCAAACTGTTTTTGCAAATTATCATAACCTAATAAATGGACTTTACAACCTTTAAAGCCTTCCAGTTTTGTGAGATATAAGCAAAGGCTCAAGTTAGCCACTTCCCACAGGGAAATTCCTCAGGAAAGGTGCCAGCAGCCTCTACCCTAAGCCTAAGGCGGTGAAGCCAGGCCCGTCTCTTGCCTTTGGATTTTATGAACCTCTAATACCAAGCTCGTGCCCCCATGAGCTTCGACTCTTGCGCACACTCCTCTCTCTCTTCAGAGCCTGCAAGAGAGCCAGTCTTATGCTGGATAATGGTGAGGGGGCTCACCAGGCACAGGCAAACACCAGGGTCTCCCCAAGTCTCTGAGGGGTGGGGCATCCCACCATCTGAGCTGCACCCAGCAGTTAGTACACGATCGTGCCTTCTCTCCATGTCAGCCCCCAACCCGAGCAAGGACCAGCAGATGAGTCCCCTTAACCTTTTTGTTTTTGCTGTTAAAAAAAAAAAGATCTATAAAACTGGAGAATGTTTGTAAATAGAAAACAAGTATAAATATGATTCATAGAACTCAAAATTCATAAATCAAGGTTTATAAGAGGAAGCATTTTAATTCATAGTAAAATCTGGATTCTTCATTAGTCCTAACATACGGCTGAAGAAAACAGAATCATGAGAAAGCTTCACCTTAATTAAGGGGCAGTAGCCGTGGGCCAGGTAGATACGGGGAATAATGACTGGAACCTTCTTTGTCTTCCACCCTGAACAGTAACACCCCAAAGGCTGTGTGTGCAGAAAGGAAAGAATGGGTCTGCAGCCTTGGGGCTCAAGCAGACACGGAATAAACTGTTTCCTAAAATATGTATGAAATGCAGCACCTGCTAAGGTCTCCTTCCCTGCGGAGGCTTCTGGTGATGTGGTAGACAGCAGATAGGAACAAAACACTGGGCTACTCCAAGGGGGAAACTTTTTATTTTAAGTAGTGGCAAATTCTGACCATAAATGTAATCAAGGCGTGTGTGGTGAGCAGGACTCTAAGACATCTCTCAAGATGCCTGATCCCTGGAGTGCACCCCTTGCATAATCCCCAGGATGGTGAATATGATGGGTGCTACTCCCATGACTAGGTCATGTTACATGGCACATTTGCTATTAAGAAATGGAGACTACCTGGGTGGGCCTGACCTAATCACATGCGCCCTTTAAAAGCACAGCATAGCTTCTCCAGCGGGAGGCAGAAGAGAAAGTCAGAGTCAAAGCACGACAAGGACTCAATACACTGTTGATGGCTTGGAGGTGGAAGGGACCAGTAGCAAGGAAGGAGGGCAGCCTCTGGTTGCTGAGGGTAGTTCTTGACTGACGGCTGGCAGGAAAAGGGGGACCTGAGGCCTAGAGCTGCAAAGAAGTAAATTCTGTCAACCACATGAGCTCGCAAGTGGATTCTTCCCCAGAGGCCTGGAGATGAGAGCCCAGCCCTCCCCACACCTTGATTTCAGCCTTTGAGGCCCTGAGCAGAGAGCTCCACTCTGCCATGTGTGAGCTAATAAGTAGGTGCTGTTTTAAATGGTTAGGTTGGGGGCGCCCGGGTGGCTCAGTCAGTTAAGCGTCTGCCTTCGGCTCAGGTCATGATCCCGGGGTCCTGGGATCGGGCCCCACACTGGGCTCCCTGCTCAGCGGGGGGTCTGCTTCTCCCTCTCCTCTGCCTCTACCCCAGCTTGTGTTCTCTTTCTCTCTCGAATAAATAAAATCTTAAAAAAAAAAAAAAAAGTAAGTGGCCAGGTTGGTGGTAAGGCAGCAATAGCAAACCCCTGCAGGCTACTAGTGCATTGGCCAGAGCTGGTCCAGCCTGGCACAGAGTAGAGGGGGGCCCAGGGGAAGGCGAGGACAGACCAGGACCACCCCGGCCACAACGCCCCACACGGACTTGTGGAGGCAATGCTGACCCCCTGAAGCCGGTGACCCTAGTAGAAAGCATACCCATGCTAGACAGTCTCAGAGAAATCTCTCAATCTTCCTGAATCTAAGTTTCCTCATCTGTAAAACAGGTTCTGGTACAAACTTACAGAAATAATCTAGATCAAGCATCCAGCAGAGTTCCTGACACACAGCAGATGTTCAGTGAAGGCTACCTTCTCTCTCCCTTCCAGTCTCTTTGCCATCCTCCTCGTTCTAAAACACAAAGCTAATCATTTCCCAGTTGCCAACCACTCAGTGATTCCTCACCTCTTATAGAGTAAAATCCAAGCTCCTCAGGAGCTCGAAGGCCAACCCCCTCCTTGCATCTTCTGGTCCAACATCACTGGACTAGTTGTCACACTGGGAATCTGCATGCTGGGGGGTTTGGTGGCTTTGTTGCCTTTCAACAAGTAGTTCTTTCTCTCCGGAATGCCCTTCCCACTCCCCTCCACCAGGTGAACTCTGGTTCATCCTTCAAAACCCAGCTCAGGCATTACAACTGTAGTAAAGCATTCTGGGAAGGCTGCAGACAATGGACCTACCACCTCGCTCTGACGTACCGAAGTCCTCCGCACACCTATCTACATGTGGACTTGCCACGTGGTCAAGTTACGGAGTTTGGGCTCAATCCTGAAGGAAACAGAAAGCCACTGAAGGGGTTCATCAAAGGAATGATAAGTCATGTGCTCATTTTGGAAAAATCACCACAGTTGTGGAGTGGGAACGTGGATTTGACTGGGACGCGACTGGAGGCAAGGGAATAATCTGACGCAGTTTGGGTACATCAGTGAGACAAAGTCAGGGTGCACATGAAGTAATCCCCATTGTAAATAGTTCTGGGTACATCAACTGTTTTGGAATAATGACGGGAAGAAGGCAACTTCAGGGAGGAAACATTTAGAAGCCGGTGAGAGGGGCCCACAGCACTGCCCACGTGGCATCACTGGTTGGAGAAGACCAGCTGGCCCAAGTCTTTAAGGGGCTAAGATGTGCTCATGAGCCCTAATCTGGATCGACTCCAAGTTGTGACAGGATCCTGAATGAGGTGTGAGGGATGTTCATTTCCCTGTAGAGAAAGCCGGTTCAGGAACAGTTAAGATTGGAGCAAATCATGGCAACTACAAATGACTGACTTGTCCTTCACTAGTGGAGATGCCGTTTGCTTTTTGCAAAGTGTCACCCATTTTGAAACACCAGTATTAAGTCTTCTCTTTCGTTCCTTCTTTTGTTTTAGCAAATGAAATATCAGTCTATTCTGTTCAAAATAGTCTCAGAGCCATATACATGGACAGATCTGAGAAACATCTCGGTAATGAAAATATAATGATGCCGACCAAAGGCACTGCCCTCTTCATCCCCCTGTCCAGACTCAGCCTGCGCCCCTCGCTGCAGCCCCTCGTGCCCTGAGCCATCAGCACTGGGGCTCAGGCTCACCGACCTCCCCCTACAGGAGTGACACCAAGGCCCACTTCCGTGCCTCAGTACAGACCACTGCGCCTTCCCGGGAAGCTGGCTCAGGACCAGATGTCCCAGTGTTGGCCACCAGATTCCTGCTCTTGAGTCGCTGTCTGGCAGATACAAAGACACACCCCTGCTGTCACTGGGCTCTCCCTTGTTCGCCACCACTGACTGTCATTTTGATAAACTCTGCACACAGCTGGGACACCCACCAAGTAGCCTTCATTTCTGATTTACTGCTTGATGCTCTGCTAATATTCCAGTCCCCTTCTAAGACAAGACTTGCCGCTGCTCTGCTACCAAGGCCTGGAAGAAACCGCAGCCAACATTGACCAAAGGGCCATTGCAGGTCAAATACTTTTATTAAACACCTCTGTAGATAAACTCAATCTGTAATCTTCTGCTTATTTTGCAAAAACAGAAACTAAGGCCAACCAATGTGAACCACGCCAGATTACAAAGGCCATAAATCAGAGTGAGCAGTCAAATTCAAGTCTGTCTGACTCCAAAGTCCCAGTTCTTTCAACAATTCAAGCCAGCCTGCCCGGAAACTGAAGGTGGCTGGGGCTGGCACGTCTGGATTCACCATCTAGATCAGAGTTCGCATTCCGTCCGCCCAGCCCCCAGGCTTGGCTGAAGCTGTACCAGACAGCTCTGCCTCGCAGACAAGAGTTACGATTCCACAAACCAGAGAACGGCGCTCTCCTGTCTTCCTCAAATCCCAAGGGGTAAATCCTAGGATTTTAAAAATGTGGCCCTTTAGAGATGTCTTTAATTTCTTACACTGTTCCTTAGGCTTTGATTTGATCTTCGAGACAAATGTGTCACCATCACAGAACCACGCCATCAAATGAACGAAGAGAAATTTAGAACCAATATTGAATACGGGTGAGTTCTTTTACCTTTGTGTGTAAAGAGTCAGAGTTTCAAGTCTGGGATGACAGCTTGACAGATGGACCCGAGGGGGCTGCAAGCAATCCTAATAAAAACGCATCCAACACAGGAGGAAATCCTTACTTAAGCTTGTCTGGAATGAAAAAGCCCTAGGATTAATCCCCAAAACAAAGGCCAAGGTTTATCCCCATCCTTGCCCTACCCCAACCCTTCCGTCTCTGCTCCACTCTAGAGAGGCGGCTTCCCTCGCCAGGCCTGCTTACACCTGCCTGCAGCTCTGGGGGGCACAATTACAGTGGCTGCATTCAGAGAATACCCCCCGCCCCAGAACAGCTGCACGCTGATGCAAGGGTGCGCGGGGGACAAAAATCATTTTGCTGGTAAGCTAGGGGATACTCAGAATTTGGCATCTCTCAGAAAAAAAAAAAAAAAATCAAAGAACACATTTATTTCAAGTAAGCAATTTTGTGAGAAAAGAAAACTTTTAAACTGGTGGCATGGGTCTTAGAACTTTAAAACGACTGAACAGGGGAGAGAGAGGGAGAAAGAAGGAAGCAGGTGGCCTATGATTACATGGTTTGACTCCTGGCTCAGCTGGCAGCTTTACGGTTCGGGATCAACAGCACAAGAAGTTGAAAACACGCAGAACGAGGTGAGGTGGAGGTAATCTGAGCTAACAGTGTTTTCATATTCCGTGAAGTGCTACTCTATTTTCTTGTCACAAGGAAGGAATCACTGGTGCAAACACGGAAAGCTAAATGGATTGGAGGGTTAGAGGAGCTAAGAGGCACTTACTTTTAAACTGAAGTGGTATTGGAAAATTCTTCTCGGAAGGGAAATCCCACGGCCCATGCCAATGAAACGTGGAGAACCCTTAAGCGCTCTTGACAGGGCCAGCTTCTGCAAAGTAGCAGCCAATGGGCATGTGGCCCCCATCTTCCAGATAAGAAACCTCAGTGTCATGAAGTCTTAACTGCCCTGCACCACGGTAAGTCAAGAACGCTGGACAGCCAAATACTGCTGCCCGGTCCTGCCTAAAATAGTTCTCGAATCCATTCTTCCATTCTGTCCCACAGTCTGGGTCTGGGTCCAGGCTATGCTATCTCGGTCTTCATGTCTGTTGTTTGTTTATTCACTCATTCACTCACTCACTCAATAGACCCTCTGTGCCAGGGGAAGACCACAGAATGCAAGTCCCAGTGGAACCAAACAGCGCCAGGAAGGCATTACACATGTAGTAACATCAACCCCCCAACTTTGTCTCCATCCAAATTCCCCACTTGATCTATTTCTTTTCAAGAGCCTGGCTCACCTTCTACTAGAGGAGAGCATTTCTGGGTTTATTGTGTTTATTTATTTTGGGTCGGGGGGGGGGGGTCTCGTCCTGTTAGAATGGAAGTCTCAGGGATGTTGCCTATTTTGTTCACTGATGTATCTCAAGCACCTAGTACCTTGCCTGGCTCATAGAAGACATCTGTTAAATATCTCCTGAATGGATGAATGAACATGGTAAAGCCTATGGAGGAAAAGTATAAGAGATTTTGGGAAAGAGTAACTATAAATTCTAACCTAATCTGGGGGTGCGGAAGGTCTGGAAAGACTCTTCAAAAGTCACATGTAAACTGAAACCTGAAGGATGAGGTTAGCTTAGGGAATAGGGTGGGAAGCATTCAGGGAGGTGGGGTGGCACGTGCACAGGCCCTGGGATGGGAAGGAAGGATGGCAATATCAGGAAATGGTGGCACGAGGGACAGCGGGTGATGCTGGGTGAACCTGAGTCTGGTAAGGCAGGGCCTGGACCACACAGGCCTGTAGATTATGGTAACATATCTGGCTTTCAACCAAGAGCTATGAGAAGCCACTAAAAGATTCTGGCAGAGGAGTGGCGATCTCATGTGCATTTTTCAAAGATCACTCTGGTTGTGGTGGGGAGACAGCAGGGGAGTTATGGAGAGAGGGGTATGTTTTTGTGGTAGTCCAGTCCTGAGATGACAGTCACGGTGGGAGAGACAGATAGGAGGACAGATGCAGGAAACACACAGTAGGTAAAATGGACAGGAATTGGTGGTGATTAGATGTGGTGGAGGAGGAAGTTCTGGCAAATGCCTCCCAGGTGTTTGCCTTCAACAGCCTGAAGGATGGTAATATCACTTCCTTTGATAGAATGTTCTAGGGCGGGGACCAATTGCAGGGAAAGGGGGCAGGTCATAAATTCAGCTTCGGACAAACTGAGTTTCAGAGGCTTGGTGTCATTCAGATAGAAATGCTGAGAGAAATATTCTTTGTCTGCTCAGACCCTCCACCCTCAGGGAAGCCTTCCTGGACCATCCTCCCGAAGCACTGCAGGAACCTCCCCCAACTGCAGGAACCTCTACGACCGGCAGCCCCCCAGGGTGAGGACTGTATCTGCTTTGGTTGTTGCCATATCCCAGCATCTAGAACTGTGCCTGGCACATCGTGAGGACTCAATAAAATGTATCAAATAAATAAAGGAGCTCAGGACTGGGTTGGAGATAGAAAGTGGGAGTAGGCAGTGAACAGAGATCCTCTGTGAAGCCATTGGATGGATAAGATTGTTGGAAGAAGAGAAAAGGATAAAACCCTCAGAAGAAATGGGGGAAAAAAAAAAAAACAACCCAAAATGTAAAATGAGGTGTTAACAATAGAAAGTTCCAAGAAGGCACATTTAGTATAAGTAACCAATTCTCTCTCCAAATTACCCTTCTGGCAGAATGTTCTTCCTGCTTCAGCTCAAGAAATTTTCTTGCAACACCTAAAATCTTACTTCCATTTCAAACCAATGTGTCCTCTCTAGTTACTCACCTTTTCTCAACATGCAATCCCTGCAGTGTATTTCACTCAGTGTGGCCAGGACACTCTGTCCCACTCCTAGAAAGGCTAATTACTGGGGTGAGTCCCAACGGTTTATGTTTATGTATTATTATTATTGTTGTTTGGTTATGTTATGTTTTAACTAGACCTAGTTTAAGAACTCAATTAGAAAATACAATGTGTTCATGTAAGTATTTTTTTTAAGATTTTATTTATTTATATGAGAGAGAGCAATGAGCAAGCAATGGGAGGGGCAGAAGGAGAGGGAGAAGCAGACTCCCCGCTGAGCAGGGTGCTGACATGGGGCTCCATCTCAGCACCCTGAGATCATGACCTGAGCTGAAATCAGACGCTTAACTGAGCCACCCAGGCACCCCTGTAAACAAATATTTCATGCTCCAACTAGAGCCATGCCTCGGAATTACTTCTCCACCAATCTGAAGAAAGGGGATTATTATAACTGCAAAATTAGTTTAGACAAGAGCTAAGATCCTAGAGCCTGGAGGACAAATTCGTTTTATTTCCATCCCAAGCTTGGACTGCCAAGTTCAGAAGGATTCCAAATGTTTTGTTCAAATTTCTCATTAAAACCTCAAAACAGTAAGGTGGTTCCTCAAAAAATTAAACACAGAACCACTATATGATCCAGTAATTCCACTTTGGTAGAAGTACCCAAAAGAATTGAGAGCAGGGACCTGAACAGATATTTAAACATCCATGTTCACAGCAGCGTATTTGCAATAGCCAACAGGGAGAAACAACCCACATGTCCGCAGATGGATGAATGGACAAACAAAATGTGACATTTACATCCAATGGAATATTATTCCACCTTAAAAAGGAATGAAATTCCGATGCATGCTACAACATGGATGAATCTTGAAGACATGCTAAGTGAAAGAAGCCAGTCGTAAAAGCACAAATACTCTATGATTCCACTTACAAGAAGTACCAAGAACAGCCAAATTCCCTGAGACTGAAAGTAGAAAGCCTGGTGGCCATCAGGGGCTAGGGGGAATGGAAAGGGGCACTTAGTGTTTAATGGGGACAGAGTTTCAATTTGGGAAGATGAAAAAGTTTTGGAGATGGACGCTGGTGATGGTTGCTGAACAGTGTGTGAATGTACTTAATTCTACTGAACTGTACATTTAAAAATGGCTAAAATGGTAGGTTTTATGCCTATTTTACCACAACTGAAAACATACAAGCAAGCAAACAAGCCAAAAAGCCTCATAACGCTCCAGATGGTAGGCATTACTAGCCCAATTTCACAGGTGAGAAAGCCAAGGCTGAGTGATATTAAAAGATTCACGTGAGTTAAGTGCAGAGCTTGGGTGTTCATTTCATGGCGAATCGTGTTGTTCGTATTAACTTGGCCAAAAGATCTGGTATTCCCTCTGCAATTTCTGACCCAGCCTCACACACAACTTTGAACTATAAATCATCATCTAGTCACCTTCTTCTTTTCCTTCACTTTGAATTGTCAGTGAAAAAAGGGAGCATCTCATGAAATTTGAAAGACCCGGTGACTGAATGTCTGATGAACACATGCCCTGAGACACAGGCTGACGCTATCTGCGCCTCCCTGGGGAGTAAAGCTCCATCGACATGGGCAGTCTGCTCAGGTTTATGGGAATCTCACATCTTCTCAGCACTGAACATTATTTTTTTTCACAGGTAGATATTAAACTGGAATTTATGGACAATAAAATAATTAGAATTTCTTGGTACTTAACTAAGAAATTTTCTAACGTATATCCAACGTGTAGTTTATCTGAAGAGACGAGAGAGGATGATGCTGATCAACATTTTTTCAAACTGAGAAGACATATTTAAATGAAATTTAAAGAAAAACTTCCAAAAGCCTAAAATCAACATCATTCCCTGCCCTTGGAAAATGAGGGGGAGGACAGAAAAGTGAGAACCTCCACGTTCCGTGGACGCCAGCGACTTCAGGCCCTTCCTCTATCGAGGCACAGTGCCTCCCTGGGAAGTGGAACTCAGCGAGAGGCTCACAGATGATCTGGATGCAAAATTCAGCCATGCGGGAAAGAGAAAATGATGGTGTTATTTCCAAAGATGGATGAAGACAATGGGGCAACTCTTCATTTTTCAAGTAAATGAGAAGCATATTGTTTTGAACAGCTGTAATCAATAGCACTGTTCTGAGGCCATTAGGAAATCGTGCTGGTAGTGAAGCTCATTGATTTTCCTGTTCAAAATCATCCAGCCAAACTCTCCGGGATTTTGGTAACAGAATAAAATGCTCCCAGGGCAAAGCAGAACTCTAAGAGCCAGTGTAACCACAACATAATCCAAACATTTCAATGTAAACATTTTTTCCTCTTCCGCTGTTTAGAGTACTATCTTGCCACCTGTTCTCCCCTTCCCATTTCTATAAAAACCTCAAAATTGCTCTTGCCCAATTTCATTGCTTACAAACCCAAGGGCCCTTCAGCAACGCTTACTGAGAACCTTGTTCCCAATGAAATGAGTGTTGGGAGGGAAGAAAGCCATAGGCAGGTGCTGGGTGGGTTCAGTGTGCTGATGTCAGTGGTTGTCTCTCTCTTAAGAACCTTCATTAGTGAACACGAGAGATGCTCGCTCACTGCTTGGCAGCACGGCCTGGAGAAGCCCTAGATTAGCCAGCTCGTACCTTGTCCCTGAGTTTCAAGTCTTGTGCAGCGTGAGATCTGAGCTGAAGGAGCTCTAGGGGCTTCTGGGTCTGGAGACTCTCTTTTGGTGGACACTGGAGGATCTGGATGATCTAGGGCCAAGGAAGGCTAGTCTCAGGGCACTCCCAGGTCAGTCCTTTCTCTACTCACAGTTTCCATTCTCAGTCTCTGGCCCTGCCACTCCATCTGTCCCTGCTTGCCAGAAATTTCCCTGCATCTTGTCCTTTGTAAACCATCCACTGGGTCAATACTTCCAAAACCTCAGTCATTCCTGTACCACCAGTGCTATTTTTTTTTGCCACCTCTTTTTGCTGCTCTGCTATTATTTACTGAATTTTCAGAAAATAAACTCATGTTGTAAAAACTTAAATACATTTTTATAATGGATCTTATGTCACAGCATAAGCACACCACTATCACTTTCCATAAATACAAAGTAACTATTCAATGAAATGCTAACAAGATCATATTAAAATCTAGCTCTATTCCTGAGGCCTACTCTCTCTCTCTCTTCTGAAAAGAAAGATTAGCAAGTGTTGGAGGGGTCTTTAAAGAATGGCAGCAGAAATGAGGACTTTCTCCTTGATTAACGTAAAGATGGAAGGAGAACAGATGCAGGAATCAAGTTCTCACACTTGAGAGTCCCTGTGACCTAATGCAGTTCTCGTTTACTCAATGCCAAGCTTTGAGAAACACTTCCCTTCCACACGAGCTCTGCTTAGAACACACTTTGGACTTTCTTGCTTACCCAATACTGATCTCTTCCAAGGATTCCTTTTTCCCCTGCAGCCTTCTCCCACCTAAGTGCTTATTCTTCCATGGCCCAGACTCTAGGGAGTTGAGTTGGGTTGACAGATGGGCCATCTCTGTTGCCCTCATTCCAGCCCACCCCATCAAGGAGTCACCACCTTCCTGTGAAATTCTCCACTCACCTGAGGCACCACCTTTCCTTATTCCAATAATCCTGTCCCACTACGACTACTGTTCCTGCTTATTCATCAAAAACATTGGCATCAGGCTCATGTTTTAACATCCCAAATGAAGCCCTTAACAGTATGCTTTCAATATCCAAATGAGTAATCCACCCAATACTCCAACCTAGTAGTTCTTTTACTTCTCTAATCCAACAGACTTTTACTTTTAATCTACCTCGTTCAACCTTAACCACAGCCAAGCACCCACTTTGGCGCTGATGCATATTAGACTGTAAATCCCAATATCCCACACCCAGAAGTTCCCATACTTCCAGTTGTCCCTTGCCCCTAACCTCATAAGCATTTTACTGGAATCTCAGGGGCCCATTCAGTCTCCATACCCTTCATTTTCTCCCAATCAGCTTCCTCTTGCTTTTACTTGCTTCTCTGCTTATCCTAGAATCCATAGCTGAAAACCAGACCTGTTCCATCCGTAGGGTCTCCCACTTCACCATCCCATCCTCACTGAGCCTCTCCTTAGCAAAATCAGGCCCTGGATCAGGAACACCATTCTCCCTTTCTGCTCCTAGACTGCGGGAGAAAATGGCCCCGCCACGTCTGCATCTGCATCAGAGCTGCATTAACACTGTGTTTCTCCGACGGTAGAAGGGCTGTGAGTACCAGCGGACCACGGCTCATCTGCCTGTCCACTCCCATCAGCATGTATTCCAAAGTTTTGCCTCTTTTTTCAAGCCAGCTAACCTCAAAACCCCTCACTGTGTGATTAGCCTCACCCTTCAACTGAGAAAGCTGAGGTAAATAGACACATACTACTTCACCTTCCTACTTCTATAACTGTAAGCCTGTCTATGAATACACCCATCCTCACCTCTGGTCTCAGAGATTCAGACACCTTCCTTTGAATCAAGGCCAACCCCTCCACATTGTTATTAATTCCATCTGCTACCATCTCCTTTAGAACATCATTCCATCAATTATCCCAGGGCTTTTCAACCCTGCTGTAAATTAGGATGACCTAGGGAGCTACACAAACTGTATGGACGTCTGAGCCCTACTATCAGACCAGCTTCATGTGAGGTTCTGTTTTTCTTAAGCAGCAAACTCCTTACTGCCCCAAGCCTAAGTGGTTCCAATATGCAGCTGGGGCTGAGAACCTCTGATCAGTCCCTCCCTCTTCTATCTTCAGCCCTCTTCCTTCCCTGGCTTTCTGCCCCAAGCTTATAAATATACTCAAGTCAGTTATATTGAAAAGAAAATCTTTCCTTGATGTTCAGAGACTTCAAGACTTTAGTCCTTAAAGCTCTTGAAAGAGTAGCCCCTACTTGGGATCCTACTAATCACAACCCAGCAATTTCTAAAGCCACTACAAACTGGTTTCCAACATCTCTAAAGCTCTGAAAACATATGTAATCAATAGCCTTCACATTCCCATACTTAGGAGATATGTTTGGTCTCATCCTCCTGGGTCTACTGCTGTCCCCTACCTTGACAGGGCTTCTGTGGCTCCACTCTGTAGGGCAGAAAAAATAATCCTTCAAAGGCAGGGATGATGGCATATTCCTTTTTGCATCTGCAGGGCCTAGCACAAAGATGCTCAATAAATGTTGATATGAACAGAAATAGAACCAGTAGGGCTTCCCAAGGCTTTTCTACACTGGAAACCACCCAGGGACAGGTTGGACGATAATCAGGGTAGTGATATCAACCAAACAGGTAATTCAGGAAAGAAAGGGACACTGAAATAATTATACAGTGTTTTTGAAATATTTATTACCAAATAATCAGTTTTAAATTATAATACAGTCCTGTTAGAGGGATAGATAAAATGTTATATATCCATAAATTTGAATGCTACTCAGCAAAAAAAAAAAAAAAAAAAAGAATGAACTACCAACACATGGTATGACATAGACAGACCTCAAAAACATTAACCTCAGTGAAAGAAGCCAGACACAAGAGATGATATATGGCATGGTTTCACTTAGCTGAAATTTTCTGAAAAGGAAAATTTATAGAGATAAAAAGCAGATACCTGGTTGGTGGTATATATGGGCATCAGGGACCTTATCAGGGTAATGAAAATGTGCTAAAAGTGGATATGGTGTAAAATTCAGTAAATTTACTAAAAAAATCATTGAACTGTGCATTTGAACTGGGGAATTTTATGATATGCAAAATATACCCTAATAAAGCTGTTAAAATTAGACAAACATAAAATTTTTTCTATTTATAAAAAACATAATCCAGTTTTATTAAAAACTACTTTCAAAAATAAAATTATTTCTTAAATTCCAAAATAACATATCTGAGATGACCACTAAACCGAATGGGACAACAAGGTGAGCAGATATGAACGTCAGAACACCTCACAGACCAACAACTCCCTGTCAACCCAGAAATGGGCTGGTCTCTGGGATTAACAGGACAGAGCACCAGAGAATAAGTCAATTTACCTACTATGCTTGCCCAACATGCACAATTTTTCCTTCACTTAAAAATTAAGCATCTATTGGGCGCCTGGGTGGCTCAGTTGGTTAAGCGACTGCCTTCGGCTCAGGTCATGATCCTGGAGTCCCTGGATCGAGTCCCGCATCGGGCTCCCTGCTCGGCAGGGAGTCTGCTTCTCCCTCTGACCCTCCCCCCTCTCATGTGCTTGCTCTCTCATTCTCTCTCTCTCAAATAAATAAATAAATAAATCTTTAAAAAAAAAAAAAATTAAGCATCTATTATATCTTAGGCACCATCCTAGATGCTAGAGATATGAAGATGAGTAAGGAAGGGTCCTTGCCCTACAGACACATGATGACTTGCAGGACAAAAGCGACTTAAAATAAATGCAATCCAGTGCAAGATGTGCTTTTTTAGAAATACACACTGAGTAGGTAGGGGTTTGAAGACAGACCAAAATGTCAATTCTACCTATGAGGAGGAGGGAGGCAGATCAGAAGGTTTCCAAGGGCATGTGACCCTAGAAGGGACAAGAGGGCAGGCTAGCATATGGCAGGCACTTATTAGGCACTGGGCATGGAAATCCCTGTCCCTTTTAAGTGAAAAGGCAACAAATTAATCCACCTTTGCAAAATGAGCTGATTGCTGAGAAAAGAGAAGATGAAGGTGTTGGATGGGCTGATTTTCATTTAAAGTTGCTATAGAAATACGTCGATTTCAGAGGTAAGATAAGAGAAACGGACAGAGGGAAGTGGATTGCTCAAGGTCACACAGAAGGTGGCAAAGCTCAGAGCTGGGAACAGCCTCTGGATATTCTAACCCAGGTCTGGGGCTCTTTCTTGTTGAAAGGTCTCCTTTTCATAATTTCAGATTAGGACAACTGCATTTGATTTATGTTAAGTTTAAAATTATATTAACTTTTTTTTCTCTCTTTTGTCAATAATTATAATTTAAAAACAAATATGTTAACGTCTTTTTAAAAAGCTAGCAAGAGAGAGAATGGAGGAATGAGGCATCTCTTGCCATTTAAAAGAATTATAATTTTTCTTTTCTGGAAGGTTCGATTTTATGTATAAAAGTTCTCATAAAACTGTCAAACCTACTGACTCTTAACCAAAAAAAAGCAAATCAAAGGTAAAAGGACAGATTAGAGATAAAAACAAATGCAGTCCACGGAAAATACTTTTCATAAGATAAAGTCCCAAGGAAGGTAAAAATTGCATTTGTTTGCTGAGAATATTCAGTCCACAATCAGAACCTCACCAGTTGGGAATTTTAATCATACGAGATCACTCGGCACCGAATCACCTACTGATGACAATACACTGAAATTTTTACAGTGCATTGAGAATCCAATTAAAGAAAAAATTAATCTTTTATTTATTTTTACCTTACACTGACAAAAGCTTAGCTCTTAGAGCTACAATTGTGATTCATGCCGTGCAAAGGCAATTAAAAAACAAAGTGGGAGCAAGCATACTCAGCACTGTAAGCAAAGATCAGATACTCACTATCATGCTAGGATTCCTTCCATCACCATTACAAGGGCATTAGGTTTGCAGATGGCTTCTACTGCATCCCATTAGGGAGCTGGGATTTTGATATGCTAGAATTCTGAACAGTTGACCAGAGTGCTAATTAGGCCAGAGTTGTCAGCATACTCAGCCTGCATGGGGGGGCGGCGGCACTGGGTTTACAAACACCTCTGCAGTTAGTAATGCTGGGGACCAGATTTAGACAGCGCTAGGAATAATAAAACATATCTTGATGAAACACTGGTCATGTTGACAGCAATTCTCATGGCACCAGTGGTGTCTGTTCACTGACTGGGCCGCGGAAACAAAATTACTTCTCTTTCCAGAAGGACTTGCAATCCAAACCTGACAGGTTTATCTTTTTTTTTTTTTAATTTAATTTTATTATGTTATGTTAGTCACCATACAATACATCATTAGTTTTTGATGTGGTGATCCATGATCTGACAGGTTTATCTTACCTTGCTTGACTTTAGACTTACCTCACCCTGGGAGGTCTACAGAGGGGCTTCAGAAATCCAGAAACCATGTGCACAATGAATGATTATTTTTCTGAGAATCAGATCCATAGGTATTTTTTTTTCCAGATTTTCAAAGGAGTGTGGAAGCTTCCCAAAATTTGAGAACCTCTGGGAATGCACCTACATTTCTCTAGTCTGGTGAAATCCAACAAATGGCCTGACCCCCAGTTACCCCAAGTAGCACAGAAGGAAATGCATATTCTAGCTATTCTAAGCTCTGTCTGTCCCTCCCACCAGATCATGAATCACTAGCGATCGAACCGTTTCTGTACAGCATCCAAGGCAGTAACTGCCCTGTAATGGGTTCTCAATAAGAATTTGTTCGATTTCACTGAAGTGAATAGAAGAAGGAGCTATGTCGTGTATAGATCATACAGTTATATATAATTTGAAGCCCCCAAACCGAACCATTAACCATGGGATGAGTGTGATCATTAATCCAGGCTCCCAGGCAATGGTGTGCACGGGCCTGGCATGTAGGGATGCTCTCCTGTCTCTTCCCCTTTGTTTCTCAAATGTGAAAATGTGAAAAATGTGTATAAAATACTGCAAAATAATTATTAAGCCACATATTTGAGCTGAAACCAAGAAAGGGAAATTTCCAGCTATAAAGCATCAAGAAGGAATTAATATCCCAGAAGCGAGCAGGAGTGGAAGCCAAATGACTCACCCACCTGACATGCCCTTTATGGGGTCCTGACAGCACTGTGGGAGCTGAGTCCAGACCTCAGACCACAGACAACAGGGGCCTGGACTGAGCTACTCGCCTAAAACAGGACACGCAAGGACCAGAGAATTCTACCTTCGGCTTAGAGAAGCAGCAAAGAAGCTTGCCATGAGCATGGGGCCTGGGTAGCAGGGTCACCCAAAGAAATAGGAGCCCCCTTGGCCTGGGATGGGATGGATATTGAGGCACAGGAAACCTAGACTGAGAAATGATCATAAAAACAGATCCAGAACTAGTGAAAGCCCCTGGGGCCTTATTGGAGACACAAAATCATCTCTATGGGTGTTTCTATGACCCAGAGCACACAGGACTGTTCTGGAAAGCCCCTACACAGAACATGAGCTCACAGTCAATAAATTAAAACCTGTTAAAAACCTTTTACATCACCTCCATTGTTCACAGTTCTATATAACTGGACATAAATACCTAAAACAAAAGTGAACCAGACCCACTGGAAAGTTTTTAAATGGTTTTCTAAACAACTCAGATTAAGTAATCATCAAAACCACATGAAGACAGCTGACCTCTAGGAATAAGCTATTTATGTTTTTTTCTCTGTTCGTCTTTCTGTTTCCTGCTCTTCCCAATGCAGAATAAGAACTGGCAATTTTCTTACTTGACGACACCTTTCTCTGTTTCTATTTCTGATAGTACTGGTACTAGACTTTTCTAATACTGTATGGGATTTGTGTGTGCATTTTGAAAGGAGTAACACAGAATAAGCCTTGATACTGCCATTTATTAGAAGCTACTTAAGTCTATTCTGGCTAGGAAAATTAGTGTTCTACCCTGTTCATCCTAGCTTTCTAGGTTCTTTATACTGGGGCTTGAGTCCTCAGGAACCTTGTGGGAAAAGGTGATTGGCTGAGGTCAGGATTCTGTGTCTTTGTAGTTTTAGACAATAATATGATTAAATAGCACCAATCTCACCCTAATTGTTTATAAAACCTACAGAATACACTCAAAGATATATCCAGGGTAAAATATACCTTCTGTGCTAAGAGAGAATGAAAGAAATGAAGTAAACAATCAACAGAAGAGGCTATAAAAAGTGTAAGGAAATATGCCCTTGGAAAGCCAAAAGGCTGATTTAAAGATTAAAAAAAAAGTAATTAACTAGAAAAAAGGGAAAAAAATGATAGATTAATAGAGTTTTTTTTGAGAAAACAACCTCAATATACCCTACAAATCTCTAGCTAGCAAGAAAAAAAATGCAAATATATAATATTGGCTATAAGAAGTGAAGATGGAGATACAGGTTTTTGGCTGAGCAAAAACCTGAAAGAACTGTATGTTCATGAGTTAGGGAATTTGAGTGTGTGGGTAATTTTGTAGGAAAATATGTTATAGAAATTAAATGGGACACCTAAATAGGCCAAAAAACAAAGGAATCATAGAAGAAGCCGGAAATTACTCATTTATAATAAGCTCCAGGCCAAGACAGTTTCATGAGTGAATTAGAAAGAATCAGTATGCCAATTAGTTCCGGAATAGAGAGAAAAATAACTCAATATTAGAAAATGGAAAAAAAAAATGGACTATATCAAAAATCAAGGAGAAAAAACACAGGAGTCTGTTGATTATTGACTTAAGCAAATACTTGACAAAATTCAACATTTATTCCTGATTTAAAAAAAAAGACTGAATAAAAATGGAATAGGGATAATTCCTTAAAATGGCAAATGCATGTATTTCACAGCATTAGCTTGAACCATTAAGATTTACACTAGAAGCATTCCCAAAAAAGCCCCAAAATGTGATAAAAGTATTCATTTACATCATTATCATTTAACATTATTTAAAAACCGCAGCAAAGTTTTGAATATTAAAAATGAAAATTATTATTTGCAGATGATATACAAACATACCTAGAGAGTCCAAAAATAGCCAACTGAAAATATTATAGTCAATAAGCATTCAATTAAATGACCAGCTAAAAATTCAAATAACATAGTTTTCTTAGTTTAGGAAAGAATGTAAAAGATCTCCTTCAAACTATTTATAAATAAAAAAATTATATGCAAATTTAAGAAAATGCGTGAGACTAATAATAAAAAGAAGTACTAACTCGTCTTTTTGGGAGAAGTGACCTTGAAAAAGTGATTGTGACAGCCTATCTTGAAGAATAAATTTGTAAGAATAGCTGGGGGCATGAGGAATAGAAGAGGAAGAGTAGAGGGGGTGTACCACCACCAGAGATAAATGCTACAGTATTATACAGTGTGAAATAAGCAAATCCATAAAATGGAGAGCCCAGAAGGAGATCCCAGAAGGTGATAACAGTGGCATTACAAAATGATAAAATAAGGACCTATTCCCTAAATGTGCAATTGGCGGTTGTTTGGCTCCGGATCAAGCTTGACCCCATTCTCAGGCTTTCCACCAAAACAAATTCCAGCTGAACCAAAGAGTTCTATTTTAAAGACTAGAAGAAAATACGGCTGAGCAAAAACCAAGATCTGAATCAACATAAATAACTGAATATGCCAGGAATGGGGGAAAATCTTTGTTAGCAATATTAAACAACAACAACAAAAACAGAATTAACAATAAAGGTGTATACATTTTACTACAAAAAATAAAAAAACTTAAAAATCCTACTGTGAATGAAATTAAAAATATAAACAACATACATGTAGGAAAAACATTTACAAAATATAAGATACACGGTTTTACTAATCCTAAAATAAACTTTCTATAAATTAATAGGAAAAAGATGAACATCCAAATAGAGAAATAGGTGAAATATACATAGATAATTTATAAAAGAAGAAATACAAAGGGGTAATAAATGTGAAAAGGCAGACTCATGGTTAATCAAAAACATGCAGGTAAAATTATGTGATATTACTTTTCTGTTTCTCCGACTGGCAAAGATACAAAAGTCTGACAATAGTGAGTGTTGGTGTGGGTGTGTGGAAACAGGCAAACTCATCCACACTGGTGGGAGTATAGTGACCTTAGCATAAGGAAATTTGGCTAATTATATCAATTAGCGTTTTTCATAATCCTTGATCCACTTAGAAGAATTAATCCGCAGAAGGCAACTGGTCATATATACAAAGTCGTAGTATTGTTAATAACAGTGCAAAAACCCCCAACAACCTCCCCCCTACACAAAATCAAAGACATACATTAAATAGAGATGTCAGTTTCCAGTTCAGAATGTGAGGAACTTGGAAGTCATCACTCCCACCCACACAGCAAGAAAAAGCTGAACAAACTTTAGATCAGCAACTCTTCTTAGATCCATCAGAAAACTGAAGTCACAGGGCAAACAACTGCCCCCAAATTGGAGAGATGACAGGCAGATACAGAGAATCACAATGTCCTAGAGCAGAAGCCAATGAGCAGATCTCTCTATAGAAACCAGGACTGTGGTATGAAGACTTATTATGTAAATTGGGGGGTTACTGGAAGCTTAGTGGGGACATGTTTGAGAGTTAAAAACTCCAGGGGATATTCAGTCTTAGGGGGGCTCGTCCACTTCTGTGAGTTTTACCTCCAGGAGCCCTAGCAAGTTTTCACACTGAAGATCAGAGGAAAATCCCATTGTCCTTCTGGCAGAGGGAGGGGGAAAAGTAGGCATTTTTGAAATAAACCCAGGGCATTCTATTCTTCTTAACAAGGCATGCCCTCAAGAGAAATACTTCAACAGAGACTAACCAACTGTTGCTAGAATCATGGAGGTTAAAGGTACATCTAGGAGGTCTCAGATAGATATGAGGAACACATTATGGAAATTGGGGGAAAAGTAATCACCATTATAAAGTGGCAGAGGACTTGGCTTAATAGTGTTCTGCTATGCTGTGGAAGGTAGAAGTTGTCAGTGATGCATTTGGATATTTAGCTGAGATAATTTCTAAGCAGTGTTGAAGGGAAGGGCTGGTTTCTCTTTGCTGTTTATAGCAAACTCCGAGAGGAGAGAGATAATATTGAAGAAACAAGTGTCATGCAAAAAGGAACCAGAACTTGAAGATTTGGAACATTCTCAACCTATCTGTATTGCAAACAATGAGAAAGCATGAGCCGGAGAGAACACCAAAGTGGCAGCTAGACAACCACTGGCTAAGGGAAGTAGGCATGCCATTTGTGGGGCCAATCAACCATCTGAGGAGAAGTCTATTAGTCTAAAAAATAGCAAGAAGAATTAAATAAATAAAAATTAAATAACTCTAGAAACAATCTAAATGTTTTTCAGTACTACCTAAACAATGGTAGAGTCACACAACTGAACACTACGTAGTCATTAAAGAGTGTGATACGTGGTTATATTCATCAGTAAAGAATCTCCTATCAGATCATATTATGTTGCAAAACTGCTAACGTATTGTGACACAATCTTACAAAATTAATTATCCACCGGGTTATGTGTGTATGTCAACATAGAGCAATGTCTGGAAGAACCAGGCAATGGTCAGAGAGGGCAAGAACCATGCTTGTCTGTACACCACTGAATCCCCAACACCCAACCTGCACACAGTAGGTACTCAATAAATATGTCTGAAGGGAAAATTTGAAATAAATTCTTTTGTGTAGTTTTCTATATTGTTTGCCTTTTTTTTTTTTTTTTTTAACATGAAACCATATTATCACTATAGTGGAACAGGGACTGGAAGCTATTTTCACTCTAGACAAGTCAATCTATGTACTTTAGGGCAAAACTCATGATTGGCTCTTGACACTGTTTGAAATTCATTGAATAACTGCTCAATTCCCTGTTTTATCGTATGAATGTAGGTCCAGTCCTATGTAGCTTTTCTTTCGAGAAGCACCTTACAAAAATAATTGCCTATTACTTCTCTTCACCATGCGAGGTATAGTGGTGGCAATATTCCATTTCAACCTTTCAAATATATTTTTTCAGACGAGAATAACCCTCTGAAATCGGAATGACTAAAATGGCTCATTCTGTTTTCCTTCCAAAGCATTCAAAGGAGTTGTTTTCCTTCTTTTTCTGTCAACCTCCAGGCGATATGGTAGATTTACCTCTCCCTTTCCAAATGATGGCAGAAATGTTTCCCTGGAAATAGCAACTTCTTCGAATTAAAAAGCTGAGATTGGATCACCGCAAATACAAAATGTCTGGGCAAGTGAAAATACGAAGTCCCGTTTCTCCCAGCACACACTTTGAATTACAGCTTCTCATGGCACCTCCAGCAGACTACAGCTCACCAGTACCAGTAATAAAATTGTTTATCTTTGTGCTGCAGATTATAAAGTTTATATAAGAAAAATCTATAATGACATCAACACTGACTACAATATTATCTATTTTACTTCGGGGAAAAGATACATTGGGCACACTGACTGACTCACTCCCAAGAAGCCAGCAGGGTAGGTGTCACTGTCTCCGCTGGTGGCATCATGTCTATTCTCCCCTCAGGACTCTGCCTGGGCCAAGTCCACCCCTTACTCACTGACTCCCCACCATGCCAGGCTCAGGATGCTTCCACATCACCAACAGCTTTTTAAAAAAGTGCAAAACCCCAAACCCTCGCTGAATGGCACTGGGCAATAGTTGAACCATCTCCCAGTTGGAAGGAATAGAGTGGAAAGAAAGGTTAAACCTTATTTACCTAATTTCTAAAAAGGTAATAGTAGGACCAACATGACTGTTCACACTCTCACAGGATATTCGTTAGCTCTGCGGTCAAACAACCTCAGAGTCTGTCCAGCCCAAAGCCTTCATGTCCGTCTGGAAAGGAGACTCTGAAAGTTTAGTTTATTCTGACAGACATTCACTGTCAAATCATTCCGGATTCAGCTGAACAACATTAATAACAGTAAGAACAAAAAGCAATTCTAAATTCAAACACTTTAACTCTTGTGAGGAATGCTGTGCTCCCAGAACATGTCATGCGGACATTTCTCTTGGAATAGTTAATGCCCCATGTTGTAAAACAAAAACAGAAACAAACAAAAAGAAACTAGCAGAAAGCAGGCAGTAATTATTCTGATTAATTCTAGTCCTGGTAATGTGGGGAAACCCAGACAGTACTAACTCCCTCCTGCCTCCCACAGTCATATCTCTTGAGGTAAAAATGAGCAAAACATGGCTAGAACTGCTCCGTTAATTCAGGTAAGAAGCAGGGCACTTAAAACCACCAACCACCAGACCTTGAAATTTTTCTGCTTTCACCACCTGGTTATACCAGGGTTTTGCATTAATGGTTACAGATCAAGAAGATTTTCTACTAAACAGATTAGACACCTGTAATGTCCTGAAATGAGAGTCAGGAGTCTAATTTCTGGTCTAAATTATTTCCCTCATCAGCTGTTTATTTCTGATAAGCCTTAAGGCTCCTTCCAGCTCCGACATTCTTGGAGTCTATGATCATACAGTACTAAGGTTCCAAACGGACAACCGCAAGCCAAATCAGCCCAACAGACACATTCTGTTTGGTCCACACGTTGAATTAATTAGCAATATTCAAAATTGAGGGATTTCACCCCAAAATCTGAATTTCTGGCTTTTTTCTTTTTTTTAAATCGTAAGATCTGGAAATACTAAATGATTCCTGGCTGGAGTTGGGCGGTGGCTTTCATCCTTAAACAAGGTACTACCTCTTCAGTTTGCCACAGTCCCACTGCTCTCTACTGTCCACACAACTCAAAGGTCAAAGTCAGTTGCCATCGGTCTTCATGCTGTGATGCTTCTCTTACACTTGAATGGAAATAAAGTGAAATATTTCTTGTATCCATATTAAAAGCAGAAATATGACAGATTCGAAGAGCTGAATGTGCCATAAAAAATGTGAGAAAGTAATATTCTTCACTTCCACATAAAAATATGGTAGGTGTTTAATATGCAAATAAGCATGTCTGCATTGGAAGAACACAACATAAGCTGCCACTTTGAAATAAACCACAATAAATGCTGGCATAAGGAAAGATTTGTGATGAAAACTTAATAAAATGAGAAACAGACCTTTTTATTTGTTTCTATTAGAAACCATGAGCTCTGTTTCTTGAAAGTGAGGGAAATGGCTGCTGCATCTGTGAAGGAGTGGACTGAGTGAAAAAGTGGCTGGGCATTCAACCTCTTAGGGGTGGTGGGTTTACAAAAATGTGCATTGAGTGTAGCTATAGTTACGTTTTCTGAACAAGCAGGAATAACCTTGTATAAATGTAAGGGTAATCTGAAACTGGTGTTCAGGATATTGAAGAATTAATGGGAAACTTACAGGACAAGTTACACGAAAAAGGTAAATCACTTGTGATATTTTTTAGTGCAACTGATGAGAGCATCACAAGCCACAATTATTTGTGGGGCAAAGAGAACTTTGATATGATTGAACTGTTGGACATGGTGCTTGTGAAACAGCAGCAGGAAATTATTTATTTTGGTAGGCTGAAAAAGGTTTTTATGATTTTTGGTTTTGGGTTTTCTTTTTAGAAGTTTAGTATAGTAAGCATGTCTAAAGATAGCCTTTCTGTGGGTAGTAATTTCATATGTTATCAAACATAACATATTCATGTTATGTGACAGTCAACAATATATTTTTTTAAGATTTTATTTATTTGAGGGGGGTGGAGAGAGAGAGCGAGCGAGCGAGCAGGGAGAGAAGCAGAGGAAGAGGGACAAGCAGATTCTGCACTGAGCACAGAGCCTGATGTGGTGCTCAATTTCACGATCCTGAGATTACGACCTGAGTTGAAACTAAGAGTGAGACACTTAACTGACTGAGCCACCCAGGCACCCCTCAACAATATTTTGAAGAGCAATTTAAGTCAGTTCATTGAATAATTCACCAAGAAAGGCTTTGCACTTAAGAGTTAAGAACAGAACATAATAAAATTATAAATTAGAAACACTCCTATGGCTTGAACCACAACAATTCAATGCTTGGCTGGATGAACTGGACATACGATATGGTATTTAGTTATACAATATAAAGTCAGGTGGTAGTGCTGAAGATGTTTTTTTTTTCATTGTTGAAAGGAATAAATTTATTTTCATCATGCAAGCAAAACTGTGATGGTGAAAAAGCAGATCAAAGACTTGGCATTCTTGGTGATGCTGCAACCCATCTCAAATACTTTGAATACTCTTCTGTTTAGATACTCACAAGCAGTACATGAATATAGGAATTGACTGGTCAAGTCATCTAGTATGAATGATTCAGTTCACTTTCCTATTCTGTAATCAGTCTCCAGAAATGAAAATAAGGGCCTGAACTCTAGTCCCCAAATTGTAAAGTTGAAAACAATTCCTCCAAATTGTTATCTGATTTCAAAGCTTATGAGAATAAATTACCAATGTGTAATTGACATTTTTCATTATCATATGTGTTCAGTCTGCTTCTGACTATGAAGGAGTAGCTTGTATCAGGTCAACTCTCACACTGAAAATATCAACAACCATAAAAAATATACAAAATACATAATTTAGCTTCTTGAAAGCATCAGAGAACAACTAAAGTAGCCAGGATTTGAGCAGCCAACATACCAGCATGAAGAAAAACACACTAAGATGTGAGCTAGACTTCTCCTACTGCTTTCCCCGCTTGGAGCCTTTGCTGATCTGTAGTACAGAGCAGCAACCTAAGCTTCCAGCAGTCTCACAAGGTGATATTGTCTGTTTTTTTTTGTTTTTTGTTTTTCTCTCAGTTTTCAGTTATTTGGTCCTCTCTTTTGGAATACTTGGTAATTTTTAAACATAATGCTACTTTTTGTGTATGAAACATCTTAGAGGCTCTAGATATTGTTATCTTCATCAAGAAAGGATCTAGTTTTTATCTGGCTGCCAGTAAGAGTATAGGCAGATAAACAGTCAGATTTAACAATATAAATAAAGAAGAATTGTACACAGATGAAAATGAGTCACCTCTGGAGATAGTGAATTTCTTATACTGACAGGAAAATGTCCAGAAATTTGACCAAGCACTCTGTGGAAGTGTTTCATAAAGGATTATGGCATGTGAAGTATGGTTGGATTAAATAACCTTTGAGATTCCTTTACAAAAAAGATTCTGTGGGTTTTGGGGGCAAACAAACTAATACGCTAAAATGAGACAGAGTGCAACCCAAACATCCAAATTCAACTAGATTTCATGCTTCAAAAGCAACATAAAACAGGGAACAGATCCATCTGAATCTCTGTTGTTAGTAATTATATAGCTGTTGCAGAAAAGTCAAGGGAAAAGGAAACTGCATTTAATATAGCTCATACTAAAAGTATCCTTGATCCTAGACCATGATAAAGCAGATCAAGAAGACAGGCTGTTTTTAATAATGGCCAAGAAGAGAATAAAGGAAAAAGATGAGACTAAAGTACTTTACAACAACAACAAAAGAATGGCTCAGATGCAGAAATTACATAAAAGCTGGAGGTCAAGACAAGATTAAAGCCAATAACCAAGATGGAACTGCAGAAAAAACCAGGATTCACTGCCAAAAGCTGGAGGTCAAATCAAGTGATGCATCAAAGGTAGGAGAACCAGCAAAAACTGAGCCTCAGAACCAACGTACCAAAGTCTGGGAACCTTAAAAATGACCACAGCCTACCTCCGTCAAGAAGCCCCATTATGTTCACATCATGGCAGAACCAACAGAACTTCCCAAGAGTGCAGATACACTAGCAACTGGAGGCAGTGTGGTGGCTTACAGCCCTCACATCTCCACAGTATGGATGCTGTCATGCCCACATACAAGGCAATGTACAACAGCTCACAGGGCCATGTTTTAATGGGATAGTGAAAATGTAAAGCCACTCAGCACGAGCCTGTGCATCTTCCAAATTTGGCAATGTGTTTATTTAAAATTTGTATGACAGAGACCACATATACATTTCTAATTCCACATAATTATATAAATACAATATTTTCTTCCTTTTTTTCTTTTTTCTGTTTCCATGTCTTTCTCTCTTTCTCTCTTTTTTGCTTCCCTGTCCTCTACTCTCCTTGCATCCCTTCTACTGCAGGCAACCTGTTGAGTTACCTAGTTCCTGATGCAAATGTCATTATTTATAAAACATACAGAAACATATAGGGTTATTCTGTCATTGATCATTTTATAAAAATGGGCTTTTATATGCACTTTTTTGCATTTTGCTTTACTCATAGTCTTTCAAGTCATCTGGTAGAGTTCCAATTCATTCTCTCTTTTTTAAGGTTTATTTATTTTAGAGAGAGAGAGAGAGAGCATGAGTGGTGGGAGGGGCAGAGGGAGAGGGAGAGAAAGAGTCTCAGGCAGACTCCACAGTGAGTGCGGAGCCTGACACAGGGCTCAACCCCACCACACTGAGATCATGACCTGAGCTGAAACCAAGAGTTAGGTGCTCAACCAACTGAGCTACCCAGGCACCCCAATTCATTCTCTTTAATGACTGCACAATTGATGATGAGATTGCTCCATGATTAATGATGTATTCTATCACTTCCCTGTTGAATGCCATTCATTAGTCCAATTTTTGCCATGACGTGGTCATAAATATCTTTATACATATATCTCATGTAGTAATGCTTTTACTTCTATGAGACAAATTCCCAGGAGTAAGATTGCTGGGTGAAAGGGTACATATATTTTTAATGTTAACAGATATTGCCAAATTGCTTACCAGAAAGGCTATAAAAATTCACAAATGTAACAATATAATTCTTTTAATATAAAACTGATATATTTTGGAATAAAATGCAAATCTTACATTATTTTTTGGAAAACATATAAACCATTTTCAATGAACCATGGGACTTTGAGCCATCCACACCATAATATTCTCTAGGGAGTGGGTTTTTTCTTCTGACATGTTTGAGAAGTCCCAGATTACATGACAGAAACAGCGCATTAACCTGTAGGAATGGTACGTAACTCTTGTTCTCTTGTTTGGTGAAGTGTACAACAGCAAGCCTGACATGATTCCACTCCAAGGATAAAATAACTTCTCTCTCAGAGATTAAAGTAATTTATCAGCTCTGCTTGTAATTTTATCTTCCTGTTTTTCATAGAAGGAAAGAAGCACAGCCCAAGTAGCCCAAGAGTTCTCAAATTCTCCTCAGCATGATGGAGAGAGGAAGCTGTCGATGGACAACTTCAAGATTGACTACTCAGCTCATCCCTCCTGGCTGGAAGAGAAGTCAAAAGGTTCAGGTTTCTTCCAGCAGTGACAGGAAATAAGGCCTCAGGTCATCTGCCTTAACATTACAGATACATCCATTGTGAAAAGGAGATATTCGATGGCTGGCACCCCCAACCAGAGGCCGATCTCTCTGTTTCCTGACATAACAGGGACTTTTCTGTTCAGGATGGAGCCACCTCTATTACCTCCAGATTAGGGTCCCAGGCCCAAGTGAAGAGAAAAGAGGACTCAAGGAATTCTGCTATCATTCTAAAAACTGTAACTGCTCTTCTTGAAAGGATTCTAAGATCAAACATCATCTTTACAATGGCTTAGTTTTAGCACTGAAGTAAAGCTTTACAAGTCACAGAACTTATCTGTGTGGTTGTTGATTATCTCTATATATTCAAATGACTTTCTTTGGCTATTCAAAGACATAGAGAGATCCCTTTTCCTCAGCAAAGATTTTAATATTAAAGAGGCCTCAGGCATAAGTAAAAGCAATTCAAGTTTTTAAGAATTTACTTCCGCGTTCTATGAATCCTGATGATCCCTACTGAATTCTATAGTTTTGAAAGCTTTGAGAAAAAAATTAATGTTTATTTCATGTTTAAAATTTAAAAACACTTGAAAAAAACAATCTAGACCCTGTTTTGGGAATTCAAATGGAGTTTCCTTGAAGTATCAAGTGATGGTGGCTTTTGACAGTGTGTCTACCTCTCTGAATTCTTCATATGAAAAGCTTTGATATTTTAATATTAAAAATCTAATGCTGTCATCTTCTCCTCTCCATGGTATAAATGAGAACATGAAAAGCAACTTAGAAGTTTAATAGTTAAATTTGGTCATAATGTCAAATGTTATTTGGCAGAACCCACAATGAATTATCCCCAGATATTTTATACCATTTTCATCTTTTAAACGTGCAACTTTTTATTTGAGCTAAAAATGAACATAAATCTGAGAGATCTATGAAGAATCTGTAATGTTACCTTTTTAATCTGAGAGGGGCTGTTTCATTAGCATGTTCTAAGATAGGATGACATGATGATGATGAGACACAGGCTAATATTAACTCCGTGAAACACCGGAAAAGTACAGCCAGCACTAACTTAAATTTAATATGGCATTTTTGGGAGACACAGCCTTACTTCTAACAGACATACCAATTCCAGGTTGTGGAGTAATAAATATATAGAGTTTATTAAAGAGAAGCACAATTTCTTATTTACTTCGACTGTTGACACGTTGTTAAAAACAATTATACAGAATTTAGTACATCCCAGACATTAATTATTCTTAATTATAAATGTCATATTATCATTCTTGCTGCACAAGGCAAACCAGGTATTTAGTAACAGAAAGTATTCTTTCCATCAGCAAAAGAACACAGTGATAATTTATCACCAGCAAAGCAGTTAGACTTTCTGACATCACCTTACCTAAACTGGTAAAAACACTTTGATGCTAATTTGGTAAGACAAGAGAACTAAAGAGAATTCATTTCAGTTATTTAAATCCTGTCACTGATGTCCATGCCTTATGGCCCAGATAAACTACTCAGATGTCTCTTTCTAATCATGCTTCCTGAATTAATCTTTCAGCTGGTGGATCATGATATGATTCACTGATAGAATGCCACCCTCAATTCTACGACAATAAAGACAGATGGAAGCAGGGGTTGAAAGGATACAGAATTGTACTGTTGTGATAGACAAATGTTAGGATAACACCACATAACTTTGAAAATTATTATTTTTTAAAATCAGGTTTGGGGACAAGTTGAGAAAGCAAAATACAATCACACTTTGATGTATATCCTCTGCTCCCAACATATGCCAATGACAGATTTAAAATATAAATAGAAGTAACTGTGGTCATCTTCCAAATGAAGACAGAATTGTGAATCAGAATTTGAACAGAACAAGAAGCTGTGGGAAGGACCCACAAGGCTCTCAGTCTGGAGGAAGGCTCCCATGGGGTGAGGGACACACAGTGCTCCACTGTCTAAGGCAGCCATCAGAGAAGAAGCTAGCCTTGTAAAGAATGTTGAACAAACCTGCAGCTCACTGCAGACCTAGAGAAGTTGGAAGAGGCAGACACAGCCTGATGACCAGGAACCACAGCAGCCCCCTCACCTCCCACTATGTCCGGGTATGGTGACTGAATCAGAGATAATATCATCATGGCACAGGGACTCAAATCCCCTGAACAGACCTTATTCTGGATTGGAGAACCCAGAGTTTGGCAGGCAGACACAACCATAAATAGCGAAGGCAAGAGAAAAAGAAAAACCACTGTAACAACTAAATGAGCCCGTAAACAAAAGCTGCAAAACATAGTAACACATTTAATGCTAAGAAAGACAGCCAACAAAAACTACATGAGTTTACTCTGAATGAGTTCATTTTATGGACTAGTCTGACAAAGATTTAAAATAAGTATGTTCAGAGAAATAAGTTAAAACATACCCATTAAAAAAACAATAACAATAAGACATTATGGGATGAGAAGAGGCAAAAATGAAACAACATATGGATACAGAAGAGAATTGACTGGAATTTTTGGAAATGGCAAATTAGCCACTTAAATAAATAAAACCAGTCCATGTGGGATTAACTCTAGTCTGGACAGTGGAAATGAGATCTGGTGAATCAGAGGAGTTCTGAGAAATCCATCACACCACAAAAAGACAAAGAGGTAAAGAGAATAGTTAAGCAACCTGAAAGATGAAACATAGGAGAAATATCTGAAGAGATAGCAGTTGGGAAATTGTAAGTCACCCCAGACAGTCATACAAAGGATGTGAAGGACCTTTTTGAAGTAAATTACAAAATGTTACCGAGAGACATAAAACTACATTTGAATATAGGCAAGGATATACCATATTCAGGGAAAAGAAAATTTAATATCATAAATATCCGTTCTCCCAAATCATTCTATTAGCTCAAAGCATAACTGGATAAAAAGCCTAATGGTTTTATTTTTTAGCTAAACAAGTTAATCCTGGATTTCATATGTAAGAACAAAGGTCCAAGCATAGGCAAGATGATAAGAAAAAAGAGTGAAAGAAATTTCCTTGCCAGATCTAAAAACTTGACATAAAGCTATAGTAATTAAGACAGTGTGGTGTTGGCACATGTATAAACAGAATGCAGCCAAGTAAAGGGCTCAGAAACAATCCTACATACATGTAAAAAGCAATGATGTGGCAGTGAACCATGGGCATATGTAAAGACAGACTACTTAATAAACAGTTCCTGGATCACAGGCTATTTCTAAAGAGAAAACTGAATGAGATCGCTGCCTCACCGATTGATCAGTGGTAGGAAAAAACCCTATAATATGAAAAGTGAGACTTCAAACTTTAGAGAAAAACATATTGGGGAAAAGAAAAACATAGCCAGAGAAAACCTTTTTTTTTTTTAAAGATTTTATTTATTTATTTGACAGAGAGAGAGACAGCGGGGAGTGGGAGAGGGAGAAGCAGGCCTCCCGCCGAGCAGAGAGCCTGATGCGGGGCTTGATCCCAGGACCCTGAGATCATGACCCAAGCCAAAGGCAGTCACTTAACCAACTGAGCCACCCAGACGCCCCCAGAGAAGACTTTCTAAAGAAACACAAAAAGCACAGGCCATGAAGGAAAAGACTGATAAATTTGATTAGAATTAAAATTTAAGACTTCTATCCAAAAAACATACCCTAAGGACACTTAAAATATATTTGATAACCATATAACCAACGTAGGATTAGCAACCAGAATATATAAAGAAGCCTACAATAAGAAAGAAAAAGACAAAACCTGAATAGAAAACATGGAAGTATATAAATTGTCAGTTTAGAGAAGAAATCCTAATCACAAAAAGTATATATGAAAAAGATGCTCACACAGACTAAAAATCAGGAAGATGAAAATTAAAACAATAAGATACTATTTGCCCTCAGTTGGCCAAAACAGAAAAATCTAACAATAGCAACTATCAGCAAAAAAAAAAAAAAAAAAAAAACTGTTTATAAAGTGCTAGGAAATGTGAACTAACTAGAATATCCCTTTGAATGGCATTTGGCCATAGCTGGTAGAAAGAACTATGCATGTACCCTACTGATCCAGCAATTCTATGCAGAAACTTTCTTAACAAGTGGCTCTCATCTGAACCTTGAAACAGAAAATAATTTGCAGGATTATTTTCTCAAATCTCCCAAGGATGGTACATAACTAGCACCATCTTGCACAGGTGAGAGGCTAATTCATATGTAAAATGGGTCACATGGGGGCCTTAGGGTTAACTCTCCAGGAAACCCTGGGTGAGCAGCACTCACAGCCCCCTTGCTGGAAATAGTCTAAGTGAAATAGACTATGTGTCCATCAGCAGGAGAATGGATATACATATTGCAGTGTATACCAGGAACTGCATCATGGTCAACAGGAAAAACTCAAGCTATGTATTAATATGGATATATTTCACAAGTAAGAATTTTAAAGAAGTAAGTTGTGAATATTACATTTAGTCTGATACCACCAGTATAAATGTTTAATATATGTAAAAAATATATATTTTAAGTATAGGTACAAATATGTGTAGCAAAATATGAAACACATGCAAGGGGATGATAAGCAGCAAATTCATGATGGGAGAAGAGATTGGGGTTGACAAGATGTTCACAGGAAAATTCAACTGAACTAAAATGTTTTATCTCCTTAAAAATCAAATTACAGAAAATATTAATATCTGTTATACCTTTGTGGCTGGAACATGGGTGTTTGTATTATTCCTTATACTCTTCCACATGTTTAAAATAGTTCTTACTTTAAAAGAAAAATAAAGAAATCCACAAGATCGAAGTCTACATTTTCTGACCTGTAACAGCTGCAATAGTTCAGTTTGTGTTATCTTGCCTTGATTATTCTGACAGCCTCTGTGATTCTGGGCTTATACCTCTCAAATTCATCTTCCTCCCTTCCCTGTTGCCAGAGTGAGCTCTTTAAAACATAAATCTGATCACATCACACAGGTCAGCCCGCAGAGGCACCATCTTCAGGATCCTCCGCGAGCATGCAGCCTTTGATGCAGCCCAGACATCCATGTCCAGCGTCATCTCCCAGTTTCTCCCTCATCTGATGCTTCCAAAATGTCAATTTCGTTTAGTCCCTTTGAACACATCACACTGTTTTGCTACTGTCCTTTGGTTTCACTGTCCTGAAACACGGCTCAGCCTTTGCCTTCACCGGGATGAACTGTTTGATTGGTTCAGGCTGGGCTGGGTACCCTCCTCCAGCCTCCATGGAGCCTTTGACATTCCTGTCTTTTGGAATTTGACACTTTGTGTATCTTTCAACACCAGTCTGAAGGATGCTGACTTACTGGTTATTGTAGTTCTTCAGACTTATACAGTGCCTGGCCCAGAAGTACTTAAATGAATTGAATGGTGTTTTTTTTTTTTATTTATTTTATTATGTTATGTTAGTCACCATACATTACATCATTAGTTTTTGATGTAGTGTTCCATGATTCATTGTTTGCAAATAACAGCAAGTGCTCCATTCAATATGTGCCCTCCTTAATACCCATCACTGGGCTAACCCATCTGTGTTCTATATTTACTGCTACTTTGCTCTTTTCTGGTTCTCCCTGATTCAGTACTCTGTCTCACTGCATAAGAAAACAAGAAATACACTCAGGAATTGGGGCAGTCACTCTCCTATCAGCTCCTACATTGGTTAGCAACCACAGAGAGACTGTCAAGGTATATTTTTATAGGATTTCTACAGTTACAAGACTGGAAATGATCCCTTTCCAATGTTCTACTCATTGGCCTAAAATGTAAACTTATGCTATTGACTCAGTCTCCCCAAAGAGTTAATCCTGGAAGAAAATATGGAATGTGTTGTTTGGTCAGATCCTCTTTTCCAGCACTTCCCCATGGTATCCTCCTCCCACCCGTTCCCTTCACACCCAGCATGACCTACTGCCATTCTCTTACCTTTTAATTGACCATCCCTGCTCTTCATCTACTCTGGTCCTTACATAATAAATTAAACTGTAGAGTGCTGTTCCCAGATATACTGTAGGCAGCTTGACTGACTATGGCCACAGAGATAAAGTGTTTAGGTTTAGGTTTAGAGATAAATGCCTGAAATGTGATGTATGGGAAATGTGACATGCTTAGCATTTTTACCAGGCAGGTTTCATGCCCTGAACAGAATCACACACCTATTATTCTGTCTACTTACTAACCCAGACCTTTTCCAAGTGAGACAAATGTCTCACTAAATCTCAAACGTCTTAGAAAATTTGACCAAAATATTTAAGACCTAGATGAAGTTTATGAGCATACACACAAACTATAATTACTTAATTTGACTGATTTACTACTCAATAAACTTTGTCCAAGTACCATCAATGCTATAATAAAATATTTTGGGACAAAGTAAAATTTGAGATTTATGTTCATCCTTATGGACTTCTATGCTATTAACATCTCCTCCCAGCTTATTTACCACTTGGGAAATAATTCACTGCATTACACTCACCGCTTCACTGACAAATATGTTTTTACAGAGGCCACACAAAGTCTTACTCTCATTGTATGGAGACTTCACTATGGTGAGGGGGAAGGTATAGAAATTGATGATTATGCAAGTTCATAGTCATGACCAGCTACCACACAACCATAGCCATTCAGAAAAATCAGAGAGGACACTCAGGGAAAATATACCCTGGGGTATTTATCTTTCTTTCTAGGTCTGAATAGGAAGGTTCTTGTGAGCAGGAAATGGTGGGCTGACAATTAGCTCCATCTCCAGAATTTCCCAGGCTCATCATTCAGTGAGAAGTCTGGGAGTTCAGCACCTGCTTGGTCCAGCTGTGGTCTCTTGGGCATAACGGCCCAGTCATCCCACAGCTCCAGCCCATCAATTGTACTTTAGGTAGCCCGCCTTCATAAACACTGCAAAAGAGTTTCCGGAAGCGTAGAGAACACAGACATATGTCCCAGCTGCCAAGATAACAAAATCTCAGTTATGCTGGTACCCAGGGGGACAGGCTTTAATTATCACCTTTCTACCTTAACAACTACTGCTCATCATGTTTTTATACCTGTATCAGACTCCCTGTGAGTCAATTATGTAAAAAAGATCAAAAAAAAAAAAAAAAAAAAAAAAAAAACAAAATTTTATTTTAGAGATGTTAGTGGCAGTGATGGAATGGGAAGCCACCGAGAGACTGAGATTCTTCTGACATTTTCCCATTTTCTACAGCTTATAGTTGTCTAAAGAGATACTGCCTACAGTACATCTGGGAACAGCGCTCTACAGTTTAATTTATTATGTAAGGACCAGAGTAGATGAAGAGCAGGGATGGTCAATTAAAAGGTAAGAGAATGGCAGTAGGGCACACTGGGTATGAAGGGAAGGGGTGGGAGGAGGATACCATGGGGAAGAAACTCCAACTGGATCTCTGAACTCCCAACAACAGCATGACTCATACAACTTGGGCAAGCTGAAGCACTATGAGATTGTGAAAGGAATATTCGAGAACGCCTATGACCACAACCTTCTGGGCTTCCCCACATGCAGCTGGGTGGCAGCTGTATGGTGGTGCTGCCTGCTTCTGCACAGGATTCCTGGCAGCTCTTCCTGGGTGAGCACACCTATGTTAGCAAGCCAACAGTATGGTATCTTCTCAGGGTAAATCTCTTGAATTTGGTCGTCTGTATTAAAAGGGAAACTGTGGAATGACCGAAGTCCACTATGGTGATGATGTAGGTCATGGTAAATGTCCCCCAGACAACCAGTAGTCAAGGTTTCACAGTCCAGGAATGCCTGGAAAGCAGCCCTTTGCTGACAAATTGCCACAACACTGTCACCCTGGAATGACAATAAACTAAGTTATATATGTGCAGTGCTTTCGCCTGAGAATGGCAATGTGGTCATTAGGAAAAATAATGCCAAGCAAGTGTATCTCTCCCCAGGCAGCACTGAACAGCTGCATCAGAAGATAATATAGTGCATTTCCCTGTGCGCACCCGTGCCCACCACCCACAGGTCCCTGAGCTCTCCTGGGAGTCACTGCCATGGCCATAGTGAGGCCAAATCAATTCCAAGACAGGCAAGTTCCCCAAACAACTCTTTGGCGTGGGGCTTGGCAAAGGCGGCAGAGCATGTGGACCACTGGATTCTGGAGCTGCATGACCTGGGTTTGAAGCCCAGCGCCACCACTTGCTAGCTTGATAAATCTAACAGGTCAGGTTACTTAAGCTTTCTTTGCCTCAATTTTTCCATCTGATTAACAGGGTTAAAATGGTATGTAAACCATAGGTGGGGGAAGGATTGAGTTAATATGTGAAAAGCACTTGGTATTATAAGTGCCACATAAGTGTCGGGTATCACTATGTTATTTTTCTTACGACTAGAGCATATTGGAGCAGAGAAAATAGGTGGACCCTCCGAGGGCTTATCACTGAAGAAACTTTCTCCTCCCCGCACCATGGAGCCTGACTGCCAAGGGTCCACCTCAGCTGTGAAATGGAGCTTCCCAACTTAACTCAAAGGGCAATAAATTATGGCTTAAGTAAAACAAAGAAAAACAAACAAAAAGACACGTGGTTGAGCTACATAAAAGAGCAAAAGATTAGTCAAGTAGATTGGCAAGTTAAATAATTAGAGGCGAAATATCTCTTTTTTCTCCAGTGAATTCCCTTTTTAAGTGCCCCCTTGCCTGGACTAGAGAAAATTATTTTCATGCTAGATGGGTATTACCAGCTTTAATGGCTTAACTAAAACAAAGATAGCTTTATAGCTTTATAGCCTTCATATTATGATGAGAACATGAAGAACTGTTATGATAGCTTAACACATGGGGCCATGGCATGACATAAATATTAAAAATCTTAACTGTCTCTTTCCTGAGGAACAAAAAAGATCTCTATAAAAAAAAATTTACTTTTGGTTTTCTATCCTCTTTAGAAATTTCTAAAAGTTCCCAATAATGAATTCTGGAACTTAATGTTTGTGAAAGTCCTGAACAGTCTTTCCCATTGTCCTATGTGCCACCCCTTCTAGAAATGAGATAAACACATAATTTACAGATGCAGTCCAGCAGCCCAGGCTCTTGTGGGGACTCCTGGGGACCCTCTACATAGTGACTACCCCAACTCCTAGTGAGATCCTGGGTTCCAGCCTGCTGGATACAGAGGTGCTTCCTGTAGGTCAGAGCTGACCTGCATCTAATCTGGCCACTGGTGCTTCTCATTCTGATATTTTCTGACTTCCAGAATCTGTGCATGGTCTGTTTACCCCTATGGTGCCTTTGTAGGGGGGTCAAGGGATTTCAGGGCTAAGCAAGGAGAAAGATGTGACCATGAGGTGGGAGTAGCACACACATGCATTACTGGATGATGCTCTGACAACCTTGCATGCAGGGGAGGCCTCTCACAGCAGCAGACTGTCCAGAGACCACCATATTGGGTTGCTACTTAGACGGGAAAGAAGGCAAGGGAACTCCTTGGGAAGAGAGGGATGGGAGAGGGCCCTTGTGTGAAGTTGCTCGGCAGCACATTAGGAGTCTCAGGGTCAGAGTGTTCTGCAGGGCAGCAGCAGCTTGGGGTCCTTATAGCCCATGGCTTATCTGTGGTTTGTAGATGTTGGGTACAGTTTTGCTGGGTATGCAAAGTAGGCAGGCTCTAAATGGCTAAGAGTCTGCTTATTTGGGTTATGTTCAAAACAATTAGATGTGTAAAAATTTAAGTTTGGTGCTGGTGGGCTTTTGAGCTAACAAGTCTCAGCCTGCTGTGAAGAAATAAACAGCCTGGGGGCCAATATACGAAGGCCATTTTTGGCTCATTCATAGAGCATGCCTATCAGGCTAAATGAACTACAAGACATATATCTTCCTGACCAGTATAATTTATACTGAATGGCTAAGTCATTTAACCTAGGAACTTATTGGTAATTTCTGATTCTTTTGCTATTCCATCACTTCATTCCTCTGAATAAAGCCATAGTTCCCATGTTGGAAAAGTCTATTGCCTATTCATGTTTATTCCACTTCTCTTTGATGCCTTGCCATTGAATCAAGTCCTAGAGAAGACCCATGAGAAGCACCTGAGTTGCTTGATAAAAATAAAGATTCTTGGATCCCAACTGCCCTATCAAATCTGTATTCCTGGGAGGTTAAAAATCAGTAATCTCTATTTTTTTAAAGTTCTCCAGGTGATAGGAAGCCAGTCTGTAAGCCAAGATTCCAAGAGCTTCCATGGGGAAATGCAAGATATGACCTCTGCCCTGGAACAATTTTCTTGTTGTTTTATTGAAACAAGAGAGATGCACTTTGGAAACAGAAAAGCAAGGGAAAATTTTCCATTTAGGCAACAGAAAATCATGAATGATACCAGAGAAGTCAGCACAGAATTTTTATGGGCCAATGAGGAAAGCACCATAACTTCTATCAGAGGTGTGTATTGGGGGGCAATGAGATATTTAGGTTAAATAAGAAGGCTGGACTGGAGTCATACTATAGAGTCAGTCAGAAAAGAGAATACTGACCAACTGTGGCAGGAATAAGAAAATATCAAAAGATAGGAGAATAACATCAACAAAATATCAGTCTGGATATAAAGCCTCTCACCATGACCAACCGGTGCACAGAAATGAAAGACTTGCTGAAACTTTGCTATTAGGAGAGGTTTCCTTTTCTTGTGAAATATATACTTTTAAGATACTGTAAATTTGAAAGAAAAATAAAACACCTATAGAACCAATGTACTATGTGTATGATTAGAATATAAACTATATCTGAAATATTGGAAGTATGCATGTAATAAATAAACACATTGTTCAGTACTTGAAATGTGGCTAATACAAACTGAGATGTGCTATGATGGGAAAATACACAGTATAAAAAAAGAATTAACAATGTTAATATTTTAGATCTATTGACTTAAATAAAGTATTACTAAATTAATTTCACCTGCTCCTTTTTACTTTTTTAATGTGACTACCAGAAAATTAAAAATTATCTATGTGGCACACATATTTCTACTGGGAAGTGCTGTCCTAGAATTTCCCCATCTGGATTCCATGCCACCCCTGAATATATTGAAAATTTCCTACTGAAACATCTTTTAGATGGTAAGACTATAAAGCCATAATAAGATGTTGTGGTAGCAACTTTAGCTCATGTAGTCATGATATTTAAGAAATTTTAGGCACTTATGGTTCACTTGTTCCATTCACATCATTAGTGACTAAGCAATGCATTTAGAATAATTAAGGAATGGTGTAAGGGACCCACAGTGCATAAGCCTCTTATGTTCCCAGGAGCTATTATAATTATACTCTTCCTATCTGGACAGTATTCAAAACATACACAATTTTAAAATGTCCATTACTGCTATTTGGTGAATGCAAGTAAGAATATTTATCTTTTAACATTTAGCAGCCAACTGGAGAGTGTTTTCCCTTTAAAACTAAGCTCTGCAAAATTTATCATCAGTTAATATCTTAACAAATCATTGTTTGCTTGACTCCATTATTTTTTGCTTTTTCATCCTCGCCACAAAAGATTTTTTAAAAATCACACTGAGTGAATGAAAATTTCTCTCACTTTCTCGGAGTGGCATAATCAGCTTTCTTACCTTTCAATGCTTTGTTTAGTTGAGGATATTACTTTTAAAGACAAAGCATTTAATTCCAACTTCATGTACTATATATACTCAAGACTTCTAATCAGATGTTAAAATGGAGGTTTAAATAGAAGCATTACAATGTCTGGAGGATAAATGCCCTGAAATTCTTTTCTTACCCTTCGCCCAGTGGAATAAGGAATTGCACTATTACAGATACTGACCTACAATGAGTATCTAAATCTCTCTGAACAAAACTACATTGCAAGGTCAAACTATCAACAAATAAGACATTTTAACAACAAAAAAGGGAATAATTATATCTTACATTGGCAGAGTACATCAATTATTTCTAATATTTCATCTTTTCAAACCCTGTGAGGTTTGTAATTTAATTTTATTGACAAAGCATTAATTGATTTGCTCAAGGAAAGGAGGGAAATAAACACTTGTTGAAATTCTGTATGAGAATATGGATTAAGCACTTTCATAAAATTATGATGTTTAATCATATCTAATTCCAACAGCTTTGAGACAGGTGAAATTGCCAATTTCTAGTTGACAATACAGAATCTCAGATGGCTAAGGAACTTGTCAACAGCCACATAATAGGAAGAAATTACAGATATCAACTCAGTTCTCTTTGTTCCAAATCCAGTATTATTTCCAGTGCAATGAAACTGAACTCATATAAGAATTATATTAACTCTTTTAAGTACAATGAAACTACTATGAAAAGGAAAGTAATCAAAACTAGAAGACAGAAATGAACCAATTTGGAAATGAATCTATATATGCATATCAGGGTTTTTAAAACTTTTTTTTGAGGAATAGCAGTAAGATTATTCATTCTGTGATTCAGTGGTTACTAAAGGAATAAAATGATAAGAAAAAAGAGAAACAGATGTGGCAGGAAAGCATAAAGAAGAAAAATGCATAATAAAACCTTGGAAGGGTGTCATGCATTCAGAATAAGGCACATAGAAATGGGGACCATTTCTGTTCCAGTTTGTTGTAACCCAGAAGGGAATTATACAAGGCATATAAACAAGGTTGAGATGTCAAATGCAACCTTGAAATGGGGTAGAAGGAGGGCTAAGTTCTTGTTTCTTCTGGTTATTAGTAAGCCTATCATTGGAGATTTTAGGGCAAAAGAATTTCAACAGAGATTTTTAATCTTTGTACAACCAGGTTCAGAAATTAAACCAAATTAAATTAAATTAATTCTGCTAACAGGTAAAGCAATCTGCAATGGGAACTGAAGTATCTTCATGGAAATGTGTTGTGACATGAGGATGGCCAGGAATGAATAAGCCTGAGTGTAATACTAGCTAGCATTCTAGCAATAAGTATGGGCCGGTACCTATAATAATAGCTTTATAAACATCTCATTTAATGCTCAAAGCACTTTTTTTTCCCAAGAATTTGTCCATTTTACCTACATTATCTAATTCTTGGTAAACAATTGGTTATAGTATGCCCTTTTTATTTCTCTAAGGTTGGTAGTAATGTTCCTCCCCTCTTCCATAGCTGATTTTAGTAACTTGAAACTTCTCTTTTTTTTCCTGTTTGTCAATTTTGTTGTTTTTTTCCTAAGAATCCACCTTTGGTTTCAGTGATTTTCTCTACTGTTTTTTCTGTACTTTGTTTCATTTACTTTGTGATTGAGGCTTAATTATTTCCTTCCTTATGCTTGAGGCTTGTTTTATAGCTAAACATATGATCTGTCCTGAAGAATGTTCCATGTGCCCTTGAGAAAACTATGTGTTCTTCTACTGTTTATGAGAGTGTCCTCCAGAAGTCTATTAGGTCTAGATGATTTACAGTGTTGTTAACAGTCTTCCATTTCCTTGTTGATCTGCTCTCCAGGTGCTCCATCTATTATTGAAAGTTGAGTTTTGAAGTTTTCAACTATTATTGTTAAATTTTCTATTTCTCTCTTCAATTCTGTCAGTTTTGGTTTCATATATTTCAGGGCTCACGTTATTTGGTGCACATATGTTTATAATTGCTATATATCCTCAATAGATAGACCTTTCTATCATTTTATTCTTCTCTCTAGTAACAATTTTTATCTTAAAGTCTATTTTGTCTGATATTAGTATAGACACTCCAGTTCTCTTTTAGATACTGTTTGTATAGTATATCTTTTTCCATCCTTTTGTTTTCATCTATTTGTGCCAAAATTAAATCTAAAATGCTTCTTTTATAGAAAGCATATACTTGGATCATACTTTGTTTTGTTTTGTTTTTAAATCCAGTGTTCAATTCTCCGTCTTTTAATTAGAACATTTAATTCATTTACATTTAGTATGATTATTGATAAGGCAGAATTTGTTTGCTGTTGCCATTTGTTTTCTATAAAATTATATCCTTTTTTTTCCCGCTCCTCCATTATTGACTGCTTTCTTTTGTGTTAAATAGATATTTTCTAGTTTACTGTATTAATTCCTCTTTCTTTTACCAAAGGACTCTTTTTAGTATTGTAGGGAAGGTATAATAGTGACAAATTGAGTTTTTGTCAATGTGGGAATGTTTAATTTCTCCTTTATTACTGAATAATAGTTTTGCTGGATTTTGGTTTATAATTTTTTTCTTTGAGCATGCTATTTCATCTACTGCCCTCTAGCTTCCTTGGTTTTCGATAAGAAATAAGCTGTTAATATATCTGAGGATCCCTTGAACTTGTGATGACTTGCTTCTCTTTTCAAGATTTTTTCTCTTTTTTTTTTTTTAAGGATTTATTTATTTATTTTAGAGAGAGAGAGAGTGAGCAAGCAAGCACTGTGATCAGGGGGAGGGGCTGAGGGAGAGGGAGAGAGAGAATCCCAAGCAGACTCCCCACTGAGTATGGAGCCTGACATGGGGCTTGATCTCATGACCCTGAGATCATGACCTGAGTTGAAATCAAGCGTTAGACACTCAACCGACTGACCCACCCAGGCACCCTTCTCTTTGGGTTTTGACAGTTTAATTATGATGTCTAGGATAATTCTCTGAGTTTATCCTACTTGGAGTTTGTTGAGTTTCTTTGATGTGTGGATTAATGTTTTTAGTCAAATTTGGGAAGTTTTGAGCCATTATTTCATTAAGTATTCTTTCTGTCCCTTTTCTTCTTCTCTTTCTGGGCTCCTATCATGCACATGTTGTGCTTAATGAAATCCCACAGGTCTCTGAGACTTTTCACTTTTCTTCATTCTTTTTGATTTGTGTTCCTCCAACTGGACAATCTCAATTGATCTATCTTCAAGTTAGTGATTTTTCTACTTGCTCAAATCTGCTGTTGAGCCCCTTTAGTGATTTTTTTCATTTCCATTACTGTACTTTTCAGCTCTAGAATTTCGCTTTAATTTTTTTTATAATTGCTATCTCTTTTGATATTTTATATTTGGTCAAGGCATTTTTCTCACACTTTATTTATTTAGATATGGTTTCTTTTCATTTTTTTAAACATATTTAAAACATTTGCTTTAAAGTCTTTGTCTAAGGGCACCTAGGTGGCTCAGTCGGTTAAGCGGCTGCCTTCAGCTCAGGTCATGATCCCAGGGTCCTGGGATCGAGCCCCATGTCGGGCTCCCTGCTTGGTGGTAAGCCTGCTTCTCCCTCTCCCCCCCCCCCCCCCCCCGCTTGTGTTCCCTCTCTCACTGTCTTTCTCTCTGTCAAATAAATAAATAAAATCTTTAAAAAAAAATAAATAAAGTCTTTGTCTAGTGTATCCAATGTGTAGGTTTCCTCAGGGATGGTTCTTATTGACTGCCTTCTCTCTCGTGCAACCTCCTCACCTGATGATTAGCTATACTTTCTTTATTCTTTGTGTATTTCATTTTTTGTTGTAAACCGAACACCTTAAATGATGTAATTTGGCAATTTTGGAAATCAGACTTTCCCCTCTCCCCCAGGTTTTTGTTGCTGTTTTTTTAGTGACTTTTCTGAATGAATTCTGTAAAGTCTGTATTCATTGTCATGGGTAGCCACTGAAGTCTCTGATCTATCAGCTTAGCAGACAGCTAATGACTGAACAGAGATTGCCTTAAATGCCTGGAACTAGTAAGTTTCCTAGTCTTTGCTGAGTGGCCTCTGTGTGTTATTGGCACATGCCTTCATTACTCAGCTAGGCAGTTCACACAGCTCCACCTTAGCCCCTACTTCCTGTTTGTCCAATGCCTCAAGTGTAGCCAGAAGTGAGCACTTAGGGTCTCTGCAGCTCTTCCCTGAGCATGCACACCACCTGGGGAATATGCACAGACCTAAGTATGAGCATGGCCTTCTAGATTCCCAGAAACATATCAGAGCTTTTCAAAGCCCCTTAGGGATACCGCATTGCCCAACTTTTCCTTTTTAAGAATATTGGTTAGCCCACTCTTTGTCCGACTGTTATCCCCTGCCTCAAAGAGTCACAATGTTTAACGATTGCCTTTGACTACTTTCAATGTCTCGAGGGGGGAAAAAAGCTGCACTGACAAGTTCTGAGTCAGGTCCCATTAAGACAGCTTTATGAGTGGGATCTTCCAGAGAACTACCTGAGGGGTTAAATAATGACAATTCTTTGAGAATGTGCCTTTTACGGAGTTGCAACCTTGTCTTGCTCCCTCCAATGACTACCAGGCTGCTGGGTTTTACTAAGACCACATATTGTTGATTTCAAGTCTACCACACAGCTGAAGAGAAGGATATGGAAATAGGGCAAGTAAAAATGCCATAAAACTCATTGATCTTACTGAGATCTGGCTGTTTTTCTTCCTTTTTTAAAAAGATTTTATTTATTTATTTGAGAGTGAGAGAGAGAGTATGTATGAGAGAGGTGGGGCATAGGGGCAGAGGAAGCCTGACACGGGGCTCAATCTCAGGACCATGAGATCATGACCTGAGCCGAAGGCAGACACTTAACCAACTGAGCCACCCAATGCCCTGATTTGGTTGTTTTTCTTGAATAAACACTCCCCAGACTGTTGTAAGCCTTTGGTCAATTTACAGAATTCTGAAAATAAGGATTGTGATCATTTTTGCCAGTGTTCTCATTGCTTTTATGAAGAGGAATATTTTCAGTGATCTCTCTCCACTCTTTTTGCTGACATTACCCAGTCAAGTTTTCACAAAAGTACCAAAGCAATTCAATGGGAAAAGGACAGCTTTTCCAAATATAATGCTAAATCAGTCAACTAGATATTTCTTTAAAAAAATGAACCTTAACCCTTAATATTTACCATAGACAAAAACTAATTAATTAATTTTAAACTGAAAAGTTTAAAATATAAAGTTTTTTTAAAAAAATATTTTATTTACTTGACAGAGAGAGCACAAACAGGGAGAGCGGGAGAGGGAAAAGCAGGTGCCCTGCTGAGCAGGGAACCCCACATGGGTCTCTATCCCAGGACCCTGGGATCATGACCCGAGCCAAAGGCAGCCGCTTAACTGACTGAGCCACCCAAGAGCCCCTAAAATATAAAGTTTATAAAAGAAAACATTAGAGAACATCTTTGCAAATGGAAATAGCACAGGTTTCTTAGACTTGATACAGAAAAGAAAACCACAGGGGTTTTCCCATAACAGAAAAAAACCATATATTTTAAAATAAAAGAAACAATAAAAGAAAAAAGCATATATTTCACTCAAAATTTTAAAATTCTGTCATCAAAAGACACTGGTCAGAAAGTGAAGAGGCAAACCTCAGATTATGAGAAAATATTTGTAAAACATTTATCTAACAAAGAATTTGTATCTAGACTATATAAAGAACTCTCACAACTCAGTAATAAAGACAAACAAACAAATAACAATGGAAAAGTGTTCTGAACAGATATTTCACAAAGGAACATATATGAAAAGTCAATACACACAAGAAAAAGTGCTCAACATTAGCCACCAGGGAAATGCAAATTAAAACCACAAGATAATAATATAAACTCACCAAAATGGCAACACTAAAAAGACTGACAACAACAAATGTTGGCAAGGGTTCTGGAGCTACCAGAATGCTCATATATTGTCACTGTGAGTGTAAGATGTTACAACGACTTTGCAAAAAGTCTGAAAGTTTCTTCTAAAACTAAGTACACACCTATCTAGCAATTCGACTCTCATAGATTTACTCAAAAGAGATGAAAGCAAATGTCTATCAAAAGGCTGAACATCCTTAAAACCACTAAATTCTAATGCCCAAAGCAAGTAAACTAAGCACTTCTTGCCCCAAAGTCATTTGTTTGGGGATTAAAAATAGCAACACTTTACCTAGAAGAGCTATGGAACATTGGTATTAAGACCCCACCTTCCTGCAGTTACAGTCTGCTCACATCCAGGCTGGGGTCCAGTGTGGAAATGGGCAGGCTCAGGGGTCCCTAGGAACTCAAGTATGATACGGCACATGCAGCAGCTGGCCTCCCTGACCCTCACCTTGTTCCCGCCAGGTTGTCACTTCAGTGGGTTCCTGAAGAAAATTACACTCGTCACCTGTGGAAATAATGGACCTATCAGTGGGTCACTCTTAGCCACTGTGGCTGACAGGGGTACACAGTTAGTAGGGAGGACCAAAGTGCCAGTACAGTAACTACTGGGCTGGTCAGGAGAACGAGGCTGTGGTTGTCCTGGCATCCATGCCTCACTCTCTGACATGGTGAAAAGGGACAGAATTGCCTTTTTGCTTTTTTTCAGGAAGATTTTAACACCTTTGAGATCTGGCCTATGAAAGAGAGGAGAGAGGGTAGTCTCAGGTGAGATAAGGATTTTTTGAGGAGATATTAAAACGGGTAGACTTAAAATCAAGTGGATATACATAAAATCACTTTTCTAATCAGGCTCTTAAGTCTTGTTATTAATATCTATGTAATAGAGGGGAACATGATTTATGGAAAATTACACTGTCATTAGAAGACAGGAGTACGAGTGTATTAATGAGGTCAGAAGGCCTACCCTGAGACATTCCCTCTCACCTGGCACTGTCCTACTAACAGTGGCCAGATCTGATACTATGTGACCAACCCTGCCTCCCTGTTCATAACAGACTGGACCAGAGGTGTCTGCAGTACTCAAGGGAAGCCAGCCTATAAACTGGTCAGTGACCTGTGACTTGGAACCAAATGATGACTTGGGATAATTGGAAGCTTGAAGAAAACAGACAATAGATCAGGAACCACTGTGTCAAACACTGCAGATTTGTCTAAAAATATAAACATATATCCACAGATACCCATGAAAGTCCAATCTCTCCGGAAAAAGTTCAGGCACTTAGTTCCCAAAATGTGTGACCTTAACAACTGAAAATTTGCCAATGTAGGTCTGCAATTTGATTTAAACACAGCTTCTATCTTTGCCCTACATCCCACTTTTCTTTTTTTATCTTAGGGATGTTTGCTTCTTTATAATACTTGTGTTTGGTAATTAAAATCAATATTGTGTATACTTGTTCTGTGGCCTACTTCCTATGTGTTGGAGGTCCTGGGGGTCAGTGGCCCACTAAGTGGGTGCTTCACGGAGGCTTATCACTGTGAGTGGAAAGATCAATCAGCCATGGCAAAGTGGTTATGAAAAGCTAGCCTTTGAGGAATAACTTCTCTCTCCAATATTAAAGATGCATAAATTATTCAACCCATAGAAGAAGGTTTTACAGAGAAATATTCAAAGTTATTACAATCACTTTTCCTTTTGAAAGAACATCTTCATTTGGAAACCAACCAAAGACAAAATAGTTAATCAATCAAACTTGGGACTGAAAAAGCTTTCTTGCCACTTAACACATTTTATGTTCTGATTTCTGGATAAAGTTTGTTCACCTCAAACGCCTACGTGGTATTGATGCCTAAGAGCACAGCAACAGTTACTAGTTTTTAAAGAGTTTATTTATAGCCCATCCATAAAATTTCTCCTCAGTCTGAGGAAAAAAATTCCAACCAATGTTTTTAAATGAAAGAATCTAGCTGTTTTTATATACCAAATGACATAAACCAGAACATCTGGAAATCTAAATAACCTGCGCAGAAATCATAGGTACAGGGGCACTTGGGTGGCTCACTCGGTTAAGCGTCCTGGAATTGAGCCCCACGTCAGGCTCCCTGCTTGGTGGGGAGCCTGGTTCTCCCTCTCACTCTGCCCCTCCCCATGCTCGTTCTCTCTCTCTCTCAAATAAATAAAATCTTAAAAAAAAAAAATCATAGGTACAAATTTTAAGCAACATTTTACCCACTGGAATCAAAGTGTAAATCAAAGGTATTTTCAGATTTTCCAAATAAACAAAAAATCACTAATTTTTCAGTTTGTTTTTAATTGATTAAGAAAAATATTTACTGCAGCGCCTGGGTGGCTCAGTCGGTTAAGCATCTGCCTTTTGCTCAGGTCATGGTCTCCAGGTCCTGGGATTGAGCCCTAGGGCTTCCTGCTCAGCAGGGAGTCTGCTTCTCTCTTTCCCTCCCTCTGCCCCTCCCCACTGCTCATTCTCTCTTTCTCAAATAAATAAATAAAATCTTTAAAAAAAAAGATATTTACTTCCTGTGCTTTTTTTTTTTTCCTAGAAAAATCCCACGGTTTGAGGATGCATAACATCATTGTACAATATTTAGTTTGCTGAGACTAGGGATAGGAATTTCAGAGAACCTAACTGAAAACCCCTCCTCTGTCATCCAGATGGACGCTTCCCCTCTCTCCTCTAAGGAGGAACTTCTCTGTGGTTATTACCATAGTTGCTGCTAAATATTTCCAATGTCATTGCCCCAGATAATATTTTTTGACAAAATGTAGTCCAGTAATCAATCTGTTAAAATCTTAACTCCCTTTATATTTAAGTTTGCTCATTTCTTTTCAGTCCCACACAACTACTTTGCATCATACTACACTAACCCGTGTTCATCCCTCCCTTGTGTGGGCTTAATGTGGAAATATCTTCGGACAGTAATAAGAGGCTTATTCTTTCTTTCTAACTTCTTGGGCCTTGTCTTTTGGTTCATCAATACCCATGTGTTATTTTCTATTTTGAGCTTTGGCCTATGTTCTATTAAACCAATGAATGCAAATAAAGTACACTACAGAAATTTCAGAATGTGTGAGTAAAGATTCTCAGTCTACAGCAGTTTTCTGAAAAAAACAAAACAAAACAAAACAAAACAAAACCCCCAAAACTCAAAAAAACCCAAAAAATAGTGATGTAGGAAAATCAAGGCAGACATCCACTCAGAGAGTTCGAACATCTCTGGGTGTATCACATCCACCTCAGAACCCACTCCTGTGCCTGATACCCAATTTGTTTACATTCTGGTGCTCCTGCCTGATTTACCGAACCTCATTAAATCTTAGTCCATGAGTACAAGCCCCTGCCACATAGTCCTAAGAGGCCACCAGATTTTCCTATATTATCATGTCAAATGTGATTTAGTCAATTAAACTCCCCAGTCCCCGGTGCTTCCCACATAGCAGGGAAAAGATAAAGCATTTGAGAGACTTAAAATCTATACATATAAATTAGAATGTCTTAAATATATCTCCTATAGAGATAAGAGGTCCTTTATGTTCCATTAAACCAATGGTTTTCAATCAGAAATGATTTTGCCTTGCATGGCAATGTCTGGAGAAATTTTCTATCGTCACATCTGGGGTAAGGGTAATATTGGCACCTAGAGGGTGCAGGCCAGGGATGCTGCTAACCATCCTGTAATTCACAGGACAATACCCCACAGGAATATGTTGATAGTACTAAGCTTCAGAAACCTTGCTTTTACACAATAATTCTTAATTCTAGTTTTGTAATTCTTTGAGCATGTCTTTCAGCATTCAGGAATTTTTAATTCTTCAAAATTAATTACAATTTATTTTAATTTGGAAAAGAATATAAGCAATATGATCATCTGGGTAAGGTCACCAAACAAAGCTGGCAAGGCAACAAAATTTAACAAGTTTGAATTTCATGGATATAAATGTTTTAGTCAAATTAAACAATTAAAAATTTGATGAGATTAATGCTGCTCAGCATTCAATGTGGTTTGACCCATAAACCAAATGTCCAACAGTTCATTGTAAAATTCTATAAATATAAAGTAATAAATATAAAGCCAACCAAGTGATTAGAATGAGCTCTCATGAAGGATCACAGGCCAGTATCTGGACTCTCCAGATAAGCATACAGCTCTAAGACTCAGCCCTTTTATGTGTTGCCAAGACTCCTGGATCCTAGAGGATTCACTGCCATCATATATTCAAGGCTTTGGATCTCTTTTATTCTCAGAAAGAATGGAAAGAAAGCGGTGTGTAAGAGGACTTAAAAGATTCTGGGAGATAATGGTTGAAGGTCTCCTTGCGTCTAGATTCCTCCACAGATGTACCTCAGGGTCCTCTTCTGAGCAAACCCTGCGGACAGTCTTGTCCCAGAGCCGTACTGATCCAGTCTCAGACTAACAAGGATGCATTCTGGTCTGTGGGTCATGGTTGGGAATTTTCAAGTGTTTTAGGACCAGAAATCTCCAGGAAGGAAATAGGTTTACTTTTTAATTTAAACCAATTGTTGTTCTTCTAACTCTAAAATCTATTTCAGAGTCGGCAAGTAAGTTTCATTACAAGCGCCAATTTCAATCTGTTGAAAGCACTGTGTAGAGTAGTATAAGATTCCAGGCTCTGCAGGAAAGAGTTCTGAGATCAGTCAGTGAAGAGTGGATAAGGAGAAGTGGCTGCCCTTTTAGATCAATTTCCTATAACTTTCATGGATGGGAATTTAACATCCCACCAGGCCCTACAGCCTATAATGATTTTCTTTAAGTATGATACTTACTTACAGTAGCTGCTTCTCAGTGGTTTCCCTCCTTTAAATGAATTCATTTTGTCTTTTCCCTTTTCTAGCTACATTTACTCTTCTTGGGATCTTACCCAGTCTCCTGGATGGAAGGATGACTTAAAGGCTAATGACTTCTGAACTCTTATCTCCAGCCCAGAGCTCTCCCTTAAACCTAGATTTGTGTATTTGATTGCCTACTCCACCAGTATGCCTATTAGGCAACCCAAAGTAAGATGTTTAACAGTGAACGGATGTTCCCCTCAAACCTGTTCCTTTCCCCAACGTGGTGGCCACAAGGGGAGTAAGGATGTTATCTGGGCAAATCATTGGGTGAGATGACCCACGCCAAATGCCCATGTATTGGGGCATGGAAGAACTCTGAAAATCTTTCCACAATCTCTCTCTAAGGTAAACAAAGACAGTTGAGGGTAAAAAGCCATGATGCAGGGCACGGGAAGGGAGGGTCTCAGGGCAGCGGGTGCCGATGACAGCCATGCTATGGAGATGGCCCAGCCAACACAGAGAGCTGGCCAAGCCCCGGGAGCAGTACTATGTGCCACCCGCACCAAGAGAAGAGATAACGGAGACCAACGCGGGGGTGGGTGCTGGGATGATAAACGCAGATAGGAAACGCCAAGCAGGAAAAGACTACTCACTGTGGTAAGACAGAATATGAACCAGACACGTTTGCCCTCCACCATGATGCCACATAACCTGCTCTCTGTAACCCAGTGCCAGTGGGGTTGGGGGCAGCTGGAGGAAAAACTTTTAGAGGAAAAAGCAGTACAGTTACAGACTTTTAAATCTGCACTGAAAAGAAAAAAAAGGGAAAAAAACTGAATGAACTGAATATTATCCAAAAGACAACATTTTCAACCCTGCAAAAAGAGCTACCTGAAGCAGCAAAATCGTATTCTCCGTTATCAGCAGAAATGGTGGCTCATGACTGAGTTGAGTTCAGCTACAGAGAAACGAAGAAAAATATGACTCTCTTTATGACCATGTTGGGACTGTAAACTTCAAACCCATTAAACATATAAACAGAACATATAAATACACGTGGCTTTGAGTAAAAAGGCCAATCTGTCTCTGTTACAGTTGTACTTTAATGTTTACGTAAGTTATAAATTGAAAATATGTGTGAAATTTAAATAAATGCTCATCAGCCACCACAGGATGCAACCAAGTCTCTGTTGTAAGTTTCAAGAAAAAAAAATACATAAAGCATATTACTGAGGGCTGCATAATCGAGCTTTTTATTCCAGAAAGCATTTGTTGGTCACGTGCACGTAAAGCCAAAGGTCTATTTCTGGTAGCAACACCCTATTGTCTTGCTCAAAGGCAATCATTAGTGTGTTCAATACATCCAGCAATCTCACAAAACACTGGAAATATTGTAACCCTCTAATGCCACAATGCTTCCCAAAGTCATCGATGTCTGCACGAAGCAGTGGCAACAGATACCTACACAGGCTGCTTTCTTTGTTACCATCCTAAAGCAATTTTTTTCCAGCACACATACCAATTGGAGAACATACACTGTCTAATGGCTATTGCAATGGAGTATTGTCATTTTCTCTTCTGTTACTGCCCATGCAAGTTTCAAATGGAAATGACTATAATCATGAAGGGAGGGACAGCAAATCCACCTCCCTGGGGAAAAGCGGAATCAAACCCCTCTCTTTTATAATTATCCATAAATATTTATGTTTTACTGCCCATTAATCTTTACATTCCAAAATAAGAGACATATTCTTATAATATGCCTTTCATTATTCAAAGAAAAAAATTAAGCTTCATGTTTGTAATGTACAAATAATATTGGACTTCAGTGCCAATGTTTCTGTTTTAAATTATTTTCAGCTTGTAATAAAAGAAGGTAAATTTTCTCAAAACAGAATTGAACAAGGATATGTTAAGAATCTAAAAAATCTGATTCTCAGGTCCTGGATACGTATAAGACTTGCATATTCCACCAAGATTCAAACTATCCATTTGATTTATGAACATGTTATTGGCTGAAAATATAATTGAGGCATAAAGGGGCTGAATGATTGTCAGCGAAAGGAATAGTGGGCTGTTGTAATTTAAGAGCTGGAAAGATGCTGGCCAGTCCCAGTTCAGCATTTTACATCTACTCTGCAAACAGTTAATCCTTATAAAACATAAATCTTAGGGAACTTAATTTTCATGAAACACTGACCATAAATAATCACCATTGTCCCACTGAGACAAAGGAACAAGCCCTTCAATTTATTCCACCCAAGTTCTGCAATACTATGCAGAGGGGAAATTCTTGTCCACATGACCACTGGGTGTTAGGAGGAAACTATGATTTGCTGCAAACCAAATTAGGCAACAAAGTCCCTAATCAATGGAGGGCAAATATATTTATTAGGCAAATGCGGGGTAATTTTAGAATGCAGTACAGAATGAAGTTTGGCTAATCTTTGATTCATGGATCACTCATTTTTTACAGTTCAAATCCAACCCTGTTTCCATGGAATAAAGTACTTCCAAATTCCATAATTCAATATGGACAACCATGACAAACACTAATGAATAGAGCATGCAAGTTACTGTTCTTGTTCTGATGGCTCACTAGCTTTTTTAAATGTTGAAGCTTAAACAGCGTGAAGGATTTCTCAAGGGTAAAACAGTAAATAGAAATGTGCCAACTACCATGGGACCCTCCTACTTTTGTCATCAAGAAATTGGTTTCTTGATCATCTCAGAGGTAAACAGCATATATTAAGAGTGCACCCAAACATGCCATATGTCACATTATGCAAAATAAATGGGGTAGGCATATCATTGCATGTCCAGGTAGCAGAGAAACATCTGGGATCAATGAAGCACAGTTTCCCATAAAGTAAAGAAAAGCTGATTTAAGGGGGAATGAACCTGAAATAACTATTAACTGGTAGGCATGTTGTTTCAAGTTAATATAAAATCAAATGAAATCAGACCACCTTTGCTGATACAGCATCACATTACAATATGTATCAGAGGGAAAGGAGAATAGAAGTCTGTATTCCCCGAAGAAAACAAGGAAATACCATCTAAATATTCACATGGGAAGGTGAGATTAAAAATATGTCAATTAAAATCTGAGTTTAGGTCTAAGAGGCTATCAGAAGGTAATATATACAAAAGACATGTTTTTACAACTTTAATTTCAGGAAATAAAGGGGGCTCTTTTTAAAACATAAGTTTATTTGAGGTACAAAATAAAAGTCAGAAGAGCAATATAATCTCTTTGAATGCAGTACCAATGCACTCATAATTTTCTCAGACGATTTCAAATAATTCACCATCTTGACCTTCCCTGGGAGAGAATCGATACGCTATTTCCATCCTAATCATTCACCGTGAGCTATATTTTTTTTCCTAAGGAAATGGGAGATGTTTGACACAGTACCAAAATCCTCGATATCTCAGATTACTAAACCGCCTTTCCACTCACAGATGAAAAGTATAGATAGCTAGGAAATAGACCAAAATCTGGAGCTTTATAAGCCAATATATAAATTACAACGTGAGGTAGAACTAATACTCAAATATTTAACGTCACACTGATTTATGAAGTTTAGTTTATTTCCTTAAGACCATTAACATGGAGGCCTAAAAAGACAACAAAATAAAGTCTAAAACTGAAGCAAGTGGCTGGAGAATTGAAACCAACAAGCCCTCTAGGCCTAGTTACTTTCATATCCTGGGGCGTGAAATGGCCAAGTATCTGCATCCTTTCTCATTTTCTATTTGCAAACCGACAAATCTTTAGAGTGGAATGTCTCACTCCAAGAAGAAAAGATTGAGGATACAGAGATATTGATTTTAATACATTATACCAAATATCAACAAAGAAAAGTAAGCTACTGAAAAAGAATTACAATAAAAAAATGAACAGGTGCAATTATTTTGCAACCAAAACAAACAAGTCCCAGAGAAAAGAATTAACTGCCTAGAAGCGTGCCTGGCACATACGAGGGAGGCAGAGATGGGACAGGACGAAGGGGAGAATGTCATTCATTGATTCCTATGCTCTGTGACTGTGACATAATTTACAAGCGCCATGCAAAATGAAAATGCAAGCCCCCTTGTTTAAACATTATTACAAAGTTCAAGATGGTGAGAGCAGAACACTGAATCAAGCAGGGGGCCCTTCTGAATGCAGGGCTCAGTGTAGCTGCCCAGGGCGTACCCCTGCCAGGCTGGTCCATCTCCTATCCGGATCATCTGAGCAGCCTCACTGGGCTCTCTCAGGCTTCCAGACCACCCTGGTTCTGAGGGCAGACACAGCTCTTTCCTCTTCCTTCCCCTCAGGTTCTGAACACACACAGGGCTTCATGCCTTAATGTGCTCCTTCTGGTTTGGCCCTCCAATCTCCCGCCTTCCTTTGTCATTGCAGAATAGTACGATCATGCTATCTCCACTCCCTCACCCCAGCCACTTCTCACCTACCCCCAGATGGCTTCTGCCCCCTCCACAACTTCAGCACCTTGCAATTTCTAAATCCAATGGACACTGTTTACTTCTTACTCATATTTATATACATTCATTTGTTCACCACACATGCATTCATTTATTCAACATACACTCAGTAAGGGCTGCTGTGACTCAGATATTATGCCACACACTTGACAGTGTTGACAATGGTCAAAAACAACAGTGCATACATGTGCAAACACACACAGGCTGCTCCTGGGGGAGTAACTGCACCCTGACTTCTATGAAGTGTTCATCTCCTGAATTCCCTCCTCCCTGTCGGCCCTCCCCAACTCTCTACGCTGATTCTTCTCTACCCTGAATGTTGCAGTCATCCTGATTCCCCAGTCTAGGCCCTCTTCGTGGGGCTCTGACATTCCCACCACTTACACAGCGATGGTTTCTATGTCTACATATTTACTGAACTTGACCTAGTTCTCTGCCTACATAGCCACTTGCCTGCTATTTTCATTTACATGGCCCACATGCACCCCAAACAGAGCCTGTCCCGATCTGAACTCGTTTGTTTGAGCTTCATTTTCCTTCTCTTTGTAGAAGAGATCCACTGCATGGATTACACCTTAATGTGATTTTGTGTGCTTGTTTGTGACCCCACACTAGCCTAGAAATGTCTCTTTGTCCCTAATATAGTGCCTGGTACTTGGTAGATGCTCCAATTTTTGTTGAGATAAACAATCCTCCTGCCTAGGGCTCTTTTTGTAATTTTATCTCCTTGAACGATTTCAAGCTTGAGTGTGCAATTGAATCTTATTATAATAAATTATAATGCTAATTTCAGTCAGAGCCAAGAATCCTAAATTGAAGAAGACACTGAACTGGACATTGCCAACATTTAATTCCCCATGAAATATCAGGTCTGACTAATCCTTTAATTCATTACACCATTTTATTCAGTTTATTAAATGGTCCAATTTACTGGGTGACTTTTCTCTTCACAGGCCAAAGTGCATTTACATGGGCAATAGTAAGTCCTCGATGTATTGGATCTGAAATAACTAAAATCCCACACCATTTTGGTCCCATTTTGACAAACCACTTTCAGGAGGATATAAGATGGCATGTTTGGGGAGGGAAGTGACCTCAGAGATCATTGAGTTCTACACCTACACCTATACTTTAAAAATGACAGGACTGAGGCTCAGTAAAGTGAAATGACCCATCAGTGTCACAGGGAGTCAGTGGCAAAGCAGTCAGGAGATTCCAGACATAGATTCCTACTAATAGGTGCCGTTTTCATGACCCCCAAATCACCCTTTGTCTCCAAACCTCATGGCAGAGACTGCTGGCTCTTTTTCTACTTGCATCTTCCCCTTCCACTTGGTAATATAACCCCATCATTTTAGTGTGGCATGTGGCCACCTAGAAGAAAGAGGACATTTCTCAGCCTCTCTTGCAGTTATGTACGACCAAGTGGCCACATTCTGATCCACAAAATGTTAGGTGGAGTGGTGTTGTGCATCTTTTGGAAACCGTTGTGAAAAGAAAGGGACTTGAGCAGGTGTGACTTCTCTTCCACCCTACTCACTGGAATGCTGCCGTAACGATTAGAGTGCAGGCAGCCATCTTGGACCATGAGGTAGAGGCACTGAACTGAAGTTGGCAGAGAAATATAATAGAAGGAGTTTGGGTGTCTAACGCCAAACCAGTCTAGTGTTCCAGATTCTCTAGGTCCCTTTTACATTAGAGAAAAATTAGTTCTATCTTGTTTAAGCCCTAATTGTTATGGATTTTGTGTCACATGCAGATATACCTAATCCTGACCGATATAAGCCACATGCCCTATATTTTCCTTATTTCACCTTTACCACTACTATTAGGTTCACTTTACCTTCCTCATGATTCAGAACAGCTCCATATCTGCCCCTCCCACCACATAAGTCTATCACTGCTCCCTCAAAAGAGGAAGCTCTCATACAGATCCTATTTCAGTCTTCTATGAAGCCTGTGCCTTCTATGAAATCAACAGCACACGAAGTCTACTGGTGTTGAGAATGAGTACCCTCAGGTCCTGCAAGATTCTTATTCACTAAATCAGGATTTAACTGTACTCGATGTTTTATATTTGTAGGGCAAAGAGTACAACGAAACACTGCAGAAAAGTTTTTGACTAGAACCTGAACAAAAAAAGATTATTAGCTCTACATTAACTAGAAAATCTAATTCACTAGAACCCCTCCCCCGCCCCCACTCACCAAGCCTTCCAGCAAAATCAAAATCCCGTGTTTCCAAATTATCCTCATAAAAACATGCACAACGATCCCCAGTTTACAGATGAAGAAGAGAAAAGTGGAAAATGTACAGCATATTTCTAAAAGTGAAACCACCAGGCAGTGAACATCTTACCTCCTGATGTAAAGACTGGCCCAACAGTGATTTTTGCTCCCTTTCACAGTGATTTTTGCTCCCTTTCCATTCGAGTCTGCAACAGCTGCCACACTTTGGAAAGATGGTTTGTTTTTTGTTTGTTTGTAATCAATGGCCTCTAAATATAGAATTACTTTACTGCCGCAACAACAAAACAAGAGACACACTTAATGAGGAGAACTTCCATCATCACCTGGGGCTGGAGGTAAAACTGGGGTCCTTAGCATTTTCTCCAAGCTGCCAGTTAGCCCCACCGTGAGCTGAGAGCCTCACCAGACACACCAGGACCTGAGAGCAAATGCCTAGCCCCATTTGGGTGCAGGGGCAGTAAGGAAACTAGATCGGTGAGCTCTGTTGGAAATGGACTTAAAATTACTAATATTTGTCCTCAGTTTTACAGATAAGGAATTTCTACATGCATCCTGTCACTTTTTTAAATAAAGATTTTATTTGAGAGAGAAAGAGAGCACAGGAACAGAGGAAGAGGGAGAGGGAGAAGCAGACTCCCCGCTGAGCAGGGAACCCAATGTGGGACTCGATCCCAGGACCCCAGGATCATGACCTGAGCTGAAGGCAGACACTCAAATGACTGAGCCACCCAGGCGCCCCTCATCCTGTCACTCGATTAAAAAAGTTCAGCCCCAGAGTTTCTTTCTGGAATGATTACTAGGAGCATAGGGTTGATGAACCTCACGTGGAAATTCAGCTCTAATGAGTAGTGCTCAATTTTGTGACAGGGTGTCAGTCTCATGGGGGCAAAGTTAATATAATAGAGTAACAGTGATAATAGTAAGAAGGTCATCGTGCAAGCTCCCTTGCATTTTGGAAACTCTCATCATCCTATGTTTTTCTCTTCTCAGATTCATTACATTCTTGTATGTTTTCCTCCACCTTTTCTAAATAGTGGGTCTCCTCATACTTGAGCATCTTCGTCCCAAGGGTATCTGTCTCTGTTTCAAAGTTCTCATTTCTACAGGCAATTCTATCAAGGCTTTCTGTATTTCTGCATGCTCTCACTAATAATCACTGCTGTGGCTTCTCTTTGAACCTTTTCTCATATATCGACATGCTCCTTTGCAGTGAAGGGTCCAGGGGTCTCTTAACAGGAGAACACTCAAGATTTGACCAGCTCAAAAGGCAAGGCACTATGAAAGGCATATACAAAATGTCCAGTCTTTGTTCTGGGCGTGTCTATACCTTGCTTAGCGTCACCTTTACTTCCTATAGATTTGGCTGGACAGTCCTTGTAATGGATGAGAGTGACCCGTAAGGGCAGCACATGAGAAGCGGATGGAAATGTCCTCAACTGCTTACCAAAATGTAGTAGGACAACAGAAAATTAAATATGTGTATAGGAAAGAAGTAGGTAAAATGAGGAATGTTACTAAATTGAGTGGAACATGCAGTCATATTTATATGTATAAAATATACACACATATATAATTACCTATCTATCTAATCTATCTATAATTTGGCCCCAGCCCCAGCACAGTCCCTCGTATACAATGCAGATATTCTATTAACACTTCTGACATACATACAGATTACAAGCCTGTCTCATCTTGCTGATAGAAGCTCACTGCTGCTAGTACTACCTCTTATATTCTAACATCCAGTATAAAAGGATGAATCACATACTCAAGACCATTTCATTTCTACACAACTATTTTTATTTTTACATGGTAAGAAACTATTACCTAGAGATACACATATTTTCTATGTGCTTCACTTTTTTCCTGTGAAATAGAAGGAATTTTACTAGAGGACCTATGGAGCACCCCATCCTGGGGTTAATATTCCACTTTACTATCAAAGCTCACTTTTATGAAATGCCAAGCAATATATCTCCTTGTCTTCACCATCTATGCAGTTTCAGGAGAATTAGCGAGGTCTACTTTGGATTTCATTTGCTGTTTTCCCCCCAACAAGCCTGGGGCACAGAAATCAGAACTGAGGCAGCTGTCCCGTCAAAAGCTTCAGGCAGACAGATCACAAGCTTAACAGGAAAGTCACCTCATTGGTGAGTACTCCATACGTAGGATTGAGCTGCTAGTATCTGGGCAGGATTGACATGCACATGACCTAGAAATGATACCGACGATACAACATATTCTTTTCACATATACACGTGGATTAATCAAGTGAGAGGAGCCAAATGTGATGGTGTGTGCAAAACATCAGCATTCTCTCCCGGGGCAAAGCTTCAATCACAGAATCAGGATTTCCCAGCTTGAATTCTTCCTCCTGCTTTGAACTGTAAGGTAGTGATCCAGGAATAACTGTAATAAAGATTTAGGGAGGAATGAAGAAGGGGCAATTTGATCACAAGCCTGGAAATAAAATATTTTGGCTGTCAGTCCTGTCACATTTGAATGCCTAGCCCATCTTCCTGCCTGAAAATGAGGGCTTCCTGTTTGTTCTGGAAATTAGCAGATAAACGTGGGTAAAATTAAGCAAGCGAAGGCACAGGCAGAGATTCTTGAATTGTGAATTCTGACCCTTGCTCTCGCACTGCCTATGTATCGATAGGTTATTTAATCTCTTCAACTGTAAGATGAAAAGCGAAGGGCAATTATGTTTCTTGAAAGAGTGCTGAGGGAGAGAATTCACAAAAGAACACTGGCTGTTGGACTGTCAAAGCCAAAGCTTTTGAGAAGAACAGAGCATCATCTCCTATTATTTATTGAGAGGCTGTGGAACAACGTGCTTTTCTAAGCGCCTAGGCGTGCAGCACTCAGCTGAAGTCTAAAATGTCATCAATGTCCATAATAAGCACAAGTCACATTTAAGGGCTCTGAGGTTTGGAAAGTCAGCAGTTTCTTGTTTAGTGGCCTAAAGTCAAGGGCAGTCATTTGCGTAACAAAAAAATATTCAGATAATGTTCTTTTTTTTTTTTTTAAAGATTTTATTTATTTATTTGACAGAGAGATAGAGAGAGAGCACAAGTAGGCAGAGTGGTAGGCAGAGGGAGAGGGAGAAGCAGGCTCTCCACTGAGCAGGGAGCCGGATGTGGGCCTCGATCCCAGGACCCCAGGATCATGACCTGAGCCGAAGGCAGGCGCTTAACAAATTGAGCCACCCAGGTGCCCCTCAGATAATGTTCTGAATAAACCCTCCTCTCCATTTTCTGGGATTTAGTAAGTTGTTCTGGATTGTTTCAAAGTTTGCTCATTAATTTAAATATCAAGTAAATATGTCATAATAGATACACTAAATGTCAGCTGATATAAATGAAAATTAGCTCAACAAAATATTTTTCACCACATCCCTTTTGTTTTAATTGAAGTATAATTAACATACAGTGTTGTTATTAGTTTCAGCTGTACAATGTAGTGATTCAACAATTCTATACATTTTTCAGGGCTCATCATGATAAGTGTGCTCTTAATCTCCTTTATTATTTCACCCATCCTCCCCATCTACTTCCCCTCTGATAACCACCAGTTTGTTCTCTGTATTTAGGAGTCTGGTTTTTTTGTTTGTCCCTTTTTCTTTGATTGGTATTGTTTCTTAAATCCCACACATGAGTGAAATCATATGGTATCTGTCTTTCTCTGACTGACTTATTTCACTTAGCATTATACTCTCTAGATTCATCCATGTTGTTGCAAATGGCAAGATTTCATTTTTTATGGCTGAGTAATATTCCATTGTATGTATATACCAAACCTTCTTTATCCATTTATCTACTGATGGACCCTTGGGTTGCTTCCATATCTTGGCAATTGTAAATAGTGTTGCAATAAACATAGGGTGCATGTATCTTTTTGAATTAGTATTTTCATTTTCTTTGGATAAAGACCTAGTGGTAGAATTACTGGATCCTATTTCTAATTTTTTGAGGAATCTCCATACTGTTTTCCACAGTGGCTGCACCAATTTGCATTCCCACCAACAGCGCACGAGGGTTCCTTTTTCTCCACATCCTTGCCGACACTTGTTATTTCTTGTGTTTTTGATTTTAGCCATTCTGATAGGGGTGAAGTGATACCTTACTGTGTTTTTAATTTGCATTTCCCTGATAATTAGTGATGTTGAACATCTTTTCACATGTCTGTCGGCCATCTGTATGTCTTCTTCTGAAAAATGCCTATTCAGGTCCTCTGCCCATTTTTAATTGGATTATTGGTTTTTTTGGTGTTGGATTGTATAAGTTCATTATATATTTTGGATATTAACCCCTTGTCAGATATATCATTTGCAAATATCTTCTCCCATTCAGTAGGTTGCTTTTTTTTTGTTGACGGTTTCCTTCACTGTGCAAAAGCTTTTTATTTTGGTGCAGTCCCAACAGTTTAATTTTGCTTTTGTTTCCTTTGCCTGAGGGGACATATCTAGAAAAATGTTTCTATGGCTGGTGTCAAAGAAATTACTGTCTTTGTTTTCTTCTAGGAGTTTTATGGTTTCAGGTCTCACATTTAGGTCTTTAATCTATTTGAGTTTATTTATGTGTATGGTGTAAGAAAGTGGGCCAGCTTCATTCTTTTGCATGTAGCTGTCCAGTTGTCCCAGCACCATTTATTAAAGAGACTGTCTTTTCCCCATCACATGTTCTTGCCTCTTTTGTCGTAGATTAATTGACCATATATCACCATGTCCCTTTTGTACTTTGGTTAAAAGGACACAAAAGCAGTGGTTTTTGCTTCCTTCTTGTCTCTCTGTTCATGTACCTCTTCTATTTCTTTCAGTATTATACATGCATGAATTTGAGAAGGTAAATATAATATTGCTTAATTAGCTCCTTTATTGTGGTTTATTCCTAAAATATACTCTAATTTTAACTTGTCTGGTTGAAATAAGACAATTTAAAAGATTGAATTATTTTCTAATGGTCAAATTTGGAAGCCATGTAGATATTCTTAGTTATCAATATTGGGAGAAAATGCAGTACAATTCAACATAAAGAATTAAGCTAGTTTCATCTAGAAGGTAGTTTCTTAAAAAAAAAAGAGAGAGAGAAACTGCATTATTAGAAATACTTCATTTTAAAAAGTCTAATAATTGTTTCCAGAGAAAGCTGGAGAATTAAGTCTTAAGAACACGAGAAACCATCTGTGATACTAAATGTAAGATATATGGCTTGACAGATCCTCTTGCTTTTCCATAAAGCCACACACATTACATTGTTGGAAAAACTGAATTAACTACATAGAGGCATACTGAAAGGCACCTGAAATTCACTGGCTTTTTATCATCAATCGAGCTGGTTTATTTTAAAACTAAATTAAATTTGATGGTTAATAATGGTAGGCTATTGATCTGGTATGTATCTCAATGTCAAATTATCATACAAGTAAAGTCTAAAAAGATGTCTGCATAAAGCCTATCTGTTTGGAAGTCTATATGTAAATACATATTAAAAACCACCACTGTAAACAGCTACTATTTTGACTTCCCCAATAAAAACCTAGTTGTGTAAGTATGATGTAAACACAGAAAAAAATAAATTGTATACATTGGAACCCTGGACGTGTATTGCTGAGAATTAGTGGTAGGTGGAGAAAATTTCAGGAAGGTGGAAGTGGATAATGGGCCTGGAGCTGACCATTCATCAACAGCAACAGAAAGGCTCACAGGTTGTTCCTTGTCTAGAACTGCAAGAGCAAGGAAGTCCACAATATATTTAGTAAGAAATGACATCTCAGGAAGGTTTATTGAAGGGTTCATTGGCTGTAAGATTACTATATGGAATTCTAATTCCAACTTTCAGTCTTCCATGTCAGCCTGTTTTTCCTCTTCAATTCTATGGATCAATAAAATTTCAAAGCCCGTATAACATATGTTTCCAATCCAGAAGTATCGTTATTTACACATAGAATCTTAGTCCTAGAGAAACAGATATCGCACAAAGCTTAAAACCCTGCATCCTCATTCTAAGTAGGATGAGTGGCCAGGCCATTCTTTTGACCGTCAAAGCAGCATTCTGTTTTCCCCAGTAGCTGTACCTTGACATAAGTGTTTTGGTAAAAGACATGCTTTCTCACTGCATCAACTTTGTGGAAATTCAATTTCTCATGGTATTTAACCTTTCCCTGCTGTCCTTAGTAGAAAAAAAAAAAATGCATCAGAGCAGTAGGAATGGCTTCTCAAATATTTTGCTTTCACCCAGGATGCAGTGTTGTTAATGTTGCATGGATAGCAGAAATGTAATGGCAGCCAAATAAATATAGAAGAGAAGATTCTGCAGTGAGAAGATGGGAGAGACCTAATGTACAGCACAGTGATTATAGTCAACAATACTGTATTATGTACTTTAAATTGGTAAGAGACTAGATCTTAAATGTTCTCACCACAAAAAAGAAAATCCTATGATGTGCTAGAGGTGTTAGGTGTATTGAATTAACACATTGTATGCCTTAAACATACCCGTTATATGTTAGTTATATCTCAAAAAACTGTCTCTGCAACAGGGTCTACTCATCAAAACACATCTGAAACAGAGCAAGAGTTCTAAAAGAAATTTCTTTATATCAATAAATTAGCCACTAAAAAAGGACTGGTCTCACACTGATTGTCTTCACTTCCTTCCAAAATTTTTATTAAAGCATCAGGATAGACAAAAGAGAGTATCATGATAAGCAAAACCAGGCTAAGTCCCCACTCTTAAGCGACTCTTGGACTACATACAGGTTGAGAGAGATTATTAAACAATCCTAAATGTTCTAAAAGTGCAGCTCTGATAAAAGCCATGAAGGAAAGAACGCAAAGGGGATATCGTGTGTGTGGCTGGGGGGCATGAGGGTTAATCTAGTGAAGAAGGCCAGGACAGGCTTTCCTGAAGATGAGATGCTTTATCTGAGATCTGTTAACTTGTGTGAAGAATGAAAACAAACATAAGCCTGGGGGTGGGAGCAGAATATGCAAAGGCCCTGGGTCAGGAGGGGGCATGCAAGCACCTGAAGGATGGTCAGAATTGCATTGGTGGAGAGAGTGAGGGCAGCCTGGTGGGAAATGGCACTAGAGAGGAGAGAGGAAGCAGAGCTCATTGTACCTCAGAGTTCCTACCATGCAGAGTAGTTATTATTCTAAGAGCCATGGCAAGCCATCTAGGCTCAAGCTTTTCAATATTTTCCTGATTATAGAGAAATATTCATCCCTATTCTTAAAGATAAACCTTTAAGAAATTTTTCAACACTTTGTAATGATACGGTTCTACTTAAATGAAACTTCTTTTCCATAATTTCAAGGCTTACATAGAAAACAATCTATATAGTTAGTTTAATCTTTTCATTTATCAATACTAGTAGAGCACCCTAATTTTAAATTATTTTTATGTAAGGTGGACAAAAATTATTTCCTACTTGAAATTAATTCATAAGACTAATACATAATTATTTGTCGTGTCAGGATTTCCTCAGAAAAAATTTTTTTCATGAAAGTACTCTTTATTTTAAATATTTTGTAAAGGAATCTTACCGTTAGTCATTTTCTCTTTGAGATTATGTCACAAAAATGCTGTGAATTAAATTCTCATGCATGTTATACCTAGATGAAGGACAGGAATTCCTCAAACCATATTACATGATAGATTAATACTAGAAAGGCTTTTCTCCAAAAGCGCTGTCAATAACCAATTTTAGAGCCAACATCCTTGAGTACCACAGTAGTTTACAATCATTGAAATCATTAAGATTTATGTAAAGCACCTGTCTTCCCACCACAGTTCACATTAGCCAAAATCGCTATCAAAAACGTAAGCTTGGTGCACAGTGCTGCTAAATGTAGGACAGAACTAATGATGCAAACAATATGAGCAAACAAAAAACACCACCAGGTAAAACAGTGCTGAATGGAGCCTGGAAGGCAAAGGAAGAAGGGACCCTGCATTTCAGCGGGGGCACAGGGTCCCCAGGGCAGTGCGTCTTGCGTGCTGTTAAATCCTGCTCTCCCATTTCATCCTCCAGTCATCTTGCCTAACCACCTGTAAGCAGAGTTGGGTAGACTTTGTGGCATTGGGAAGAAGAAATGCTGTATAACAATTCTTTTTTCTTCCCCTGTTCTCTTGGGGATGGGGGGACCTGCCTACAGACTTGCTCTGGCTTCTCAGAGTTGCTTTCAGGGCAGTTAAGAAAGGGCGAGAACTGGAGAAGTCAGCAACGTTCAACAAAAGGGTGCTTGAGCTCTGGGCACAAAGGTGTCCTCATCCACATAAGGATTCAGGACTCATGATTCCTGGTGTGGAGGGAAAGATCACAGAGATTATTCTCAAGCCCTTTCCCTCATATGTATGACTGCCTTCATTGTGAAGTCCAAAAAAGTCACACATGCGGATTGCAATACTCGTTATAATAAGCTAGAGAGAATGGGCTGCACATCCCTACATGGGCCTGCTCTGGACCACCCTGGACCACCTTGGGATCATCCAGGAGGGATCGGCCCTTCTAGAGGTGCTGAAATGAAGCCAAACCCCAGGGGTCCTCTTAACTTAATCTGCCCGACCACCACGTGACCATTCGAAGATGCACCAGAGCCAAACAGAATGGGAAGTGAACACACAAACCCACACATGTGCACACAGGCAAGAACACACATGTACACCAGTGTGCTGACCCATATGGAGTAGTGCTCCTTTAGACGCTTACTAAAATATCCTCCCATATTTTGAACCAAGTAGAAAAAGTTAGTAAAAACTCGACAACAAAAAATAACTGAATATAATACCTGCTTGCCTCAATCTGTTCTTACACAATTGTCAACTCTCATGAACCTCTCCAACAGGGGATGGAACGCCTGGCCACATGGACCAGGGACAGCTGGCTGTGCCCCACGTAAAGTAATAGAGGGTCAGAAACCAAACTAATAGCTTGTTTTAATTTAAACATTTGGTATTGTTTGTTGTGAAATTTTTAAATTATTTTTGATTGTTAAAAATATTGCATTAAAAGATTATTTACTTGATTTGGTGCCCAAGGTGAAGCCTTCACTCACACCACCCTAATCCTGGCCCTGTGACACGCACCCCATGCATACACATCACCATGCACACATCCACATGCACGAACACACACACACACACAAAGGCTGAACTGGACAAGATCTCACTTTTAGGGAGTGTGAGAGACAAGACACAAAGTACTTTTTTCATGGCTTTCAGACTCCATTTGGCTCTCTGTGCTCCTTCACAGCCCCCAGCAGACAAGAATCAAAGCGGCATCAAGGACCAACAGCCAGCCTCAGGCACACTGAGTTTTATTTAGATCCTCATGGGTTTGATGGGCTCCAATAACTCAACAGTCCACCAGAAAGCAGGACATGAAGAAGCTCTCACTTAAAACCCTCTGAATTAGACTCACGTTGTCCCTTATCACCAAGAATCTTATCAAGTAACAGTGAAATTTTCCACTTAAAATGAGCCAGAATAATACGATTTAGAAAACACAGTATTTATTTTCAATGGACAAGTGACGCCTCTGGTTTTAACTTGATCACTGTAGTTTGTATTTGCCTGTTTGTTCAATAAACATTGTCAAAGGAATTGACTGTCCACACGGAGAACACCACTAAAGGGTGAAAAATAAGCCCCTTAAATTCATTATATGATATGTGAGGGTACTGTTCAATATAATGTGACTCTACTCTTTGCTAGGAACATACACACCCCCTGAATGTGGGATATATTCAGGCCCAAGCAGAAAAAATTCCTGCCTCTAAGGAAATTAAATTCTGTTCCATGCAATAACAAAATAAATCAATTATATAGTTATGTGGTATGTGTACTGGTGGCATAGTGTCCTCCCCAAATTTATGACCATCGGGAAACTCTGAACGTGACCTTATTTGGCTATAGGGTCTTGGCAGATGTAATCAAGTTAAGCTGAGGTCACACTGGCTTAGTGTGGATCCTAAATCCAATAAGATTGATGTACATATAAGAAGAGGGAAATTTGTTCAGAGAGAGACACACAGAGGGAAGACAAATGATGCTGCTGGGTCAAAAGAGGTGGGGGCTGTGTTAACATCATGTAGCTCACTGGTGGTTTCAGTATCTTTTGGTAAAATCCTTATTAAAGTGGGTTTGAAAGAGAATGGAAGAATTTGGTACAATGAGTACAGACAACACTATCATAAAGTTTTGCTGAAAAGAGGAGCAAATTATTAATATTACCTTGCAACAAAATACTGGAATATTTCAAATTGGTCAAGTTCTTCAGTGACCATATTAGTAATTAATCTATTTCTTACAAATACCAAGCTATCACAGAATACATATACTAGATTATTGTTATATATAATAGATGCTATATAATTATATAAATATATGCTACATCATTTATACAAACATAAAAATTATGTAACTTTTTAAATAAAACTTTTTATTTTGAGATCACTGTAGACTCACATGCTGTCATAAGAAAGAATACAGAGAGATCCTGTATATCATATACACAGTTTCTCCCTGTGGTAATGTCTTGGAAAACTATAGGATAATATCACAACCAGAATATCACCATTGATACAATGCACCAATCTTACTCAGATTTCCCTAGTTTTACCTATACTCATTCATGTGTGTGCGTGTGTTCATATGCAATTTTATCACTACCACAATCAAGATACAGAAGGATTCCATTACCACAAGGAACTCTCATGTTGGTCATGTACGGTTATAACCATACCCACCTTCCTCCCACCACCCCATCTCCCATCCGTAACCCCTTGACCTGCTAACTAATCTATTCTCTATTTCTACAATTTTATCATTTCAAGAAGGTTATATAAGTGGAGTCATACAGTATGTAATGTTTTGGTATTGGCCTTTGTCACTCAACATAATCTCTGAAGATTTGCCCGGGTTGATGTGTATATCAACAGTATGTCCCTTTTTGACTGCTGAGTAGTATTCCATGGTATGGGCGCACAACATGTTTAATCATGTACCTACTGAAGGACTTCTGGGTTGTTTCCAGTTACGGGCTATTACAAATAAAGCTGCCATGAATGTTTGTATGCAGGTTTTTTTGCGTGAACATAAATCTTCACTGCTGGATAAATGCCCAAGGGTACAACTGCTGGGCTGTATGGAAATCGAATGCTTAGTCTCATAGGAAACCACCAAACTGTTCTCCAGAGTGGGTATACTACTTTACATTCCCTCCAGCAGTGTATGTGTTACCTAGATTTTCTGCATTCAGTAGCATCAGGTGTTGTCATAATCTCTTACTTTAGTTGTCCTGATAGGTGTGTAAAGTGACATGCATTGTTGTTTTCATTTGCATTTCCCTAATGCCTAACGAATTGGAACGTTTTTTCACATGCTCAAACACCATCTGCATATCTCCTTCGGTGAGATGGCTATTTGTGATTTTTGCCTGTGTTCTGTTTGGGTTTTTCTTACTGTTGAGTTTTAAGAGCTCTTTATGTATACCAGCCCCTTGTTGGATGTGTGGTTTGCAAATATCTCCCACCAGTCCGTAGCATGTCTTTTCATTCTCTTAACAGGGGCTTTTGCAACGTAAAAATTTTGCATTTTGATGAGGTCCAGTTTATCAATTTTCCCTTTATGGATCATGCTTTTGAAGTCCAATCCAAGAGTTCTTTGCTCAGTCCTAGGTCCTAAAGATTTTTCTCCATTTCTTTCCTTAAAAGTTTAATAGTTTTATGTTTTAAGTCGGGAGTATGTATGTGCATATGCATGTACATGTATGTATACACACATATGTATATATACATCATTAAAGTGACTCCAAAACTTATTATAAAACTACCCATTATTTTTGGTATATGTCCTTCTACTCTTGTATTTGTGTTACAAGGTTTACACTTATATGTGTTTTTTAAAAGTTTACACACACACATATATTCATAAACATATGTATATGTAAACTTTAAAAACACAAAATTAAGATTATATCACCTTTCTTTAAAGATTTTATTTATTTATTTATTTATTTATTTATTTATTTATTTATTTAGTGTGAGCAGGGGGAGGAATAGAGGGAGAGGGAGAGAGAATCTCAAGCAGACTCCATGCGGAGTGCGGAGCCCGACACAGGGCTCGATTTCATGACCCTGAGATCAAGACCTGAGCCAAAATCAAGAGATGGCCCCTTAACCAACTGAGCCACCCAGGCGCCCCTGACTTTTTCAATAACAATCATGAACATTCTCTGTAACAACATTTTCAAAGCTCCACAGTGTCCCACCATACAACCGTTCTAATCTGTTTAATATATCTTTCATGGTCAGTTCACTGAGGTTGCTTCCAAAGTGCTGCTCTACCAAACTGAGCTTCCACATTTTCTGGGCTCTGCTGCTTTCTGCCAGGGTCCTCTGGTGGTGTGCCTACTCTGGAGGAGTCGGACGGGCCAGGTGTGCTGAGGAAGAGACCCTGGTCTCCATCCTTCCTTCTCATTACTGACATCCTGGGACAATGGGTTCCCTGAGCATCTTGAAATTCAAAGAATTCAGAACTCCTTTGGTAAAGAACCAGGGGGGAAATGAGGAAGGCTGGGGTCAAGGACACCAGGGCAGATTTGGGAGCTAGCCAGCTGGAAGTTTTTCTTTTTTCCCACACATTGTCTCTTCTTGAGAGGTGGGCACAGTGTGTGGCTGAGCCAGTGGACCAAGGCAGAAGAGACAGAAACATGTGTCCTCCTTATTTCTTTCAGACTCCCTGAGTGTGACAGAAGCCAAGGAGCTGTTTCTTCTGTGCCTTCCTTGCTTGACAGAAAATAGCTCTCCTGAATTGCTAGGCTCTTCTCTCCCAGTCCAGCCCCCTCTGTGCTCCTGGTGCTGCAGGATCGAGAAGACAGCAGTGATTTCCAGCTTTCCAGAATAACCTGGGCTGAGCCCTGGCTCTGCCATTTCCTACTTTTTAACTGGCAAAAATGAAGTAATAATTCGCCTTATGGAATCATCTCGAGGAGTAAATAATAGGTGAAAAGAACCCAGTGCCCAGCATTTAGCAGGTCCTCTAAAATTGGTAATGTTCTGATAGATCCTGTAGGGGATTCCTCCCAGGGATCAAAGAGTTCAACCTCCTGGGAGCAGAGACACCTGGGGGACACCAGGAGGGCCAGCCCCCCTGGAGAGAAGTGTTTTGATTGTGCCTGTGTGACTGTATTTGCTGTAGTCACTAAGACTGTGATGTTAAAATCCACCATGAGGAGGCGCTCATGCCACGAGTCAGTGTTGAGTTTTAAAAAGTCAGACATTTAACCTGGCTTTCAAGTTTCCTTAGAAACTTCTTCCTCTATTTTTATTTTGTCTCTCAGAACCCTTTTAACAGAGTTTTTGAATTAACACTGATTGATGTTATGTCCAACACTGATCTTTTCTACCTCGTTTAGAGAGTGGTGATTTATATGTGCTAACCTAGGTGTGAAGATTCACCCTGGGAGTGTGTGTCGGAGATGCAGACTCCTGGCTCTAGCTTTGGTGATTCTCACTGGTGGCCACACACAGTATCTCCTGTTCTGTTCCTGATTTGGGGAAGTCAGTCTCTCCAGGACAGAGAGAGATGTCTGAAGCCTGTAGTGGTTGTGGTCAGGAGAGACGGTGTTGGGACTTCCATTAGCCTCAGAACTCAGTGTCATGGGGACTCTCTACTCCTTCAGGGTAAGTACTGAGTTTGGTTACCATGGTTCAATGTTGAAACAAAAAATGTTACCATTTTCTAAATTACGTAAAATCTGCATATTTATTTGTGGGTCCATTTTTCACTTAAAGATAGTAAAAAGTCGAAAACACCAAGTGTGGGTGAGTATGTGGAGAAACTGGAAATCTTATACACTGATGGAGGGAGTAGGGCGAATTTTCAGAGCCACTTAGAGAGCATTTTGCTAAGTTAAGGAAGAGTGGAGATGTGGAGATATGCACACGACCGAACGATTCCACTTCTAGACCCACAGAAACAGTCACATGCACAAGGAGACATGTGCAGGTATGCTCATTACTGCACAGTTTATAATAGCCCCACACTGGGAATAAACCTCAATGCCCACGAGCATGAGGTGAAACATACACAATGGAGTTTGTCAAGTGCCATTGCAGTAATAAAAATTAGAGCTGTGTGTATGACGAACATGAATGAATATCACAAATGAACAAGGAACAGAATACAGAACCCTTTGGTATCTCTATCTAGTATTTAAAGACACGATACTATATGTTATGTGCTGATAACACATTATTTCCACCATGTGCCCCGGAAGTATATGCAGTAGTATCAGACTCCAGGGTGCCTCTGGGAGGGACTGAGGGCAATGTGACTGGGAGAATACAAGGGGCTTCTCCTCTGTCTGCACAGCTTTATTTATTTCAAAGGAGATCTGAAACAAATTAATAAATAAAAGTTAAGTTTTACTCACTGTGAGTGCTGAGTAGATGGATGTTTGCTATTCTCTAGTTTTCTTTTCTTTTTTTTTTTATTATGTTATGTTAATCCCCATACATTATTCTCTAGTTTTCTATGTTTGGAAAACTTTAGAAGAATTTTTAAAAGTGATCAATACAGATATTTTGCAATACAAATATTTTGCATTAGGTAGTAATTCTTCCCATTCCAAAGTGCTATGGAGCTTATGAGACTCTCTACCTGGATCCTCAGAGTAGCCCTAAAGTAACCAGGGGAAATGCCTCCCTTTGAAGCTCAGAGCAGCTAGTGACTCACTCCAGATCACACAGCCAGCAAGAGGTAAAGCTAGGATTCAGACCCAGGTTCTAAACCTGCAGCTCTTCTCCCTCTTCATCCAACACCCTTCTAGACCTCTTCATTTGTAATGAGCACTTCAGTACCTGGTACTGGGTAACTTGAGAGCCTTCTGTCAATGGCAGATAGAATTTTCATTTGATATAGTCAAGTGATATATTCAGGATAATATAGTAAAGCAGTGTTGGAACCTATAACTGCCACCATGAGCACTTGATTCATTCATCATTTATTCTTTCCAGCCACTGTCAACCTTTCAGTTTTTAAAACTAAAAACCAAGTTTATAACCATTTATAATCCAATTCTTAAAAATACTTTAACATAATTTGTTGATTATAGGATTATTTATGATCCCCAAAACTAGTAGCACCCTAAATTAATTAACAGTAGGACAAGGACTAGGTAACTGTGGTTAACTCTGTCATTAGTGTTTTAGTTGTGGAAGTGTAGCAATGGGGCTGTGTGCCTGCATACTATTTATGGCTAGTGTCCATGCTGATTCGTTCCTGCCCATGCCTCCTGGGTCAGTATCCATGCTCTACCAGTTGTTAAGTATCTTTAATATCACCCTACTTATGATGCAACACTAAGTGGGAAAAAAACAGAAGTAAAATGTTATTATACTATGATTACAGTCACAGGAGATATGTAGACATATAAAAAATACATGTACACACACACAATTAAGTGTTGGGAAAACTGGACAGATACATGAAAAGAATGAGACTGGACCACTTTCTTACACCATACACAAAAATAAACTCAAAATGGATGAAAGGCCTAAACGTGAGCCCTGAAATCATAAAACTCATAAAAGAAAATATAGACAGTAATCTCTTACAACATAGTTATAGATATGTTTCCTCAGGCAAGGGAAACAAAAGTAAAAATAAACTATTGGGACTACACTAAAAAAAAGCTTTTGCACAGCAAAGGTAAAGGTAAACCTACTGAATGCGAGAAGGTATTTGCCAAGTGATATATCTGATAAGGACTTAATAACCAAGTTATACTAAAAACTTATACAACTCAACACCAAAAAAAAAAAAAAACCACCCACAAAAAAACAAACAAACAAAATTATCTGAGGCAGAAAACCTGAATAGATACTTCTCCAGAGAAGACATACAAAAGGCTAACAGACACACGAGAAAACAGTCAACATCACTGATCATAAAGGAAATGCAAATCAACAGCACACTGAGATATCACCTTATACCTGTCAGAATGGCTAGTATCAAAAAGACAAGAAATAACAAGTGTTGGCAAGGATGTGGAGAAGTGGAAACTGTTGTGCACTGCTGGTGGGAAGGCAAACTGGTACAGCCATTGTGGAAAATGGTATGGAGTTCTCTCAAAAAATTAAACACAGAAATACCGTATGATCCAGTAATTCCACTATTGGGTATTTACCCCCCCCCAAAAAAACCCAAAACATGAATTCAAAAAGATATATGCACCCCTTTGCTTATTGCAGCATTATTTACACTGGCCAAGATAGAGAAGCCACCAAAGTCTCCATCAATAGATGAAGAGATAAAGAAGATGTGATATTTATATTTACTTATGTTTATAAATAAATATATGTATGTGTGTGTGTGTGTGTATATATATATATTCCATATATATATATATATGGAATATTACTCAGCCATGAAAAGAATGAGATCTTGCCATTTGCAGTAACATGGATGGACCTAGAGAATATTATGTTAAGTGAAGTTAAGTCAAACAGAAAAAGACAAATACCATATGATTTCACTTACATGTAGCATCTAAAAAATAAAACAAATAAACAAACAGACAGACTCATAAATACAGAGAAGTGGGGGTTGCCAGAGGGAGAGGGATACGTGAAATAGGTGAAGGGGATTAAGAAGTACAAAATTTCAGTTATAAAATATGTAAGTCACAGAGATGAAAAGTACAGCATAGGGAATATAGTCCATTATATTGTAATAATGTTGTATGGTAGCAGATGGTGACTACACTTATTGTGATGAGCATTGAGTATAATTGTCCAATCACTATGTTGTATACCTGAAACATGTAACATCATATGTCAATTATACTTCAATCAGAAAAAAGAGTAATGTTCTGAAAGAAAAATATGTACACACACATAATTGAGTTGGGGTGTTAGAATTCCTGGTGGTTTTCCCTCTACAATGCAAATTTTCCACAGCCTTGTACTGATTTTGTAATTTGAAAATTAAATATTGGAATCCTTTTTTGGAGGACATCTATCCAGAGTCTGCTGCTTTATGATCCTGTCCTTCACTTTTCATTCCATTCTGCTCATCTCATGAGGGCACAGTTTGTGTGCTAATTAGCTGAAGCATGATGCATGACTGGAAGCCAGCAGACAATGGGTCTACATTGTTTCCAGAGATAAGATCAAATGCACTGGACTTACTTTATGTGTTTCTATTTTGCTAAGGGCACTACAAATTATATAGAGATACGGAAAGACCAAATGCTATCAGCCCCTTTTAATGAAATTCTGATCCTCTTAAACCCCCCAGTTCACTCGAGTCTTATATTCCCTATTGGGGTGTGACAAACCCAAACATCTCTCCAGGACTGAAAAAGCATATGTAGTGTTATCGGAGAAAATACAGTTTCATCAAATATAGGTAAACCTTTCAAATCCTCTAAACCCTTGTGATGGTATTATATTTTATCTTTATCAACCTTCCTAACCATGAAAATGCATCCTTACAATTCGGAGAAATGAAATTGGAACTTTAAAATATAGGTCCAGTTTTCTTGTTACAGATCCCTATGCGTTCAGGATGCCTTGCTCATGGCATTTTATTCCATCAGCAGGAGCCAGCATCAGTGAAACTTATATTCTTTTCCACTTACCGTGTTGATAGGGGCTATTTTAATGAGACTTAATCTTCGTACCAATGATTTTTCTTCTCTTTCTGAAATAATCAGTTTTGTAAAAATTATAGACTCCATATATAAGGGAAAGCTATATGGTTATGAATTGTTAATAGGTAATACATGAAATCCAATCCAGCTCAGCCATATTATTAAATAATTTCAAGTGGGATAAATCTCTCAGACAATTAACTACATAAGCAAAAGCTGTAGCATATGGCATGATGAGAGGTAATCTGAATTCGTTTCGTGCATTGCTTTTCCTGCAGAAGTATCAAGTAACGTCCCGACACTTGGCCTTTTATCTGGCATTCTAATAGTAGCTGTGCAGAAATCCCATTCTACACTATCGTTGCAAAACTATATTATTTATGAAATTGATTCCTGGCACATTGTGTTGGAAGAAGGTTAATGGTTAATTGATTTAGCCAGTGGTAGGATTTGCTATGTTTAATAATGCATGAGATGATGGCCTTTTAATTCATTTGTATTTCTAGTAAGACCATAAACTTCTGCAATATTATAAGAAAAATAAGTAAAATGATTGTATAGATTAGTTCATGTTGCTTTTAAATATTTGAAAAGCATCTGCGAATTGAAGAGTAACCAAATGAATTCAGATATTATACAATGATACAGTTCATGATGAAAATCCATAGTTTAAAACTTGTTCTCCCATAGATTTTAAATGTTCTCAACTAAGAATTTATTTTCTACTAAATTGGTCTACAAAACACAGTATTTTTGTGTGTGTAATTTCCGTAGTTAGGACCAGTGAGTAAGGTGACAGCCAAGCCACAGTTGGAACAACAGACCTCCAAATCTGAAGAATTTGCCACCCACCCTTCAAGACATTTTGAATGAGGAAGATTAGAATCTTTTAGGTGCCTAAGGCTGGTTTTTCTTCCAGCCACGTGGCTACACTTTTGACTCTTAAAAAAAAACCTCTCCATGAGCAACAGAAAGTACAGGCTGGAATCAGTAATATGGCTGTATCTGTCTATTTTCCGTCCAACCACATAAAACTCAGAGATTCTAAAATGTTACAAGATACAATATCACCTAATCCTTTTTCAACCCAAGTGAAACACTGTTAAATAAAACCGAAGAGGAGGAGAACTGGGGAGGATAAGGGAGGGGCATACCATGCTCACTCAGCAAGAGCCAAGCCAGAGAACAGGATCAAGTCCATGACATGTGGGTAGCCAGAAGCTGAGTGGGGTTGTCTCAGAGCTGGAGGCAATGCTGTGAAGGGGGAGCCACCCAGTGCTGGGCACCCTTCTCCTCCAGGAGATGGAAGCACACAGTGGGAAAGTGTGGTGGGCCAGGAGTCTCCTGATAGCCTTTTAAAGCATTTGTGGTTGTAACATTGGATGAGGAGAGGCTCCCCAGAGGGGTTGAGAGATGTTGGCAGAGTGGCAGCCAGAATGTGTGTGTGAGGGTGGGCGGGGCAGAGTGGAACTGGCTAATTTGTTCCCAAAGGAAATAAAATATTGTGTGTTTGAGGGTGGTTGGTTAAAATTGATTAGTTGAATTCTACCATGCAGAAGTGGAAAACCTAAGTTTTTTAACTAGTTACTGAGACGTCTTTAGGGTCTTCATAGGTTAATAGTAATGACATGGCAATTGTCCCGTCCTGTCTAACCAGACAACTTAGCTTCGGTTTGGAATGCACCACTACAGTTCACTCAAGTGTCAAGATCCACCAGAACAGCGGATTTGTCCAAATCAGCCAACTTACAAAGAACTTTGGACTGCTGAAGTGGAAAGCATTATGGAATTCATCTGGTACAACGCAAATGTTGTGTGTGTAAACTTAAAATTCACAGTTCGGGGATTCTTCCAAGGTCACACAAAAGATCAGTCTCCTAAGCCCATCAAGTACTTTCCTTTCACACATTAAGCCTCCCAGATAAGATAAATGAAAGCATCTTGATCATACTTTTAGGAAATTCCTCTCTATCCTCATGCCTCTTAAAATATTTATTATTTTATTATTTATTATTTATTATTCCTATTCTTTAAAGAAAATTCATTGGAAACAATTAATTGGGTCAAAGTGAGTATTAGCATTATGCATATAAAATCCTCCTTTCACATGCTCTATGGTCTGGAATTCAGGAAGAATCTGGTTACAGATTGTGACTCTAACAGACACTTGGAACTATAGAAATCATACACGATCAGCTAGCTGGTGGTTCCCATTTTATCAGCTAAAGGAGTTTTCCAAGGAGAGGGTTGGTATGTGGATATTATAAGATGCCAACCACGAATTTAACCTAAAGAATGTTCATAGGCGGGGTGCCTGGGTGGCTCAGTTGTTAAGCGTCTGCCTTCGGCTCAGGTCATGATCCCGGGGTCCTGGGATCGAGTCCCTTTTTTTTAAAAAAAAGGAAAAAATGTTCATTTCTCTGTGATTTTTTAGAACTTTTTTATTGTTCATTTGTCTTCTCAGACTAGAAGAAAAAGCCAACTTCATTTCTTGCTGTGCTTGATGCATGACAAAAGATAAGGGCAGTTCTAGAATCTCCTACAACTAGAGCTGGGAACATTTCTGTCTATGCTAATATTAAAAGGAGAAGTAGCTAAGTACAGGTCCCTGGATCTCTCAATTACCCACATATGAACTGAGCTGAGTCACTGCATCTAAACCAGCTCATCATCACACGTCATCTTTCACCTCATGGCAACAACCTTAAGTGTAGAGCTAAGGCACAGATCACTGCATCTGGGTGCCTGGGTGGCTCAGTCGTTAAGCGTCTGCCTTCGGCTCAGGTCATGATCCCAGGGTTCTGGGATCGAGCCCCATATCGGGCTCCCTGCTCCGCGGGAAGCCTGCTTCTCCCTCTCCCACTCCCCCCTTCTTGTGTTCCCTCTCTCGCTCTCTGTCAAATAAATAAATAAAATCTTAAAAAAATTATATTAAATTAAAAAAAGAATGTTCATAGGCTTGTCAGATGAACAGTACTTCCTCCTGAATGTACTTCACTGATGCTTAATGAGTGTGGCTTAGAATCACCTGAGTAGCAGATTGAGCTTTGACCTCATGACATAGAGGCTGTATCTGAATTTCTTTTACAATGGGTATTATTATAGCCACCTTGCTAAAGTTAACCAGAGTATCTGCAACCACTGTTGTTACCTGTTAGTCCTTGATTTGATAACTCATTGGTGTTTCCATCCTGATTGGAAACTGCCACACAATAATAATTCACCCATGTATTCATTCATTCATTCATTCATTCAGCAAACATGTACAGCATACTTAATATATCCTATACTGCACTAGGCACTCTGCACTAATTATTTTTCATCCTCAAAACAATCTTGCAACATAAGATTCTACTGTGCTTCCCATGTTACAGATGGGAGACCAATGAACTCAGGTCTGTGGAGAACAGTGCACCCCAGTCTGCTTCACCAAGAAATGTGAAGATTATAAGCCAAACATCATTAGTCTTCATACTGGCACTTAGTCATACTTGTGTAGGTAGTAAGTAGCCTTTCTTGTTGGATAATTTATTTATCTCAGTTGCCAAGCAAACATTTTACTCCTAGCATGTTTACCAAACATTAAAAAGGAGGTCTGATTTGGAGTTCAGACTGGCAAACAGCGTGCAATTCTAACATAATGATGGCAGCTGCTAATTTGGTTCCATGATGACCTAGAATATGAATTGTTTAGTAATTTTTGTTTTAAAACATCTGTAAAGAGCTGACATCTTGGATCAAGAAACGGAACTATAAATCTGTTTTAAATTATAGTAACTGCTTCTCAAAGATTTAATTCTCAAATTCATTCTTAAAATGATCTTGTTTCAAATTGAGTAAGAAAACCAGGCACTGATATCAGTATTAAAAATCAAATGCCTGATACCCCAGTGGCTAAAAGTAGCGATAGGTCAAGAATATTTGCATCTCGTGTTGTGGCTGCACGCTGCGGTCAGGGCAAAGGAGAGGCCCTCAGAAGTCATGACGCTCTCTTGATTACCAAGGCATTGGTATTCTTTGAGTAGGGTAAGGATTTATTTGACACTTTAACATAAATTTTTATGGAGCGACTTATGTAATGAACTGAGCGATCTAAAGACCAACAGCAACAAGGAGGGCAACAACGAGGGTTTACGACAAATGCAAAAGCAATATTTCATATGATAGTAGGAGGCACAGTGGGTTAGAGCATTCCTTCCTCGGGTCAGAGGGGACCAGGCTGCCACTTAGGGACAGACCTTTTGCCCTGGTGTCTGAACCAACCATGTGAAGGTATATGTTTTGTGCTACAATGAATCGGTTATGTTTACTTCTGAAACTATTTAGGCTGACCATATTTGCTATTGTAGCTGAAACACAAGCACACACACAAGAGATTTCTATGAAGAAATTGAATGCTTTGACAAAAATTACAGAGGTGAGTTGCCTAAAAATCTTATAAGACTCTCAGAAGGCAATGAGATGGCAGGGGTGGGGGACAGTAGGTGACATAACACTCCAGAAGGATTCTTCACTTGGCTTACTTCAAACCTGTTTTTAGGAACTTGTTCAGCTGAAAAGAAAGCTAAACTGAAAATTAACTTGTATCAAGGTTCACAAATAAAAGCAATAAGGGTAAATGGCAACAGTAATTACAGTAATTATTCTTATTGCTATTATTTGTGAACTTTGACACAAGGTAACAGCAGGACAACAAAGTGCAACCTGATGAAGACAGTCCTACCAGGTCCAACAATAAAGCCATCCAGTAACCTTAAATAGGAGGAGATAACCAAAAGTGCCAAGAGAGGTAGATGAGTAACATATCTGATAACCTCCTGAATTTGTTTCTGATATACTCTTTGTGAGGAAGCCTCTAATATAGTACAGTGGCAGACAGACCCTAAGGTGTGACCACAACCCATAGCTCTACCTCCTGTTGTTTATGACCTGTGTAGTCTCTCTATCTCGAGCGCAGGTGGGACCTGTGACTTGCTTATAATGAATAAAATACGCCAAGGGCGAGGGAATGTTGCCTGGAGATCAGGTTATCTTACATAAGTGTCCATCTCAGATGGGAGCAAGAGATTCTCCTTGCTAATTTGAGGAAGTAAGTGGTCATGTTGAGCAAGGCCATGTGGCAAAGAACAGATACATTTTAGGAACTGCAGGTGATCTCTAAGATTGCAGGTGGCCTCTAGAAGCTGAAGATGGCCTCTAGACACCAGCAAACAAAAAGCCAAGACCCTCAGTTATATAGCCTCAAGAAAGTAAATCCTGCCAACAACCTAAGTCAGCATGGAAATGAATTCTCCAGTTGAATGTCAGGTGAGAAAATGGCCAGTCAAGGCCAATGGTCAAGGCTGACCACAGTCCTCTGAGACCCTAAGCAGGGAATCTAGCTGAGCTGTGCTGGCACTCCTGACCCATGAAAATTGAGAAATAAGATCTGTTGTTTGAAGCCACTAAGTTTGTGTAATTTGTTACATAGTAAGAGAAAACTAACACGATTACTTATTTGGTGGTTTAATAGCCACATCTGTTTACCTTTCTATCCCTCTCACTGGACTATGAGCTAGTTTAAAAATAGGGGCTGTCTTGATTTACTTTTATTCCTTACTCCCCTTGGTGTCTGACGCACAGACAGTAGGGGTGTGCTGAAGGAATAATCCAGTGAAAGACAAATGAACGAATGAATAAGCAGATATGGAGCTGTGGCATTCCAGGGCACGCACCGGCTACCATGACACACTGTTTTCCCCTCTAATATCTCTTGGTTAATCAACATGCTGAAGAAACTGAACCTATTTCCTTTTCTCAGCAAGTCATTTATCTTCGTTAAAATGGAGCTGCTGTCCTATTTTCTGGTCAGACTGTTTGATTAGATCCTTCTGGAATAGTTTGTAGAATTCTCTGTGGTTTTCCCCAGCCTACATAATTTTATGTCATCAGCTACTTCAATGAGCTAGCTACTTTTCTCCAACTAATTATTTCCAATTCCTGAGGCACCCCATTAACTTCTTTCTATGCGGGGAATTTGCACAAATTTCCTTTCTCTGAACCAATTTGAATCCACACGAGAGCTTTATTTATCATTCTGTCATTAGCAGTAATAATCGTATTCAGATTTTGGATGATGAAAATAACTTATACCAATTATTTTGTTTATTTGTGCTATACCCAGAGAAGACTTGCTATTAATCCCCATTTTTTGGATAAGACAAGAGAGGCAGAAAAAACCTGTAGGTCATGTGTTTGTTCAGCGAACAACTTAAGCATTGACAATATATGGAGCACCATACTTTGAAAGGAAGGAAGGAAGTCTGACAGATCTGTCTTGTCTGCCTTATTCAATTATAAGTTCTCCATAGTTTTACCTGTTTCTTCAATTTTATTTTTTCTATTAATAATTCCACACACAAAAGCTAGACAGAAGCCTTCATCACCTTACACCTAGAAAAATACAACAGCTTTCTGTTTGTCTTAGCGCCTCTGGTTTATCCTGACCTTTGTTTATCTAACTCAGGACTTAAGAGAATATCTTGCTAAGCTCAACTGTAATGTTTCTGAGGACCCTACAGTAACTTCTTATGCCTATTATGCAAGACACAAATATTTTGGTTTTGTTAAAGACCCTTTCGGACACTTCATTCACCATTCCTTCCCAATCTAATATTCTCTGTTAATTTTTTCCTTTATTTAATAACCAAGAATTCTCTAGATCCACCAAGATAACTAGCCTACTGCCCCTTGAAGCAAAACTCCTTGTCTACTTGGATTCTGTGCCATCCCTTCAAGCTAATGTGGCTTCCCAGCTCATGCTTAACAATGACTTTTCTCTCCTCCCCTAAAAGTCAGTACAACATTCACCTGTGATTCACCTTATCCTACTCTGATTTGGCCTTAACTCTTTTTCTCTCATACACCTGAACTTTTAAAATGTGCTTATATTTCTATCAGTGGTCCCTGGTCCAGCAGCATTAGCATCACCCAGGAACTTAATACTGGAAACACAGCATCTTGGGCTCTACCTCAAATACACTGAGTCAGAAACACCAAGTGTAGGTCCCAGAAAATTGTTTTTACAAGCTCTCCACATGATTCTGATGCACTTTAAAGTTTGAAAATCACTGACTGATACATGTGTGCATAAACATATAAGTAAAAATACACATATGCGCATATACACGTACACATACACATATAATTTCCTAAATGGTTTGTCAACTTAAAATAAAAACTAGATACCCATTTTATATTGTAAGCTGTTTCAGATGGCAGGAAACATATAATAAAATTTAACTAGTGTTATGATTGTTTTTTGAATACCCATTGCAGCTAGAACAGTTTCTTGCACAAATTCAATATTCATTACATATTTGTCTAAATACCACTTGACTCTTTATCTTGGTTCATGAACATTTAAGCATCTTTGACCAAAAGGGTGCAAAGAAGAGAAAATAAATGAAGCACATTACTCCTATTAAGTATGTATTCGCAGCTCTGATTAAAGCTGGGAAGACCAAAATTAGTTCTGCACACAAAGCTCTTTGTCACGGGGTTCCTACATACTTGTGTAATTACATCTTCTTCCCAAGACTCCCATCACACTGAGCTGTTTGGTACCTCCCCCAACAGCAGCACCTCTAGGTATAACTTCTACCTGGAATGTCCCTCTCTGTTGTTCCCTGTCCGCCTGGATAATTCCTCTGTACCCTTGAGGGCCCACATCAGGAAGCTTCTCTGCTCCCCATTCTATCAGAGTGAGGCACCCTTCCCTTGTGCTTCTGGGGTAGCCTCTATTTATTCCTATTCAGTCACTAACCATACTATATTATGAAAACATTTCCACCTATCTGTTCCACTACATTGTACTGTAAGCATTTTGAAGCCTGGGTAATCATAGTTGTATTCCAGTATTTGTCATGTAATTGGTGCTCAACATTCGATGACTGAGAAAAAAATAACTGGTTAAGGTTCAACATTAGGTATAATTAAATTTGCTATGCTTTTATTTCCCCAAGAACCAAACATGAATATATTTTATTCTAGCAACAAATTTAGTTCAGAATTAGAATGGAATTCATTTCTTCAGGTCCCTGAAGGGGTCAGGGACCCCCGAGGCTGTTGCTGTTCCCCTCCTGATACCTAGTGCACGCTGACACTGACTCGCTCCAGCAGGTACACCAGTAATCCAGAAGCATAATGTCAGACTTGGGATAAGCATGATCATAGATTTTGTTGTACTTTCAAGTACAACCTGCCGCCACCATGTAAATGTCTGCATATGGCTGGTTCCTTCAAGGAAAGCCTCCATGACTGTTCACCACATGGGCTCTACTTAAAATTGTGCAGATGATGGGTCATCATGCTCAGCAGAGCATTTTCTACTGATTGGTAGTTTCTCATCACCTAACAGGGCACACAAACACAATGAGGTGATCATCTCCCACGGCAGTAAACCCTCATTCCATCACTTAGGACGGAGAACAATTTGTTTAGAACACCACCAAGCACTAGCAAAGTTGGTTTCCTACAAAAGGAAGCCATTCCAAAATTAGCTGCAGCACTGAGGACTGATTCCTGTTCTCCTTCACTATCTCTGGCACGCTGTCTGACAGGACATGGGACTGCAGAGAGGTCAACCTCACAGCAAAGTCATGTTTTCCTTGGCTCCCAACAGTTTGCGAGCAGTGCCAGAAAATACAGTGGTGCTCAGAACAGCCCAGAGAGTCTTTAGGAGCTGGCATCCCTGTGGGGGATTACCTTCACATTCTATGGGCATCGGCCTCTTCTTGGCTTATTCCTACAAGTCTGAAGACTCCGAATGTAACATTTTCCCTCATTTATTCTTAAGTGAGGGTATTTTCCTCATTTAAGAAACTGCTCATTTTGATGAAATCAGGAAAGATATGATGCATATATTCATAAATAAATTCAATCTCTATTTTGATGGAGAAGAGTTAAAATGAGTTTTTAAAATGGCATCTGGTTAGCAGCCCCAGGGCTGTGTCTCATCCATGAAAACTCAGAGAAAGAAGGAAACCGTCTACACGGACAACCAGGACTGCAGACAACCTAACATTTCAACCGAGTGTTTGGAAAAACAGTTGCTAAATACAGAGCAGCTGATGCTTGATAGAGAAAATCCAGCCTAGGAAATGCTGGCTGATGGACAGAGGGCCCAAGGTAAGGGGAGCAAAGTTATTCCTCTGCCTCCATCCACCCACTGTTTCAGACACCCAGGACCTACACTAGACAGGGACGGAGGGGCACAAGAATGAGGAAATCATGCTGGGGCACCCGGGTGGCTCAGTCGTTAAGTGTCTGCCTTCGGCCCAGGGTCCTGGGATCGAGCCCCGCATCGGGTTCCCTGCTCGGCGGGAGGCCTGCTTCTCCCTCTCCCACCCCCCCCTGCTTGTGTTCCTGCTTTAGCTGTCTCTCTCTGTCAAATAAATGAATAAAATCTTAAAAAAAAATAAAAATAAAACACCAGAGCTAAGTGTTGAAACCAGTGAAAACACATACAAATCTAAATAATTGTCCTATATATTTGCAACATGGGGCAGAGGTTTTCTTTAAATGTAATTAGTACTTAGATCTGAAGCCACAGAGACCAAGAAGTGGAGCGAAGAGAAGAAAATAGAAGAGTACAAAACTCTTTGTCTCAGGTAGGACTGATTCAGTAAGAACCCCGCAGTCAGAGGGGAGGAGGGCGGGGGGATGGGTGAAACAGGTGATGGGGATTCAGGAGGGCACTTGTCAGTGATGAGCACCTGGTGATGTATGGCAGTGCTGAATCACTCTATTGTACACCTGAAACTAATATTTCACTGTACGTTAACTATCTGGAATTAAGATAAAAATAAAAAACACTGCCACTTTATCTGGTAGTAAAATTTAAACTAAAACACAATCAGGACTAATGTGAAATACAATATTAATAAAATTACCAACCTTTTCCTATTTTTAAGAAATAAAAAAATGCATTAATAAAAAAGAACACCATAGTCAATAAATATATACTAATTGATATAAGAATATAGTCATAATGATGATAATAAACATCTTGAATCAGTAGAGAAGGAAATGGATCATTTTACATACTGTTTTAGAATCCCCGGCCAATCATTTATTATAAATTAAAATTAGAGTCTTACCTAACTGTGCCCTCTAATTCTAGAGAGCTGAAAAATTTAAATATAAAGCATGCAAAATGCTAGAAGAAAACAGAAGTGAATGATGTAGAAAAGAGCTTTCTGAGCATTACTCCACCATGAAATCCAAGAAAGAAAAATATTAATGTGTGGTTGTGGGCCTTGTACTTGGATTTTCTCACTTGCAAGATGGGGTATAGTAAAAGAACCCCTCTCATTAGGGTTGTCCTTATGTGAGCACATACATGGATGCAGCTTACATGAGACAATACATGGGAAGTACCAGCATAAGACCAGGCACATAGGAATCACTCAATAAATATTAGCAAAAAAGGAAGAAATTGGATATGGCCTAATATTTACAGCTGGAATTTGGCTCCATCTATTTGGTAAACATAATGCATCTGTTAAAAGTTGTGTGGTTGATATATATTTATTAATATGGACAAATATTTACTATATATCACTGGGGGTGGAAGGAAGGAGAAAATCAGTTTCCAAAACAGTTGGGTGATCCTTTTTCTATTTTAAAGAATTAAATGACTCTTAACACATATTATTATCATCTTAATACCACCTTAATCTTTACTTTTTACATAACTTTGATAATTTTTATTCTTATTCCAAAATATTATTCATGCACTTTTGGCTTATTTCTAGCAAAACTGCTTACGCATTTAGTTTTTAAGGGATTTGTGTTGACTTTGGCTGAGTTTTTGTTTTTTGGTTTTTTTTTAAAGATTTTATTTTATTTTATTTATTTGACAGAGAGAGAGAGAGACAGCTAGAGAGGGAACACAAGCAGGGGGAGTGGGATAGGGAGAAGCAGGCTCCCTGCTGAGCAGGGAGCCCGATGTGGGGCTCGATCCCAGGACCCTGGGATCATGACCTGAGCCGAAGGCAGACGCTTAACGACTGAGCCACCCAGGCGCCCAGTTTTTGTTTTTTTTAAAGATTTATTTATTTATTGATAGAGAGAGAGAGAAAGAGAGAGAGTGGCGGGGGGTGGGCAGACAGAAAGAGGGAGAGAGAAACTCAAGCAGACTCCGTGCTGAGTGAGGAGCCCTGCGTGGGGCTCCATCTCACAACCCTGAGATCACAACCTGAGCTGAAACTAAGAGTAGGAGACTTAACCAACTGCACTACCCAGGCACCCCTTGGCTGAGTTTTTTAAGAACCTATACTGACATACAATTTATATACCATAAACTTCACTCACTTGTAGTACAATTCAATGGTTTTAAGTATATTTACAGAGTTGTGCGGGCTATCACCATAACCTAATTTTAGAACATTTCATGGTCCCTAAAGGAAACCCTGTATTCATTCGTCACTGCCCACAGCCACCCACCAATTAATTTTTGTCAGTCATTCTAGTCTTCTCTTGTGTTTGAATTAGGAAGTTTACATTTAGATTTGTATTTTAAAAGTATGCACACACATGTACATCTAAAATACATGTTCTGGAGTCACTTTAATGTTTGGGTTGAAACCTGCGTGTGTAATTTACCAGTGGTGTAGTCTTGGGAGGTCATATAACTGCCCTGTGCCTCATTTTTCTCATCAGTACAATGGAGAAAATGATGCCCTACCTCATAGGCTCATGGTGAGGGTCTTTAAAACGAGAAAATCTGCATTAAATGCTCAGTGTAGCATTTAGAACACAAGAAGCATTCCATAAATATTAGCTGTAATCATTCCGTTCATCATCCCATCTCTGGAGGGTTGAATGAGGGAGGATTTTATTTTATGCTAAGTGCACACTGGTATTTTCCAAACTCTCTCCAGTGAACATGTATTACTTTTGTGGTGAAATAAGAAAAATCAACTCTGTTTAAAGTCATCTAGAGGGATGGTCAAGCGAGTGGGAAGTGAGTGGGGAGCCAGGCTTCTCTAGCTGAAGAGTGCAGTCAGGCATCTTTCAGAGCCCTCGGCCCCGGGAGCTCCCAGGGAGCTGGGCCCCAGCCCTTGAGGCTGTGGGTGCTCCAGATGCCTCAGGCTGGCTTGTGTCCCTCTGAAAGATACCTCTCTGCCCTGCCATGGCCATGGAGCAGTTGGCCTGACCCCATCGGTGTCCTGATCTGAGCATCTGTGCCCCTACCCTGCTGTTCGAGCTCTGCCAGCAGCCCTTCCTGTTGACTCAGGTGTAACATCAACCCAGAGCAGGAGACATACGCCATACTGGTCAAAACTGGGCTTCTGAGTCCATATGACTTGGGTTCAAAATGGTACTCTGTTATTTTCCAAACTATATAGGCCTCAGCTTCCCTTACCAATAGAATTGGGATAACAACAGCTACCTCCATGACCTAAAAGCACTTAGCTCAATGCCTGGCATGTAATAAGAAGCCAATATTACTATTAATTATGCTGTTATTGTTACTATTACTTAATCTACAAAATTATAACCTGGGGCCTCAAGGACTCCCAAAACATCACCGTGCTTTTCTGTCCCTGGCATCCCTGTGACACACACAAGGAATATCACAAAAGCAGATGTGATAACTGACACACTGAGGGCTTAGTGCATTCCACTCACCACCTATTTGAGGGCCTACTATGTGCCACGCACTGTCACAGGCACTTGGGATACATCGGTGAAGAAAAGAGACAAGGACAATCAATACACATAAAAATAAGTAAATTAAAGTTATAAATTAAATACAAATAATGAATAAGTATGTCAGATGGTGCAAAATGCTTGAGCTAAGCAACGACAAGAGGTTTGGGTGTGCTGGGGGGTGAAGGCTGTCATTAATGGGGGTTGATCAGAGCAGGCCTCATTGGGAAGGGGCAACTGGACAAAGGCTGGAAAAGAGGACTTGAAGGTCTGGGGGAAGAAAGAGCTCAGGAGGCTTCAAGCAGGAGTGAGCCTGATGTGGAGGCAGAGTGAACAGCAAGGAGGCTGCAGTGGCCAGAGCAGAGTGAGCGAGGGAGACACTCAGGAGGAGGAGGGCCCCATAAGATGGCGGCCATTTCAATAATGTCTCTGGTTGCTGGAGGGGAGGTAGGTGGGGAGAGGGGGTAACTGGGTGATGGGCATTAAGGAGGGCACTTCATATAATGAGCACTGGGTGTTATATGCAACAATGAATCACTAAATTCTACCTCAGAAACTAATAATACTATATGTTAATTAAATTTAATTTAAATAAAAAATAAAAAAAAAACAAAACCACACAGCTGGGGTGAGCCTGGCTGGCTCAGTCAGTAGAGCATGAGACTCTTGATCTTGGGGTTGTGAGTTCAAGCCCCATGTTGGGGGTAGAGATTACTTAAAAATTAATAAAAATTAAAAAAAAAAAAGGACTCTGGCTTGACTCTGAAAAAACTTTGGATACCTGAGACTGGAGTAGAACTTGATGTGACTCAAATGTATTAAAAATGATCACTCTGGCTGCTATGTTCCTTGGCTAAGAGCTTTACATCTGCCTTTTTACCAAAAAACAAAACTGCAGCTTCTCTCCAAGAAGTGGTCTATGATCTGTCAGCTAACCGCAGCTATTCTAGGATGAGAGACTGTGGAGAAATTAACTACAGACAGACATACTTCATTTTATTGCGCTTTTTTAAAAACTGTGCTTCGCAGAAGTTTTTCTAAATTGAAGGTCTGTGACAACCCTGTGTTGAGCACGTCCACTGGTGCCATTTTTTAAACAGCATTTGCTCACTTTGTGTCTCAATGTCACATTTGGGCAATTCTTGCAATTTCAAACTTTTTCATTATTATTTGTAATGGTGATCTGTGATTAGTGATCTTTGTTGTTACTACTATAGTTGTTTTGGGGCACCACAAAAGCACCAATATAAGATGGTGAAATTAAGCAATAAATGTTGTGTGTGTTCTGACTGTTCTATCGACTGGCTGTTCCCCCATTTCTCTCCTCCTTGGGCCTGCTGTTCCCTGAGATGCAATATTGAGATTAGGCCAATGAATAACCCTACAATGGCCTCTAAGTGTTCAAGTGAAAAAAGGAGGTGCACGTTTCTCACTTTAAATGAAGAGCAGAAATGATTAAGCTTAGTGAAGAAGGCATGTTAAAAGCCCAGACAGGCCCAAAGCTAGGCCTCTTGCACCAAACACGTAGCCAAGTTATGAATGGAAGAAAAAGTTACTGGAGGAAATTAAAAGTGCTTCTCCAATAAACAAACAAATAAGAAAGAGAAACAGCCTTACTGCTGATATGGAGAAAGTCTGAGTGTTCTGGAGGGAAGTGCAAACCAGCCCCAGCATTCCCTTAAGCCAAAGCCTAATCCAGAGCTAGGTCCTACCTAGCTCTCTGTAATCCTGTGAGGGCTGAGAGAGGTGAGGAGGCTGCAGAAGGAAAGTCTGAAGCGGCAGAGGTTGGTTCACGAGGTCGAAGGAAAGAAGCCAGCTCCACAACAGAAAGCACAAGGTGAAGCAGCGAGGGCTGGTGGAGAAGCTGCAGCAAGTTCTCCAGAAGGTCCAGCTATGATAGCAATGAAGGTGGCTACACTCCACAGCAGGTTTTCAGTGTAGACAAGACAGCCTTCTACTGGAAGAAGATGCCATCGAGGATTTTCACAGCTCCAGAGGAGAAGTCAGTACCCGGCTTCAGAGCTTCAAAGGCCAGGCTGACTGTCCTGTCAGGGGCTAACGCAGCTGGTGACCTCAGTTGAAGCCAGTGCTCACTGACCGTTCCGGAAATCCTAGGGCCCTTCAGAACGATGCTCAGCCTACTCTACCTGTGCTCTGTACGTGGAACGACAAAGCCCGGATGACAGCACGTCTGTTTACAACATGGTTCACCGAATATTGGAAGCCCACTGTTGAGACCTGCTGCTGAGAAAAACGATTCCTATCTAAATATTACTGTGCACTGACCATGCACCTGGTCCTCCAGGAGCTCTGACGGAGACACACCAGATGAATGTTGTTTTCATGCCTGCTGACAGAGCATCCATTCTGCAGCCCCTGGATCAGGGAATAACTTTGACTTTCAAGTCTTATTCTCTAAGAAATACATTTTGTAAGCCTATAGCCGCCATAGAGAGTGATTCCTCTGATGGAGCTGGACAATTGAAAACCTGGAAAGAATTCACCACTCTAGATGCCATTAAGAACATTCATGATTCATGGGAAGAAATCAAACTATCAACATTCACAGGAGTTTGGAAGAGGTTGGTTCCCACCCACACGGAGGACTTGGAGGGGTTCAGGACATCAGTGGGGGCAGTCACTGCAGAGGTGGTGGAAACAGCAAGAGAACTGGACATAGAAGTGGGGCCTGAAGATGGGACCGCATTGCTGCAATCTCATGATCAAACTTGAACGGTTGAGGAGCTGCTTCTCGTGGATGAGCCAAGAAAGTGGTTTCTTGAGATGGAATCTGCTCCCGGTGGAGATGCCGTGAAGACTGTTGAAATGACCACAAAGGATTTAGAATCTTACATCAACTTAGCTGATAAAGCAGTAGCAGGGTTTGAGAGGATTGACTCCAGTTTTGAAAGTTCTACTATGAGTGAAATGCTACCAAACAGCATCACACGCTACAGAGAAATCATTCATGAAAGCAAGAGTCAAATGATGTGGCAAACTTCAGTGTTGTTTTATTTTAAGAAACTGGCACAGTTGCCCCACCCTTCAGCACCCACCCCCTGATCAGTCAGCAGCCATCGACATCAAGGTAGGACCCTCCACTAGCAAAAAAGATTATGACTCACTGAAAGCTCAGATAATGGTTAGTATTTTTTAGCAATAAAGTATTTTTTAATTAAGGTATGTACATTTTTTAGACATAATGGTACTGCACACTTAATAGACCACAGTATCATGTAAACACAACTTTCATATGCAATGGGAAACCAACAAAATTCATCTCTTTATTAGTGATATTCGCTTGTTCCAGAACAAAATCTGCAATATCTCCAAGGTATGCCTATATTCAAAATGTAAGCATGTTCCTGTTCCCTTCAATAGGGGCTTCCAGGGAATGCTCAAATCCTGCTCTCTTCTTGGACTTCATTTTGCCCACCTTATGACAGGGCAAGACCCTATCCTGATCCTCCTGCCATGGCTAAGCAAAACTCATGGTCACAGAGCACTCTGAAAAGATGAACAGCAAGGGTTCCATGACAGCAGTGATTAACCAACCAGCAGAAAGGGCTACCCCAGTATTGACAAGGGTCCTAGGGTTTCATCTAAGTGTAAAAATAAAACCAACCCTCCTTGTTCTTACTGTAATGGCCCAACTTCCTCTATTCCTGACTTCCATTTTCTTTCCTTTTCTAAAAATTACATGCCCAGAAGTTATTTATCTTAAACTGGAATTTTATACCCTTTGATTACTTTCTCCCATTTCTCCATCCCCCATTCTCTGCTTCTGACAATCACACCAACCTATTGTTTCTACAAGCAGTTTTTTTTTAATATTCCACATATAAATGAGATCATACAGTATTTGTCTTTGTCTGACTTATTTCACTTAAAATAATGTTTATCCACATTGTCATAAATGGCAGGATTTCCTTCTTTTTATGGCTGAATAATATTCCTCTGTGTGTGTGTGTGTGTGTGTGTGTGTGTGTGTGTGTGTGTATCTCACTTTTCTTTATCCATTCACCTATCAATGAACACTTAGGTTGCTTGCCTGTCTTGGCTACTTAAACAATGCTGAAATCAACAGGGGAGTGTAGGTGCCTTTCTGAGACAGTGATTTCATTTCCTTCAGATTTATACCCAAAAATGGAATTGCTGGATCATAGGGTAGTTCCATTTTACATTTTTTGAGGAACCTCCATACTATTTTCCATAGTGGCTGCACCAATTTATATTCCCACCAACAGTGCACAAGGGTTCCCTTTTCTCAGCATCCTCACCAACACATGTTATCTCTTGTCTTTTTGATGAAGGCCGTCCTAACAAATATGAGGTGATTACCTCATTGTTGTTTTGATTTGCATTTCCCAAATGACTAGTGATGTTGGGCACCTTTTCATGTACCTGTTGGCTATTTGTATGTCTTCATTGGGAAAATGTCCATTCAATTTCTCTACCCATTTTTTTTCATTTTATTTTATTTTATTATGTTACGTTAGTCACCATACAGTTTTTTAATCAAACTGTTGTTTTCTATTGAGTTGTATGTGTTCTTTACATACTTCGGATATTAACCCCTTAGCAGATACATAATTTGCAAATATTTTCTCCTGTTCTGTAGGTTGCCTTTTCATTTTGTTGATAGCTTATTTTGCTGCACAGAAGCTTTTCAGTTTGATGTAGTCTCACTTTTTTTCTTTTGTTGCCTTTGCTTTTAGTGTCAAATTAAAAACAAAGTCACTGCCAAGACCAATGTCAAGGAGCTTAACTCCCGTTTTCTTCTAGAAGTTTAATGGGTTCAGGTTTTATATTCAAGTCTTTTAATCCATTTTGAGTTGATTTTTGTGTGTGGTGCAAGACAGAATTCTTTTGCATGTGGCTATCCAGTTTCCCCAACATCATTTATTGAAGAGATTATCCTTTTCCCATTGTATATTCTTGGCTCCTTCATCATAATTTAAATGACCACATATGACTCCATTGTGTTCTGAAAAGACTATTTTCTGCTTCACAAAATTAGCATCCCACAGCATACAGAAGCAAAAGGGGCTGCCAGACCTATCCTCCTAGGCACAGTATACCTTCCTTTACTAGCCATGGTTCATTTCGTCCTCCTGTCTCTCATAGTCACCTTCCACCAGCCACTGAAAGAGCATCCTTTCCCAAACAGGTGGAATCTCATTGTTTAAACAATGACGATATGGGGAAGACAGGGGAAACACATTCTAAATAGATGATCACCTGCATTCTGTTGCATAGGGAAGTTGGTCTTCAGAAAAGGTTCCCATCATGAACCAAAATTTTTGGTTTATAACTCCAATTGTGAAAAGAATAATAGGGTACTATCCCACAAAGTCTGGGCCCTGGTCCAATGCCAGAAAAACAGAACTATAGTTCTCCCCAATAACAGAACTAAATGACAGCCAGTCCTTTCTGAATCTTAATGTCATTCCAGATGAAAAAACAGACTGCCAGCAAAAAATAGTTCCATGGCAATCCCTGGATTTATGAGTAACCACAGTACTAAATATTTACAAACCAGGGAAAGTGTACAGAGTGTCCATCATTCTGTAAAATTGTGCTTGCTACAACATTTGGAATAAAGAAATGCTCTACAAGGCCTCATGTTTAGGCAATGGTTTGAACAAAGCCTTTGTTTTATCATTTCCAATCTCCTTTCAAATTGGAGTCACCTTTTGATTTAAAATATAAAGGCATCAAAGAGGAAGGGTTTCTTCTTTCTCGAATTTCCCATTTAATCACTGAATATATTTAGTCCTTGATCATTTTTATGTATGAGTGAAACATTGAGACACAGAAGAATCAAAGCTGTAAGATGGTCCTTTTTCATAAACACAGATGAATGCAATGTGGCATTCTTTTATATATGTACTAATTGCACAAGTATTACATAGCTGTCATTAAAAGTTTTAAATAATGGTAAGAAAAAGAAGAAAAAATTAAAATTACCACAGATTAAGAGATATTCACTACTGATTTGGGTATATGACATTTTTCTTCATCTTTGCTCATGCAGACATTGACAGGTGTTTTTTTTTTTCTTTTTATTGAGATATAATTAACATACCATAAGGTAGTTCTCTTAAAAAAAATCAACAGTATTGAGATTTCATTTATATGCAATGATATGTTTTTATCCCTACATTGTAGGGTATTTTATAATTTAGAAAATGTGATAATCCTGAAGATCTCTTATACCCAGCCCTTCTTTCTCATCTGGCCACTGTCCTGTTATGGCACCTTCCACCTATCCCTGGGCTACTCTCCAGTCTCCTCTCCTTTAGTTTCACCTTCCCCAATCCACTCTCTATACTGCCATTCATGTGGTCTTCTTTAATTCACAAATCTGAGTCATTCCTTGCTGAACCTTCTTTCATGAAGGTTCATCCACTGGATTCTTGCATTACCTTTAGTACTGAATGCCTTGCATGGCAGTGGGCCCCTTAGGGTCTAGTCCTTCTGGCTTCCCACACATCAGCCCTCTGTAAATTCGCACTGCTATTCTCTCTGTCTGTTCCATCTGATAAATTCTGCTATTCTTTCAAGCTAGTCTCCCCTTCTTCCACCACCTTTCCAATGTCCCAAGCAAACTACACACTTCTCCAACAGGGTCACTTTCTCAGTACGCACTTCCATTATAGGATCTTACAAATGTTTGCTTCATTGTTGATCTCCCCAGCAGACTGCAGCTCTCAGAAACTGGAGATGAGGTCTTTTCAGGTTGCTATGCATAGCTGTACTAAGAATGTGGCGTACAGGAAATAGCCAATAAAAGCATTTGTTGAATAGATTAATGTTTTCTCCCCAGTTTTATTGAGGAATAATTGACAAGCATAATTGCATATATTTAAAGTGTACAACATGATGATTTGATATATGTATACATTGTGGAATGATTACCAAGGTCAAGATCATTAGCACATCTGTCACCTCATACAGATAACTCTTTCCTTTTTAGTGGTGAGAATGCTTAAGATCTAGTCTCAGTAACTTTCAAATATACAATACCATATTAATAACTACAGTCACCATTAGATTCTCAAAACTTATTCTTATAACTGAGAATTTGTACCTTTTGACCTGCATCTTCCCATTTACCCCCACCCCCAGTTCCTAGCAACTATCATTCTCTTTGTTTTTATGAAATTGACCTTTCCTCCCTTAGATTCCACATATAAGTGAGATCATACAATATTTGTCTTCTCTGTCTGGCTTATTTCGCTTAGCGTAATGCCAGCCAGGTTTATCTATATTGTCAAAAATGACAGAATTTCCTTCTTTTTTATGGATGAATAATATTCTAATATTCCGGTGTATGTGTGTGTGTGTGTGTGTGTGTGTGTGTGTGTACATAGTGCATTTTCTTTATCCATTCATCTGTTGATGGACACTTAGGTTGTTTTCATATCTTGGCTATTGTAAATAATGCTGCAGTGAACATGGGAGTGCAGATATCTCTTTGATATTGTTTTCCTTTCCTTTGGATATATATCCGGAAGTAGAATTGTTAAATCATATGATAGTTCTATATTTCATTTCTTGAGGAACATCCCTACTTTTTCCTTAGTGGTTGTACCAGTTTACATTCCCACCAACAGCGTACAAGGGATCCCTTTTCCCCACATGTTCACCAGCATTTGTCATCCTATCTCTTGTCTTTTTGGTAATAGCCATCCTAATAGGCATGAGGTGATATCTCATTGTGCTTTTGATTTCCTGATTAATGATGTTGACCACCTTTTCATGTACCTGTTGGTCATCTGTATGTTTTCTTTAGAAAAATATTCATTCATATTTTTTGTCCATTTTTTAATTGGGTTATTTGGTTTTTTGCTATTGGGTTGTATGAGTTCCATATATATTTTGGATATTAACCCCTCATCAAACATGTGGTTGCAAATATCTTTAGTAGGCTGTCTTTTCATTTTATTGATAGCTTCCCCTGCTATGCAGAAGCTTTTTAGTTTGATGTAGAACCACTTATTTTTTTCTTTTGTTGTCTTAAGCTTAAGACATAAAACTTAAGATTTTAATCCATTTTGAGTTGAGTTTTGTGTATGGTGTAAGATAGGGGTCCAGTTTCTCCAACACCATTTACTGAAGAAACTATATTTTCCCCATTGTATATTCTTGGCTCCTACATCCTAAATTAATTGATCATATATGCATGAGTGTCTGTTTTATGCCACTAACATACTGTTTTGATTACTGCTATAGCTTTGTACTATAGCTCGAAATTAGGAAGTGTAATGCCTTCAGCTTTGTCCTTCTTTCTCAATACTGTTTTGGCTATTCAGGGTCTTTTGTGGTTTCATACACATTTTAGGATAGTTTTTTCTACTTCTGACAAAAATGTCATTGGATTTTGATAGAGACTGGATTAAATCTATAGATCATTTTGGGTAGCATGAACATTTTCACAAATTAAATTCTTCCAATCCATGAGCATGGAATATCTTTCCATTTATTTGGGTCTTCTTCAATTTCTTTTACCAGTGTCTTATAAGTTTTCAGTATACAGGTCCTTCACCTCCTTGGTTAAATTTAATTCTAAAAGTATTTTATTGTTTTTGATGGTGTTGTAAATGGGATTGCTTTCTTAATTTCACTTTGAGGAACAGTTCAACGTTAGTGTATAAAAATGCAACTGTTTTGTTCGTTTGTTTTTTAAAGTAGGCTCCACGTCCAGCCTAGAGCCCAATATGGGGTTTGAACTCACAACCCTGAGATCAAGACATGGGCTGAGATCAAGAGCCGGATGCTGAACTGACTGAGCCATCCAGGCACCCCTGCAACTAGTTTTTGTATGTTGATTTTGTATCTGGCAATTTTACTAAATTCATTCATTAGTTCTAACAGTTTTTTGGTGGATTCTTCAGGCCTTTCTATACATAATATCATGTAATTTGCAAACAGATAATTTTACTTCTTCCTTTCTAATTCGGATACCTTTTATTTCTTTTTCTTGCCTAATTACTATGGCTAGGAGTTTCAGTACTAAGTTGAATAGAAATGACAAGAGTAGGCATCCTTGTCTTGTTTGTGATCTTAAAGGAAAGGCTTTTAACTTTTCATCATTATGATATTAGCTGTGGGCTTGCCGAACATGTCCTTTATTATGTTGAGATACATTCCTTCTATAATTTGTTGAGAATTTTTAATCAAAAATGAATGAATTTTCAAATGCTTTTTATGCATCTATTGAAATAATCTTATAATTTTTAATCCTTCATTATGTTAATGTGGCATATCACATTTACTGATGTGGGTATGTGGAACCATCTTTGCATCCTGGGAATTAATCTCACTTGATCTTGGTGTATGATCTTTTTAATGTGCTCTTGAGTTCCATTTGCTAGTATTTTGTTGAGGATTTTTGCATCTATCATCATCAGGGATATTGGCCTATAATTTTATCTTCTTGTGGTGCCCATCTTTTTTTCTTTTTTTATTCAACTATAATTAACATACAGTGTTATATTAGTTTCGGGTGTACAGTGCTCATCATGATAAGTGTACTCTTAATCCCCTTCACCTGTTTCACCCATCCCCCCACCCACCTCCCCTGGGGCAACCACCAGTTTGTTCTCTATATTTAAATCTGGGTTTTCTCTCTTTTTAATTTGTTCATTTATTTTATTTCTTAAATTCCACATATGAGTGAAATCATATGGTATTTGTCTTTCTCTGACAGACTGGTTTCACTTAGCATTATACTCTCTAGGTCCATCTATGTCATTGCAAATGGCAAGATTTTATTCTTTTTATGGCTGAGCAATATTCCACTGTATATATGTATATGTGTATGTATATATATGATACTTTCTTTATCCATTTACCTATTGAGGGACCCTTGGGTTGCTTCCATATCTTGGCTATTGTAAATAATGCTGCAATAAACAATGAGTGCATATATCTTTTCAAAATCAGTGTTTTTTGTTTTTGTTTTGCTTTTGTTTTTGTTTTTACAATTATCTGGTGTACTTTATTAACAGTGGGAATTGATGTAGATAATTAATAGTCTAGCAAATGTTTAATATTTAACAAAAAATTCTTTATATATATTTATTTTGTCCATCCAGAGGAAGCTTTCAAAGAATAGTACCTGTGGAAAAAAAAAATCTTTTTAGATTATTTTATTCTATTTTATGTCCATGAAAACTTGAGAACTCAAGTTTATAGAGTTTGGCAATATTTTCAAGAGGTATTTATCTCTTATTTTCTTTGGGTGAATATCTAGTACTGGAATTACTGGATCATATGGTAATTCTGTTTTTTTATTTCTTGAGGAACCTCCATACTGTCTTCCACAGTGGCTGTAAGAGCTGCATTCCCACCAACAGTGCACAAGAGTTCCTTTTTCTCTACATCCTCATCAACACTTGTTGTTTCTTGTGTTTTGGGTTTTGGCCATTCTGACAGGTGTGAGGTGATATCTCATTGTGGTTTTGGTTTGCATCTGCCTGATGATTAGTGATGTTGAGCATCTTTTCATGTGTCTGTTGGTTACCTGTATAACTTCCTTTGAAAAATGCCTATTCAGGTCCTCTGCCCATTTTTTAATTGTATTATTTTTTGGTGTTGAGTTGTATAAGTTTTTTATATATTCTGGATATTAACCCCTTACCAAATATATCATTTGCAAATATCTTCTCCCTTTCAGTAAGTTGTCTTTTTGTTTTATTGATGGTTTCCTCCACTGTGCACAATTTTTCATTTTGGTATAGTCCTAATAGTTTGATTTTGTGGCTCCCATCTTTAAAACCACACCATGTCACAGGAAGGATGAAATTATTACTCCCATTTTCCACATGGAAAAACTAAAGCACAAGGTGACTTCATAACTCTTGTTTTACAAAGTAGGGATTCACACTTAGAGCTTAGCTCTAAATTCACATTCTTTCTATGCGACCAAAGCCAGCCTAAGCTGTTATTAGGATGGGGAAACTCAAGAAAATATCCTGGCTCTCTTCCAGGCTTTGTGGGGCAATCACATCTATGCCTTGTCAATCTGCATGGTACAATTAGTGCACAAAACTTACATTCTAGTGGGGATAACATTGCTTAATGTCCCATTAAATGACTTAAGTTCAAATCTAGATCACCTCCATATCCTAAGCCTCTCTTTGCCCTCATCTGTGTAGTACAACCCCACCTCCTTCCTTCTCAATCCTCAGTTGAGTATATCACTCTAAAGCTCTAATGATTCCCTTTGGTTCAGTCCCCTATACCCCTTTTTGGTGCTGAGCCCCTCTCTCTCAGGGCCAGAGAGGCACAAAGACTGGACAGGATCCTCGGAAGACAGAGAACACTGGCCTCCACTGCCTGATCACACTGGGTTCCCCTTGGACTAGAACCAAAGACACTGTTTCCCAAAAATCAGGAGGCAGAATGGAGCTCCTTCCAAAAGGAGAAATACCCAATACATTTCTCTCCCTGTGAAGTTATTTTTAGTTCTTCAAGTGTCTCTGAATCCAAACAATTCAAGTCACTGCCCAAGTTCATAGTTTCAACGTGTTCTAACTTTGACAAAATACATTACATCATGCAGAAAGAGATCCAACCAGTCCTAATTGTAGACCCACAATGCCAGCTCAGAAATAGGATCTTTATCAGTGCTAGCAGTGTCTAAAGATGATTTCTAAGTACTGGTGGCCCCCTCACAATAAGTATCAGGAAGAACAGCATTTGGGTTTGTACTAGACAGACCAATTAACTAAGAAATAGCAGAAACAATTATCAGTGCAATACAACTTCCAAACTGAAAATAAAAATGTCATACAATAACATTAAAGAGAAATCTGAACCTTCAAGTAAATACACATCACAAATCTATACCAGCATCCTCATGAGCTTATCTGGCCTCAGCCTGGGTTTCAAAACAAACCTCTTGCCAAAAGTTTCAAAGAATCCTATTATAGAAAGAGAAAAATTCTTATGAAGGATGAAGTATGAAAAAGTCATCCAGCTTTTAACAGCTGTTTATAAACTGTTCTTATCCAAAAGATGCATATGTAGGAAAATTAAAGAGCTAAATCCCAACATGAGTCATAGAGAAAAGGATAAATCATGATCTCAAATATCTCTGAGGCCAGTGGGCAAAGTGGAAGGTGAAGGTAACAACTTCAATGCATAATGGCCAAGACAAGGAGTAAGACAGATACGGTTCTGTGTGGACTCCATCTGTAGGGATGATGAGAAATCATCTGCCAATGAGGAGAGTTCCTCTCTATACATAATCATTTTTATTATGCTCAAGGATATGACATTATACATTCTGACTGACTTTCCCCAGCATTCATTCATTCATTCAATAGAAATTGAGTTGTGGGACAGGCATACGGATGGATGTGGCTCCTGCCTGCATGTAGCTGTCAGTGCAGAGATTAAAAAAACAAACAGGGTGCAATGCAGCATGTGCATGCTAGGGGAGGCTGAATCAGTTAGGCCTATCCCAGGAAACAGAACCAGTAGAAAAATGAACACATGTATACATGTGTGTGTATTCATACATATGTTTTCATACAAGTGCATATATGTGTATCTATATGTACACATACAGAGAGAGATACACACACATGTACAGAGGGAGAGGTTTATTTCAGGGAACTGACACAATTATGACACAACTGACACAATTTTAAGGAACTGACATAATTGCTGACACAATTATGGGGGCTGGCAAGTCCAAAATCCACAGTGCAGGCCTGCAGGGTGAAAACTCTGAGGCAGGAGTCCATGTTGTAGCCATGGGGCAGAATTTCTTCTTCCTCAGGGAACCCTCAGTTTTGTTCTTATGGCTATTGAAATGATTTGATGAGGCCCATCCAGATTTTAGGGGATAATCTCCTTTACTTAAAGTCAACCGATTATAGATGTTAACCACATCTACAAAATACCTCCACGGCAACACCTCGAGTAGTGTTTGAGGGAATTAACTGGGTGCCTCACCATGTTGATACATAAAACTACCACAGAGGGAAAGTTTGGGGAGCTACAGGAGGATGGGGGTGACGTCTCACACTTGGGCTGGTGTGTGTGTGGAGGGTGTAAAATCAAGTAAGGCTTGTCTGAAGGAAGAGCTACTGGAGACTGAAAGGCTGGAAAGCAAGTAAAGAAGTGGTGTGGGGAAAGCCCGACTGCTAAGGTCCTGGGCAGGAAGCAAGGGGGCACATGAATGGGACCCCAGGGGCCCAGAGCCAGCACCAGAGGCAGAGAAGTGAAGATGCTGAAGCTGAGAATCATGGCATTGAACACTGATTTAAAACTATGTGCCAGGCACTGCTCAATGTACTTTACATGCATTCTTTCTTTGACTCCTCATAATATAGGAGGTAGGTACATTACTAACCACCTTTTGCTGCCAAGAAGCTGGTATACAGGTCACACAGCATCTAAGCATATAGGTAGGATCCTAATCCAGGCCTTCTAACTAAAGAAAGGGTCTCTGGGTTGTATAAGGAACCAGGCACAGATGGAGAAAGTACTTTAGCTTTGGACAAAAACAGGAAAGAAAGAGCTAAAGATGAATACACAAAGAGAGAGGTGGAGAGCAGTTAAGGAGGAATTCCAGAGAGTGGTGGAGGTTTGGAGTAGCCACTACAGCTAAATGGGGTGAGGGAGGAAAGGAAGGGAAGTATGGCCACAAATTAGCATAGAGAGCAAAGATTTCAGAGGCTGGCCCCTTCTTGGTGTGCCCATAGGTGGGAGCTGTTGGTGTGGAATTGAAATTTACTGGAATCACAGAGGCAAGGAACCAAGAAGACTGGGGGCTGGATGGGTCAACCATGTAGGCTCCCAGGAAAGGGTCTGGTGCTAGGACTTCCCACTAACCTGATTTTTGGCATTTAGAGAAAAAAAAAAAAGTGATTGTCAAAACTAGTCACATGCTTAACTATATCCCTCACTGTTCTGCTCTAGATACAGTCATTTAAATACAGTGAAGACTGTAGTCTGAGCAAAACACACAGCTCTTGCTTTAGAAGGAAAAAGAATCCCCTTTCTTATTTAGGTATCACTTGGCCAATCCAGTTGAGTAACGTCAATGTTGTACATTTCCCACAGGCTCTATTTTTGTGGATCACAGGCATTAATAAAGGAATGTTCACGCTTTTAAGTCTATTATGTTGCTCTGCACAGGAAGAACAATGAGTAATTTAAGCATTATCTTTTTTTTCCCCTAAGCTTAACCAAAAAGATGTCCTCTGGATTTAAAAATCCATCCTTAAAGAAAGTTTGCCATTTAGTGGCTTTATTTTGCTGAGTGATTTTAGAGCTTCTCATATAAAGCTGTTAGTCCTCACAGTGTAAGTCCACATGTTACCCCCGGTCTCCTGAAAGACTGAGTGTGCTTTAGCAAAGAAAACAAAACACGGGGGCAGCTGCATGGAACACTTTTCTTGTAGAAACAGCACAGCACTGTTCTGGACAATCCAAGTGTTTATATTTTTAAATAGAGTAGGTAGAAATGAAAACATTTAGATTCAACATTTCTTCTAGCATCATAAGAGATATAAAATTAATGTCAGATTTGCTCCTCTTGACAGCAGTGATACGTTGCTTGGCAACCCCAAGTGTTTCCTGGGTTGAAACGCAAACTACTGGAGCAGCTACTCATTTTTAAACCAATGAAGCTGCTCAAGAAGCTGAATGTGATGCCTATCACATACCCAGATCTCACATTAAACAGAATATTTATACGTTAAGATGCTCCCACTATTAGATGTAATAATGATGCTCCATTGGCCCTACAAGCTGTCCCAAAATCATCAAAATGACATACTGGCCCAGTTGATCTAGTTTTCTATTTCCTTAGTAGCTCCTACATCACTGGCTCTCACCAGATTATTTTGTTAATTGTGGTAAAACACGTAAAACTTACCATCTTAGCCATTTTTTAAGTGTGTAGTGCAGTAGTATTAAATACACGCACATTGTTGTGTGGCCATCACCATTATCCATGCACAGAACTCTTCTCATCTTGCAAAATTGAAACCCTATATTCCTTCAACAACCACTCCCCATCCCCTTCCCTCAGCCCCTGGCAGCCACCATTCTACTTCTGTCTCTATGAATTTGACTACTCTAAGTACTTCATATATGTGGAATCACACAGTATTTGTCCTTTTTTTGGTCTGGATTATTTCATTCAGTATAATGTCCTCAAGATTCACCCATGTTGTAGCATATTGCAGAATTTCCTTCCTTTTGAGGCTGAAAAATATTTTACATATGTATACATTTTGGGCATCCATTCCACCATCAGTGGACATCTGGGTTGCTTTCACTTTGTGGTTACCTTGAATAATGGTACTATGAGCAGAAATATACAAATATCTCTTCAAGACCATGCTTTCAATTCTTTGGGATATATGCCTAGAACTGGAATTACTGGATCATGGGGTAATTCTATTATGGGGGGAACTGCCATATTGTTTTCCATAGTGGTTGCACCATTTTACAATCCTACAAGCAAAGCAGGAGGGTTCCAATCTTTCCACATTCTCACCAACACTTATTTTCTGTTTGTTTATTTATTTTTAAAGTAGCCATCCTAATGGGTGGGAGGTGGCTACTGGATTTTATATATGCTTTATCTTTTCATATCTCTACTTCTGCAGGCACTGTACTCTATTGTAAGAATTTATATTAAATGGAGTATCTGTTTCCTCCACTAATCTATGACCTCCTCCATCACAGGAACCAGGTTGTGTTTATCCTAAATATCCCTCACTCAAAACAGAAAGCCAAAAACATGACTGGTTATGAAATATAAACTTCCTGAATATCTTCCCCATTCCTCACTACCAATGGAATATAGTTTTCAGTAATAAATTCACAGGATATTGAGAAAGATCTTGAATTCCAGGCCAAGATGTTTACTCTATCAATAAGCACAAACATCTATTTGTTATTTCTGCAAGAGGTTGCTATAATCAACTGTTTGGTGAAGGGGTACTGACCAGAGCACCTGGAGTCAAGGAGTCTAATTACCTGGCTATGCAGTCACATCTCGGGCGGGGGCAATGTGTGTCTGGATGCGGATGGCAGCTTAGGGAATGCAGCAGAAGGTTCCAGGGGAGGACCAAGACTGTATCCTGAGAAACTACAGTTTTATTCTCTAAAGGAAACCTCCAGTTTAACATAGAGGGTCTCAACTCATGACTCAAAAAATATATTTTTCCTATTTTTAGTTTTTGACTATTAGAAGTAGAAATAATAAGGTGATAAGTTAATAAACGATAAAACCTCAAAGTGAGAAGAAACAATGGAAATTGAAATTAAGTACATGATGTATCACAATGTAATCAAATTATCCATGAAAAATAAGAACATGGAATCGGTAAATGATATAAACAAGAAACAATCATTTAATATTAAGTACAGTGAAAGGAAGCTAAAGAGATACTTATTAGAGAAACAAAATCAATGAATGCTGACTGTAAACTTGAATGTTTCAAGTATTGATAGAATACTAACATAAAAGAGGAGGCTTTAAAAAACTGAGCCATATAAGGATCAAAGATAAAGAAAATAGGTTAGAAATTGTAATTTTGATCCTTACCACAGTTTTTAAAAATTACTTCCAATTTTTAAGTATTTACTTAGCACCTAGAATAGAGCAGGGATGGAATGAGTCAGTGGGGACACTGTCGACCCCGCGACTGAGAAGCGGACAGTGCAGCTGGAGGACAGGCAAATACTGGCCACAAAAGCTACAGGTGATAAATCCTGGTGACACAGCTTAAAGGGACTGAAGGAAAGAAACGGTGTCATCATTTAGGTTCTTTGCTCTGTTTCTGATGGTTAGGCAGGTGGGAGTTTCAACTCCTATAAGCACCTCTTAGAGGTAATTAAAGAGCTGTGTTTGGGGCCTGATTCCTTACTAACCTACCATTCTCCCTTCTTCAGCTAGACACAGAGATTAAAAGTGGAAATATATGGGGCGCCTGGGTGGCTCGGTCGTTGGGCGTCTGCCTTCAGCTCAGGTCATGATCCCAGGATCCTGGGATCGAGCCCCGCATCGGGCTCCCTGCTCCGCGGGAAGCCTGCTTCTCCCTCTCCCACTCCCTCTGCTTGTGTTCCCTCTCTCGTTGTGTCTCTCTGTCAAATAAATAAATAAAATCTTTAAAAAAAAAAAAAAGTGGAAATATATGAAGTGGATTCTACACATTATAAAAACATGATGTCTTGTTTCGATGAACAGATGCCACTGAGAAGGGAAATAAAAGCAACCTGGATTTTCCCAAAGTAGCTACAAATATGGGTGTGAAAAGTGTGTCTTGCACTCAATAGTAGGGGAACATATTCTCAGTTTCGTGATCAGCGAGAGGAAATGTAGCCATAGGCAGTGACAACCCGAAAGGGTGACCTAGACACCCTTCCTCACTAAGTGCTCTCCCCATTCCATCACCCCAGAGGCCACTGTCCTCTAGGACCCAGGGCCGCTCAGCGCCTTCTGCCTCCAAACAGCCTTGACTGCTTAGCTGGGATAGTTGCCTCACGCTCAGGGGCAAGGACTCAATCCAGGGGCCACTGTGGCAGCAAAGGAGTGCAAATTTCTGCTCAGAACATAATTGTATAATTTAGTTGTATCTGCACTACATTTTATATCTTTCGGCCCCCAAAGAGCCCCCAGTTCATGCTCTCATTCCCACAACACAGTGGGGAATGAGGTTTAGGGCGGGTTTTCTCCATGAAGTTCTGTGCTCTCTCCACGCTGCGACAACAGCACGAACTACACCTTGCATGGAATTTAAGATTATTACTACAGTTCTTTACAAAATTTTCCATTTATCTATATGACATGCCTGTACAAAATCAATATATATAATTCTTTACATAAAATGAATTCTACATAGATAAATCTTTTCTAAAAAAAAAAAAAAACCGACATAAATATGATCTCTTTAATACCTAGACCTCAACTTGTATATGTATTTCTGCCTTGTTGCTCAAGCACCCAGCACAGGATGAAATTAATATTTAATATTTCTTAATATTTCCAGAGGTTTTTTTTTTTTTTTTAATATGAGAGCAATCGAAGACATTTTCAGGGATCCATGCCTGATGATATCTGTCAAACCTGTACCGAGGTAGCTTTCTTAGGGGTAAGTGAGAGTTATTTCTTATCGATGTCTCATAAAATATCTATATTGTTACCTCCTGAAAAGTAATAAGGAATTATGGGGAATTTTATCGTCACTGAAATAACATTCCCTTGAGAAATAGAGAAAGATGGGAAAATCTCAGTCTTACATTTTCTTAGGGAAGTGATGTGGCATTTTGTTCCACGTACTGTCTGTTCCAGAAGATGACATAACTTATAAAAGAGGCTTTTGTCAAAGTCTTTTCTGAACATACTCAGGTTCTGCTTTTTTCTTGCTATATTAATTATTTTATGCAGTCTTCTTTCATCTTTTAATTTTTGTCAGAATGTTGTAGAGATTATTTCTGCCCCACTTTGATCTCTGCTGCCAGAGGTACCTGAATTCAATCACAGAGGGAATTATCATGCACAGCAGGCCCCTGGGGCACCAGGCCATCCTCCGGTGATAAACACCCCCTCACTTCATACTGAAATGTGAACTCCTTCTCAGGTCCCCTGCAACGAGGGGTCAATTCACCATGTTAGGGGAGGGGCTTTCTTTGTGTTCTTTTAAAGAGGTGGTATATTTCTTTTCTTCCCTTGTTTTCTTTCTTTTCTTCTCACTTCACTCCCCATGTTTAGAAAATATAAGTAAACAAACATTTTTAAGTTTCCAATAGATCCTATTAACATTAAAGTTGAAATGAATCTAGGCATTTAAATTTTTTATTGAGACATAATTGACATATAACATTGTTTTCGTTTTTGATTTCTATGTATGTATCGTGAAATGGTCATCACAATTAGTCTAATTAACATCCATCACCTCACATAATTTTTTTTCTTGAGATGAGAACTTTTAAGATTTACTCTTTTTTTTTTTTTTAAGATTTTATTTATTTATTTGGCAGAGAGAGACACAGCGAGAGAGGGAACACAAGCAGGGGGAGTGGGAGAGGGAGAAGCAGGCTCCCCACAGAGCAGGGGGCCTGATGCGGGGCTTGATCCCAGGACCCTGGGATCATGACCTGAGCTGAAGGCAGATGCTTAATGACTGAGCCACCCAGGCACCGCAAGATTTACTCTTTTAGCAACTTGCAAATATGCAACACAGTATTGTTAATTATCATCGCCATGCTGTATACTTACCTTTGTTTTATAAAAAAAAAAATAGGTTCGTGCATACATACTGATTTGATTTTTTCCATTTAAATAATCTTGGATATTTATGAATAAATATGTATTTACAACACCACTTTTAAAGTTTTCATGGTATTCAACCATATGTATGTATATGCTTTATTTAACCAAATATTCTTTTAGTTGTTACAATATTTTGCTGCTATAACAAGAATAATGGATATTGCTTTAGATATATTTGTTGGATTACCTCCTTAAGATAATGCTGTAAGTGGAATTGCTTGAAAAAAGGTATTCATGATATTAAATATTTTAAATATTATTAAAGTACCTTTCCTTAAATATTACACCAACTTGTGAATTCAGCATCAGTGTATAAGACACCCAATTTCCCACAAACTTATTATTACTCTTACCAATTCTTTTCAATCATCATCAGTCTAATAATGGGAAAATGATATTGTTTTTGTTTTATTATACCAACAGTGAGGGTAAGAAAAAAATTAAAAGTTTGTTGGTTATTGGCTTCACTTTTTTATGAATGTCCATTTATGTCCTCTGCCCATTTTGCTACTGAGCATGATTTATTACTAATTTACAAGAGTTCTTTAAATACTAGGGATAATAATCATTCTTCACAATGGTTACAAGTGTTTTCCACTTTATTGCTTGCCCCATAATATTTTTTATCATCTACAGAGGTTCTTAATTTTATTTGGACTAAAAAATTGAAAAGAACTCTCTTTTTATATAGATTGAAGTGACTGAAATGCTCTTTTAATCTTTTCTTGTATGGCTTCTGTTTCTGGTGTCATGATTGAAAGAACTTTCTCTGCCCTAGGATTACACAAGCATTTGTCTATATTCTCTTCCAGTGCTCTCTTTCTGTTTTTATGTTTAAACTTAGGATTCATCCTGAAGTTATTTGTTGCGATATGATAGGTATAGAGATCTAACTTCTTTTCCCAATTCTACTTATTCAAAAGTCTGACTTTTCCATACTAAATATATAACATATAAAATGGGTATAGATACTCTGTATCTACTACATATAACTGAAGAGACCAACTGATTAACTGAATGACTGACCTGGGCTTATTTCTGGATCTGTTATCCCATTCCACTGAGAGGACTGTTTATATTTTAAAAATTTCAAATCTTTCAAAACACTTTTTTTTAGATTTTTTAAAGATTTTATTTATTTGACAGAGAGAGAGCACAAGCAGGGGGAGTGGCAGAGGGAGAGGGAGAAGCAGACTCCCTGCTGAGCAGGGAGCCCAATGCTGGCTCGATCCCAGAACCCAGGGATCATAACCTGAGCCGAAGGGAGATGATTAATCAACTGAGCCACCCAGGCGCCCTTCTTTCAAAAGATTTTAAAGAATTTACTTTTTTATTTATTTTAGAGAGAGAGTGAGAGTATGTGCAAGCAGGGGAGGGGCAGAGGGAGAGGGAGAGAATCTCAAGCAGACTCCACATTGAGTGCAGAGCCCGATGCAGGGCTCGATCTATCTCATGACCCTGAGATCATGATCTGAGCCGCAATCAAGAGTCTGACTCTTAACCGACTGAGCTACCCAGGTGCCTCACTTTTCAGAACATTTTAAACTGGAAGGGCAAGTGTCTCTTCATTACTTTCCAGTTTTAAATGTTCTCTCTGGTAATGTTCGTTCACTTTTTCTTAGAGATGAGTATTAGAATGCTTTTGTTCAGTCCCACTGGGAATTATCATTGCCACTGTGGTTAATACATCCCTTAGGTTAACAGAGGGGGAAAGTTTCCACAGTCTCCTGACAGTACGTAGTTTTCCCATCCAGGAACAAGACTTAGGCCTCCACTTATTCAAATCTTCTCTTCTATCCCTCAGCACAGTTGTACAGTTTCCTTCACATATCCTTACTGATTGTTTAGCTTACTTTTTGGATTTTTGTCTGTTACCAAAGTTCATGGCTCTTTTTTCCACCTTCTACTTTTTCGGCAGTTACAGAGGAATGCTATGACTTTTTTTTACCCCGAATGCTGCAACTGGCCTCTTTACTTGTTGGTTCTGAAAATTTTTCAGTTCCTTTGACTTTCCATGAACAGGATTATTATCATCAAAATGATTATTTGTCTCCTCCTTTGCAGTATTTATAGCATGTGCCTTTTCCTTAACTAATTGGCTTTGGCCAACATTTTAAAAACAATAGAAATTAACAGTGGTAATGGCAGATTTCCTTGCCTCATTCTTAACCTTCAGAGGAATGATCTGGCCCTCTTCTGACATTTGCTAATTGCATATCTTTATGAACTTGTTTCATCTCTTAGGGCTATAACTATAGACAGATATTTTGGATAAAATTTTACACAACCATATGCTTATACACTAGACAACACACCACAGTGGCAAGCCTGAGGGTACTTTACAGTATCAGACGCTGGCCTATCATCAGTCACAGAGGCAAGTAAGGGCTCTCGGGGAGAGAACACTGAATTAGAAATAAGGAAATTTCTTTCGGCTTCTGATTTTCCTACAGATTTTACTTAGCTTTTTACATTAACAAGATCATAATATAATTTCTATGTGTCAAACATGTAAGTTTATAAAACTTAAGGAAATAAAGTTTTATTTTTTATTTTTTTTAAAGATTTTATTTACTTTGTCAGAGAGAGAAAGAAAGAGAAAGAGAGAGAGAACAAGCAGGGGGAGTGGCAGACAGAGGGAGAAGCAGGCTTCCCACTGAGCAAGGAGTCCAATCCAGGACTCCATACTAGGACCCTGGGATCATGATTTGAGCCGAAGGCAGACGCTTAAAGAACTGAGCCTCCCAGGCGTCCCAGAAATAAAGTTTTAAAGTTACTATCACAAAAGACGTATTTTTCAAGATACCACATAAAAAAATATATGAAAACTTCTTGTCATACATGTTTCTGGAATTCAAATCTTATAACATTAGATCTCTCATTACGTCACAGGATATACTAGACTATTTAACCCCCACACTTTTTTTTTATGAAATACATATAAGATACAGCAAGAAAGAAAACTATCAATATAATCCTACCACTATTTAGATTTTTTTAAGTTAGTTTTTGAGCTGTTTTTTCCTCAGTTAAAGTGGCCTACTGTATATGCATATACTGAGACTCAGGACTTTATCCTCTTAGCAATATTACCAAAAGAACTTAGATTTTCTTACATGGGAAAATGCAACATTTTTTTGTGTGTTTTAGGGATATAGCTCTATAATTATTAATTTTTACTGACAGTACTGTATAGAGACAACACAACTTGTATGTCCTCCCAATGTGATAAAGGAAAACGTACAGGAAGCATAAAGGTATTTCTTTACAGTTCCTGAATGAAAATGTATGAAGAAACAAACCCATGTTCTAGGGGCATGGGAACCCTGAGAACCTTCTGCTCTGGGTCTTGGTACCAGAGACACAGAACCCACGAGGCATTTCAGAAACAATGGCCCCTCCTCTCACTTCACAGGCGGGACACTGGGCACCCACAGGGATCATGTGGTTCGTCCAAGGGGACAGCCCAGGTCCATACCTAGATTCGTGTTCTCCTGAACTAGTCACGGTTCATTCCACCTCGTTGACTTCCCAGAAGTCTTTGAGGAGCACAGAGCCCCCCGATTTCTGTACTTAGCACACAACGCTCACTGGCCTCTGGGAGTTGTTCCCAGGGAACCACACTGCCAATGGGCTCCCATGCACTGGGGGCAGCTACACTCAGCTTCCGGTTGGTACTCGGCAAAGGGAACATCATGGGAAAGGTAGATTCTAGTCACTGCCAATTCCTGTTGTAGGACCTCAATGATGGAATCTCCTGACCCTTAGACTCAAGCTACTCCCGGACCAAGTGTACCTTCCTCCAGAAGGTCCCGGAGCAACATTTAGTACCTTTCGCCCTGGTGTGCATCATGGGAAGAGGACATCAGAACTAAGTTGCAGCCCTGGGGCCATGACTAACTCAGCCTGGGATGGTGATAAAAGTCATTTCTCCTCTCCCGACATCCATCTCCTCCTCTGAGGAGTGATCGTGATCACCTGGATGATACCTAAGGTGCTAGTGTGGACATTCTGGGCTTCTGTGATGGTAAACGAGGAACAGACAGCAGAGGACAGGCGGGGAAGGGAGCCGGTGCTGCTATGTACAAAGGTGTCCTAGGGATAGAAAGGACTATCCGAAAGGAAGAAACATTTCCTGCAAAAATAACCAGTCTCTAGCCACTGAGCACATCTTCCTTCAACTGTAATAAAAAAAATAGAAAGACACGGACTATTCCTCATGCGCCTTCAGAACCACGGTGAGACACAAACTAATAGCACCTGCTGCAAACACTGCGCCTTGGCCTCTGGCTTAGTTAGCGTATCTGTTCAGGGAAACCCTCTGACAGGCCCCATCCGGGCTCATCTGCCTTCAATAACAAACCGTACTGGTGGCAACAGAAGTCTCCGATGTCGGCACCAACCTGAGAGGCCCACCTTGGGGCTGACCTTTTTCCCTTTCTAATCAAAGGGGTCAGAGTGAATAGGTGTTGGCAGTCGACAGCTGGGGCCGTCTGCGGTGTCAACTCCCTGCCACACATGGTTTCTAATAGAGTGTAGGGAGAAGATTTGAGCCTCAGATTTCTGAGTGGCTGTGGTAGGGGATTCTGGGGTGGTCGCTTTCCGGTCACTCTTACACGTGGCCAGGGCCAGAGGCGGGGGTGGGGAGCCTTCACTGGGGCTTTCAGCAAACCTGTGGTGAGGGTGTACACATAACAGGTATGTCCGTTTGCAAACACACAGACACACCTACACATATAAGAATACAAGTGAGGATCCCTGTATTAGTGCTGTCACCTTTTCGGTAGACAACCCTAAAAAACCAGGAGAGTTGTGTGGCGGGGGGGCACCAGCATCTGCTAATACTTAGCCCCCCGTCTCTTCAGCACACCAGCAGGGCAGTTACCCACAGATGTGGAGGCGAGCAGGGCAGCCCTCCCTTCTGCTCTTGGAGCTGCTGGTGGCCCTCCACTGCCACACACGGGTGCTTAGAGTGACGGGGCCCTGAGCCGGCTCAGGCCAGGGAAGAGCATGCTTAACCAGAAGTCCCCCTGAGTGACAACAGGGCGATGCAAAATGCTGTGGCCACAGCATCCACATTTCTGTCAGAGAAATCCATTCGTCTTTACCTCAGACCCATATTAAGAAGCTACATAAGAAAAAATTGTAAAATATTTCATTCTTTGCCCACAGAAACTCCAATACACAGAAAGAGAAAAAACACTCAAATTAGAGAAAACGTCATGGACACAGTAAAGAAATGCTTTCATGTGGAAAAGAAGAGGGGGTTTTTCAGAACTTATTGGAGAAGTAACTTTCCTTAGCAATACCGCAACAAATCACTTTGCTTTGGGTCAGCTTTGAATAGGTACATAAATAAACCACAGACTAAGGGCCTTAATATAAGAAACCAAAATTGCAATGTCTTAGCTACACTGCGAGAGGGTTCTTACCAGTTCCTTACGGAGGAAGAACTAGACATTTATATCAAAACCTACCACATATAATCTAAATTTATTGCATATATTTAGGGTAAAAAGAATACATAGTAAATGCATCTAATCCTATCTTATGCATTTAATTATTCTCAACACATCCCTGTTGTCTTCACAAAGTTCTGAATTGCTTAAAAAGTGAATATCTGAACTAAACCCCATACAGCAGAGATGCCGGGGGTCAGCCAACCAGGTGTGAAAGCAGACTTATGCGAGGCTGGCTCACATTTTATTTATGCCTTGATGCACTCCAAGTTCAAAATAGCACATTATTCACAGATACCTATACATTAAAACAGTAATGACTCAGTAATGACGTTATAATGTCTGCTTGATCTGGTTGATAACATATCCTATTATGGCCCCACAACCATTCAGTAGAATAAATAGACACATCCTGTTGTTCAGCTTAACATTATGAGACTTTTTTTTTAGAATCATTTGGAGAGTGTTGAATATCACCATAAATACCTCATTTTACTTCTGAAGAACCCGAGGCCCGAACAAGCGTAAGACCACACAGCTACTTAGTAAGAGAGCTGAGGTTAGGGCCCAGTGTCCCCGGCTACCCATTCGGGTCCCTGTACATGTCACTACCTTGCTAATTAAAGGGGATGAGAAAACCACAATGAAATAAATTTTCATATATAATTATGAAAGATAGATTAAAGGGTACCAGAGATACATTAACTTCAGTGTATACAAACAATCTTTCCAACATTTCAACCAGTTTTCCTTTTGTGTGTGTGTGTGTGTGTGTGTGTGTGTGATTTTTGCCAAGACCAACTAAATTTAAAGGAAAACAAAGAACAATACTTGGTCTTACAACTCTGATTATTGGTTACCCTGAAGCATGTGGCTAGGAGGCATGCAGCCTGGTCAAAATCATTCTTACGTAACATAGAAAGGAAAGTTCAATGCCAATGTCAAATTCACAAGTGCACAAGTGCAGTGCATACACTGCACAATGACATTCAAACCCCAGTTGGTGAATCTATTTTACTGAAATCACCAAAGGAACCAAAACTGTCTCATATCAAACCTATGTACATTCAACTGTGTAAGAATATTCAACAAAATATTTCAGTTTAGCACCCAGAAGTTATCACGGCCACCAGACAGAAATTTTGATGTCTATTGGTTGAATAGACACATAACAACAGCAGTAATAGCATTAATGGGATTTAGGTACTCTTAATAATGTCTATAATATTCCCTTTTAGCTGTTGGTACTTGCTAGCAGATAAAATCTATACTTCATTTATACTGTATGTTTCTCTCGTATTTTGTCTTATTTTCAATTCAGGCTGCTCTTATTCAAGAATGTACAATGCAAGGTGCCTAAAGTGATTTAATAGTTCTATTGTCTGCCCAGAAAATTCCACAGGGTGAGATCTACATTTCACAGAAATGAAGTTCTCTTTTTATCTATAAGCACCCACTTCAGAATTCTCTCTGACCAGTATTTCATTGCTAGTCCAGCATATCCCTTACTTGAAAATACAAATTTCTGCCTCTCAAGAGATCCAAAAAGCTGCCCGAACCTTGGGCTTTTGCTTTAGCTCTCACTGTGTCTCCACCTTGTGGGGAGGCAGGGCAGGAGAGCAGTTGAACCGGAAGTCTCCAAGAAAACCAGAAAGAGGCTGATGGAGCACTGACAGTTCCGTATCCCCTTCTTGGTTACTCCCCACCACAGCTATATTACCATCTGCACCTCATTCCCTTTCCCTTCCTTCCTTTCCCTTCCCCTCCAGCTTTCCTTTGACTTAATATGTTTATCTTCCCCACCCCCCTTTTTCCTTCTAGTTTGGATCCTATCCAATTCTTTCTAGATATAGTGGGATTAAGTTAATATATTTATATTCCATGAAGGTATTTTAAACAAAATGTTAAATTACACATACTCTGCTATTTTTGTACATTAAGATAATGACTCTGATCCCCATCACTATGGATGATTTATTCCATCTTCTATGACCTGGTTTTATGATCAGTGGTATGAACTTATGAAACAATTAGTTAGGGGTACAGGCAGCATCTATGGTTTTAGAAAGGTCTCCTCAGCCTGAAGGGATCAAGTAGGAGATCTTTTTTAGTCATTACAAATCTCAAAGATGTTAGCATCAGAAATATTATTATATCTTTTAGAAAATCCAAAGTGATAATACAATCTAGAATGGCGCTGTCCAATAGGATAGCCACTAGCCATGTGGCTACTTAAAGTCGTTAAAATTAAAGAAAATTTAGAAGTCAGTTTCTCAGTTCACCAGCCATATTTCAATGGCTCAGTAGTCCCATATGACAAGTAGCTACCGTACTGAGAGCATAGATACTGAGCATGTCATCATCATAGAAAGCTCTACTAGGCAGCAATGTTCTAGAGACACGTGAGGACCCTATTACAAACATGCAAGTAAGAAAATGCCTTTCTTGGCAATAATAATTAGGATTTTTAATTTTAGAAGAAAATTTTACCCTTTTGACCATAGTAGTGAATTTTGTCTCTGATTCTTGAGCCAACTGCACATATTTGCCATAAAACCAGTGATTTCTGATGGTCATCTACGGAATCTCTTAGGGTTGGTACAGCAAGACTGGACAGGGAAGGGGAGAGGCAGAGAGGGCTTGAGGCCCCCTACAACCCTTGTCAACCAGCACCTCTGTTTCCAAGGAGTTGTATTTAAATATCAGTTTATGACTCGGGCGCCTGGGTGGCTCAGATGGTTAAGCGTCTGCCTTCGGCTCAGGTCATGATCTCAGGGTCCTGGGATCGAGTCCCGCATCGGGCTCCCTGCTCCTTGGGAGCCTGCTTCTCCCTCTGCCTCTCTCTCTCTCTCTCTCTAATGAATAAATAAATAAAATCTTAAAAATAAATAAATAAAATAAATAAATAAATAAATATCAGTTTATGACTCAAAGCTCCTGAAAATCATTATATATTCACTCTGGAATTTGAATTGCTCTAACTTATAGTATAATACGGACAACACATTAGAGAGAAGTGTGATCTATCACATCACTGGAGACAGTCCCAAAATCTGGTAGATTGTTTCCAGTATACAATCGTGTTCTCCAACCTCAAGTTAACCTTTAGCCAGCCCCGCAATTCTCCCTCCACTTCTTATTGACTCATAGTTTATTACTCCAGGCAACCATTATATGCCTTTCTACTTTATGAAATCCCAGTTGCACCATGTTTGCTCTTTGCAAAAACTGTACTTTGTAATTACCTGGGACAAATGAAGCTACCTAATGTGAAACTTCCTGGGGCTCTCTCTTCCTAGGAGTCCAGTATTTCTCTACATTCAACCTTCACCCCTTTCTTTCCTTCTTCATGGCTACCTTTCTGAACTTGTATTTGATGTTATCCCCTCCTGTTTGCTCCAGGAATTGCTCCATCTATCATCCTCATCTGCTTTTATCTTTAATGGCTTCTTCATCACTGGAACCTTCCTCTTGGATCATAAACATTCTTATCTGTGCTTTAAAAAAAAGGGGGGGGGTGAAACCAAACACAAAACAACTTTCTCTGCTCCTCTACTGAGTCTTCATTTTTCTCCACCGAACATCCTAACATTCACCTCTTTTCTCCATCCTCACCTGCCTTACCCCCTTGTAACCTGATTCCTGCCTTCATACATCTCGTTCAAAGCTCCCAGTGGCCTCCTAATCACTAAATCTGTGTTCCCACTCTTCTTCATGTTGAGATGGTCAGGCTGTGGAGCACAGACTGCAGTGACTGACCATCTCCTTGCCATGAAATGTCTCTCCTCCCTGGGCTCTCACCCCCTCCTCACTGACTATGCCTTCTCTGGTTGTATTCCCTGCTCCTGATCTAGTTGGTCCCACCCTACATGTGTCACATCCCTCTTCCCATCTTGTCCTACTCACACTCCCCAGTGAGGTCAGTCATGGCTGCTCTCCTTAATGTCAGTCCAGTATGTCTGTAAATCTGGATGAACTTACATGAATGCTTTTCTGGGACCTTGACATGACTAGAGCCCCTCAGACCCCACTCCCGAGCTCACAATTCTGCCAAGTGGTGCCCTCATCCTTCCAGCCACCCCTCCCTCACAGGTGCTCTTGACCTGTCAGTTCTCTCTCACATTTGGCCCTTTCTTTCCATCCCTACCACTGACCCCTATTTCAGGCTCCCACTAACCCTCTCCTCCCAACTGCGGCCTGTTATGGGCCAGAGAACCCAATGACACATGAAATTTATCCTCTTTCTCACTGAAAGCAGAAGGAATTATCAATCTGTGACCCCTGTCTACCGCCTTGAGGAAGATATTATTACAAGAATCTTTATGAACCTTCCCAGGAGACAGCCTGTGCGTGTTATGGCAATACAAGAAAGCGTGTACTGTTGGCAAAGTTCCTGCAGGAAGTCAATATGAGTCTAAAAGTTATGCTTGATTGCTTTTTACTATTTCTTCTCTGTCACTGTCCCTGGTGGTGTTAGAGTTGTGATGGAATGTTACCTCTGACCTATTGTTTCTGTGAAAGCTAAAAGCAATCAAAGGTATGAAAACACCCGACCCTACACTTCCCATCTCTTGTAGCCCTTGACCAATAATCCAAGAGGTGCAGCAATAGGCAGAGTGCAGGGGCAAGAAGGGGACTTCCAAGAACTTCATAGCTCTGCATTTTATAGATAAAAAGCAGGGCAATAAAACCTTTGAGCTGCTCTCTGTTAGTGTTCTGAAATTTCTCTCTCACATGATAGAAAAAATAACAAAAGTAAGGTCTGGCCAGAAGGAAAGCATCCCTAAATTTGGCAGTGCTAAGATCACTCATCCCCTTGTCTCCCTTGTCCAAATGCCTTGGCTCACAATTGTCACAGTAATTGTTCTCAAATATACTTCTGATTACTCACCACTTAAGAAGCATAAATGGTTCTATAATTTTAACAGAATGAAGTCACAGGATCCTAGCTGTTGAGAGCCAAAAGTGGTCAATTCATTTAATTCAATCTCTTCCAACTTTATAATAAAAATCTGAGTCTACTGAGGTTAACTGACTTTCTCCCCAAATTACTCTATTACCATAAGTGCTGATTTTGATGCATATTATGCACGCAAATGTGGCATATTTCTTTTTTTTTCTGTTTCTTTTTTTAAATTTAATTTTATTATGTTATGTTATTCCCCATACAGTACATCATTAGTTTTTGATGTAGTGTTCCATGATTCATTGTTTTCGTATAACACCCAGTGCTCCATGCAATACGTGCCCTCCTTAATACCCATCACTGGGCTAACCCATCCCCCTCCCCCTCCCCTCTAAAACCCTCAGTTTGTTTCCTGGAGTCCATAGGCTCTCATGGTTCGTCTCCTGCTCCGATTTCCCCCCGCCCTTCATTTTTCCCTTCCTTCTCCTAATGTCCTCCATGCTATTCCTTATGTTCCACAAATAAGTGAAACCATATGATAATTGATTTTCTCTGCTTGACTTATTTCACTTAATAATCTCCTCCAATCCCATCCATGTTGATATAAAAGTTGGGTATTCATCCTTTCTGATGGCTGAGTAGTATTCCATTGTATATATGGACCACATCTTCTTTATCCATTCGTCTGTTGAAGGGCATCTCAGCTCTTTCCACAGTTTGGCTATTGCAGACATTGCTGCTATGAACACTGGGGTGCATATGGCCCTTCTTTTCTTATCTTGACCCCTTTTCCATAGTTCAAAGTATCCATTTTTCATTAAATATCTTGAATAAGCTAGAACATGCTAGACTATGGCACTTATAAATCTTTGAGGGACAATGTGATTTCTAATAGTGTTGCCCACATATCTGAGTCTAGGTGGATAAAGTAGGTGTTACTTAAGCAATAAAGAAAATATTTTCACTTACAGGCAACGTTGCATAGAACTCAGAAGAACCATGTCCTCCTGTGTAAATGAGTGTGAAGGAAGCAAAGAAAGAAGAAAAAGAACTGAATGTGTGGGAAGAATCTGGAAAGTTAACAGCAAGATTCAGTGAAAATGATTCTATTTTTTCCTTATAAAGAATACTTTAAATTACATAATTACAGATTCCAGGGAAATAGATATTTAAATCCATCAGTGACATGTGTTTGACTTCCTCATTTCCAGAGAAAATCAGAAGCTTATTTTGGTTTTTGTTCTCACTCTTCTCTTTCCCCCACCCACCTACACCGGATTGAGATATCTGACAAAGTAAAACCCTAGTACAATGGGAATTAGACTCTAGCAAAATGAGAAGCTGAAGCTGCGTGAAGCTCTTTACACACTATAAAGTCAAATGTTCCCACTTTTTCCTACAGACATTAGAAAGGCACAGAAATAAAATCAGATCCAACTCTCAGTTTCTATTTCTAGCAGAGGTTTTATATGCCATCAGCTTCGATTAATGTGCTATGTCTTAGTCACCTTGCATAAATATGTTTCATTTAAAGGGAACCCAACTGAAGAAGGTATTGCCTCAAATGATAACATGCTAAGGGCATGGCAGAACCCCTTTAGATAAAGAAAACAAAATATGACTTTCTTTGCCTGTATTTTATAAATTTCCAAATAGCCTGAAGCTTACAGCCCAAAAGAGACCCCCATGAAAATCAACTTCTAGAACTGCCACCTTCATGTTGCATAAATGATAGATGTTTCATCTTAATGTTCAGAGAGCCATTCACATACATGACAGAGGGAAGTATAAAAATTAAGAAATGAAATAGACATCATCTCCCTGACTTATATATAATCATTACCACCTTACCCCATGCCAGACAGTTAATCCATCATGGTCATTTTTCCAACTGAGCTTTTAAAATTCTTCTCCACAAAGAACTTTATGCACATGGCCAATGAATGGAAATGGCGTTGAACCACTGTCATTATGACTATACCAGGCTCTTTTCCGAGCACTGCGCATTCATTAATTCCATTTAATATTCCCAAACCTACTGTGTTTTGTTACACTTATTTTTATTTATTCTTATTTTACAATGAGAAAACAGAGGCACAGAGAGATTAAGTAACTTGCTCAAAGTCACAGAGCTAGTAAATGGCAGAGGCAGGATGCAAACCCAGGCAGCCTACCTCCAGAGACCACATTCTTCATCACTATGCTATATGGTCTCTTAAGAAATGAAAGCCAAGGGCGCCTGGGTGGCTCAGTTGGTTAAGCGACTGCCTTCGGCTCAGGTCATGATCCTGGAGTCCCTGGATCGAGTCCCGCATCGGGCTCCCTGCTCGGCAGGGAGTCTGCTTCTCCCTCTGACCCTCCCCCTTCTCATGTGCTCTCTCTCTCATTCTCTCTGTCTCAAAAAAATAAAAAAAATCTTAACATGGTATATGGTCTCTTAAGAAATGAAAGCCAATACAGAGAGAAGATGGGATTTTATTTCTCTTTTATGGAAATTTTCAAACATATAAAAAAAGTAAAGTAAATAGTACAATAAACCCTCAGAGTTCCATCATCCAGCTTCAAGATCATAAAAAATTTACCTATCTTTTCTCACCTTTTTTGGGGGGAGGAGGTGGTGCCAGATTATTTTACAGCAAAGCCAGAACACTGTCATTACTTAAAATGTGGAATAATTAAGTCTGCCGACATAATGCAGTAGTGCTGAGATAGCAAGGAGAGGATCTGAAGGGTGTGAGGACTTCCTTCACCCCCAACTCAAGGGGGTTAGGTGCTCCTCTCTTCATGTATCTCCTTCCCCTTCCCACCCACCAAATGCTGTGCAATCTTCAGCCATAGCCAGACTCACAGTTCCCTACGTGGATTTCTTTTCACACTCCTATCTCCCCACTGGATTCTAACTTTGCAAGAGTGAAATTTTGGTGTCCTGCTCATAACAGCTGCAACACTGAGCTCTGTGCTTACCCCAAAACAGATGCTAAAAGACGGCTGGATTGGGGAAGGGAAATGGACAGTCTGATAGTCACGAAACCAGACAGCCAAGAAAAATGAGGCAGTTCAACTAGACATGGTTTCTACCATAATTCCCCTACCATAATCCTACCTACCTATCATCCCCCAAATTTCAGTTTATCTTACTTTCAACCAAAAATGGTCAACTAAAACAAAACAAAATAAAACAAAACAAAACAAAAGACATTCATACTCTAATCCCATCTCTGGGTGGACATGATCATTATCCAGAGTGTTTTGAAATGGAATGTACAATGTCAATAAGGCTTAATCTCAAATACGCAAGAGCTTCTCTGAAATCTGACCTCACAGGTCCCTTTAGGTTCCTTTTTCCATGAATAAAAAATGACTCCCTCTTTGCCAATGGAACATGAGATAGATTAACGGTTGTTTTGGTAATAATACTTCTTGGCAACTCTGAACTTAATTAAAATTCATGTCAGATACAGAAAATCAAATGTATTATTTATGGAAATGTATTTTATGTTATTCATGAGCATGAATGCTGAAGTTAACATTACAAAAAGCTTTCATATTAACCCTTATTTTCATTGAATAACCTTCCAAAAGGGCTAGTGATTTTCCATTTCAGATTATTATCCCCAGAACCCAAATCCTATTCGGTAATTAAAAGAACATCTACTTATTTAAGTATTAAAATAAGAAATAAAACTCTAGAATTTAATGAAAATATCTAATCTCTCCAATTGAGAGGTCTAATTTTGACAACTCTGAAATTGTTTCACAAAAAGCCACAATGGTAGGGTTTTAGGCCAATTCTTTGAAAGTGGCTAATTACATGCAAGGAGATACATAGGTTATTAGATATCTGTGAGACTATTAGGTCAGTCTACATGATGATTTATCTCTGAATATAATCATACTTTAAATGACCTATTACATTTTCTACTCTTTGAGTTGTATAAAATATCTATAGGTATTCCATAGTCAAGAGAAGCAACATTTTAGAGATTCTAGAAAACTGTGAAAACCACAATGATGATGAACTCCACCAACTATCAAGACCCGTGAAAGCCTTGATAAAGTGAAAATAAGTTCCCTCTACAAAATACTTCTGAAAGCTGCTCAGGTTACTCTCAGGGCTCTCTCTTGTTCCATACTCTTACATAAGAGAAAATGTAAGAGAATTTCTATTGGCAAAGAATTTCTCTTGAAACTCTCTTACTGTAAAGGCCATGCTAGGTGGCATGAGCGATACTAAAATTATTAAAAGACATAGCCCCTATCCTCGAAGAGCTTATAATCTGTAGGGGAGACAGGGCAGAGAAATAAATAAGTACAATGAGACAGAATGTGATAATCCACAAAAGGGATGCAAGCAAGGAGCCATAGGACTTCCCAGGAGAAAAGATCGCTTCGGTTCACAGATGAAGGACAATTTTTTAGAGGAAGTGGCATTTGAATTGCACCTGAAAATGGCAGAATCTACAGAGAAATCTGGCTAGGGAAAGAGGGAGAGCATTTCAGAGACGTTTACACCAAGACCACAAAGGCAGGAAAGCACAAAGCCCTCAGAAGAAAAAGTGAACAATTCTGGTTGGCCAGTTGAGGGTGTACATGAGGGGACGGGATGTGGGAGAGGCAAGAAGGGAACCAGGCAGGTCATGGAGGACCTGGAATATCCAACAAGGAACAGAAGCAAGCACAGGGGCACCATGAAGCAATCAAAACAGGGTGAAAGGGAAAGTGATCTAGGACCGTGTGCCTTACAAATTACAGAGTGATGTGTTTGTGTGTGTATACCACATCTTCTCTATCCATTCATCAGCTGATAGACATTTCAGCACTCTCCATAGTTTGGCTATTGTTGATAATGCTGTCATAAACACCAGGGTGCATGCACCCCTTCAAATCTGTATTTTTGTATCCTTTAGGTAAATACCTAGTAGTGCAACTGCTAGATCATAGGGTAGCTCTATTTTTAACTTTTTGAGGAATCTCCATACTGTTTTCCAGAGTGGCTGTACCAGTCTGTGTTCCCACCAACATTGCAAGAGGGTTCCCCTTTCTCTGCATCCTCACCAACACCTGTTGTTTCTTGTGTTCTTAATTTTAGCCATTCTGACAGGAGTGAGATGGTATCTCATTGTGGTTTTGATTTGTATTTTCCTGATGATAAGTGATGTTGAGTATCTTTTCATGTCTCTGTTAGCCATCTGGATGTCTTCTTTGGAAGACTATTCATGTCTTCTGCCCATTTCTTAACTGGATTATCTGTTTTTTGGGTGTTGAGTTTGATAAGTTCTTCACAGATTTTGGATACTAATTCTTTATCAGATATGTCATTTGCAAATATTTTCTCTCATTCTGTAGGCTGCCTTTTAGTTGATTGTTTCCTTCACTGTGCAGAAGCTTTTTATCTTGAGGAAGTCCCAATAGTTCATTTTTTGTTTCCCTTGCCTCTGGAGACATGTCTAGTAAGAAGTTCCTATGGCCAAGGTCGAAGAGGTTGCTGCCTGTGTTCTCCTCTAGGAATCTGATGGGATTCCTGTCTCACATTTAAGTCTTTTAACCATTTTGAATTTATTTTTGTGTATGGTGTAAGAAAGTGGTCCAGTTTCATTCTTCTGCATGTGGCTGTCCAATTTTCCCAACATCATTAGTTGAAGAGACTGTCTTTTTTCCATCGGATATTCTTTTCTGCTTTGTCGAAGATTAGTCGACCGTATAGGCATGCGTCCATTTCTGGGCTCTCTATTCTGTTCCATTAATCTCTGTGTCTAACAGATGTAGTGAAAAGAAGGGCCATATGCACCCCAATGTTCATAGCAGCAATGTCCGCAATAGCCAAACTGTGGAAAGAGCCGAGATGCCCTTCAACAGATGAATGGATAAAGAAGATGTGGTCCATATATACAATGGAATATTACTCAGCCATCAGAAAAGATGAATACCCAACTTTTACATCAACATGGATGGGACTGGAGGAGATTATGCTAAGTGAAATAAGTCAAGCAGAGAAAATCAATTATCATATGGTTTCACTTATTTGTGGAACATAAGGAATAACATGGAGGACATTAGGAGAAGGAAGGGAAAAATGGGCGGGGGGAATTGGAGGGAGAGATGAACCATGAGAGACTATGGACCTGAGAAACAGACAGGGTTTTAAAGGGGAGGGGAGAGGGGGGATTGGTTAGCCCGGTGATGGGTATTAAGGAGGGCACGTACTGCATGGAGCACTGGGTATTATACGAAAACAATGGATCGTGGATCACTACATCAAAAACTAATGATGTAATGTATGGTGACTAACATAACATAATAAAATTTAAAAATAAATAAATAAAGAAAGAAGCGGGGGGGGGGGGAAATCTCTGTGTCTATTTTTGTGCCAGTACCATACTGTCTTGATCACTACAGCTTTGTAATGTAGCTTGAAGTCCGGAATCATGATGCCTCCAGCCTTGCCTTTTTTTTTTTTTTTTAAGATTTAATTATTTTAGAGAGAGAGAGAGAGGGTGAGCAGGGGGAGGGGCAGAGAGAGAGGGGTAGAAGCAGACCCTGCACTGAGCACAGAGTCCAACGTGGGGCTCAATCCCACAAGCCTGAGATCATGACCTGAGCCGAAATCAAGAGTGGGATGCTTAACTGACTGAGCCACCCAGGCACCCCTGCTTTTCTTTTTCAGGACTGCTTTGGCTATTCGGGGTCTTTTGTGGTTCATACAAATTTTAGGATTGTTTGCTCTAGCTCTGTGAAATATTCTGGTGGTATTTTGATAGGGATTGCATTAAAAGTGTAGATTGCTCTGGGTAGTATAGACATTTTAACAATGTTTCCTCTTCCAATCCCGGAGCATGGAATGTTTTTTCCATTTCTTTGTGTCCTCTTCAATTTCTTTCATAAGTGTTTTATAGTTTTCAGAGTACAGATCTTTTACCTCTTTGGTTAGGTTGATTCCTAGGTATCGTAATAGTTTTTACCTATTACTTTTAATATGAAGTCTTTAAAGTAGGAGTTATTTTCCCTGGCACATTATGGCTCTTGTCCCTCTGGGTGCTCAGGGTATCCCTCTCTAGTGTCCTTTGAAGCAGAGGTGAGAAGAAATACCCTAAGCACACCTGGAATGATTCTGTCCACACCTGCCAGCTCTCCTTTAGCAAAAGCTGCTGCCACAAGAACAAAGCTCAATTCATCTTGAAATCATTATTATTTTTTTTAAGAAATCAAGGCTTTAGCATCTTCCTTAGAAAGATATATACCATGTGAGATTTTTTTTTTTTTTTTAATCACTCTCGTGCTCCCTCTAAAAGAGAAACATGCCACTGGGAATTTTACTACTAAAAACTATGACAAATAGCTGCTCCTATATTTAAAAATCTTCAGACTGTCAATATGCACACACATATTCTAAAAATAGGAGTTCCACATTTGCAAATAGTTCTTTATTATATTCACATTTCAGATTTTGAGACATCTACTGGGCCCTAATGGAATCCATAATGACAACGGTGCCCCTAACATGAATCCTGTGTGAAAGTAGTTCAGAGATGCAGCGCCTTTAGGAAATCAAGTGAGCAAAAACCTCTCAGAAACTGCTTACAAACACCTCAACATAAAGGAAAGTGTAAGGTACTACTTTTAGGAATAACTAGGTAGACCAAAATTTAGAACTGTAAAAGTACAAATGCGCTGCACATCAGCTCTCCAAACCCAAGAAACAATAAAGAGCAAGCTCAGAGAAAGGAAATTAAAAAAAAAAATAATATGAATCAATCTCATTCTCAAACTCTCCCCCCCAAACCCCATCCTGCTGTCTCTTTCCCTTACTACTTCAGCCTGATTCAACTGTTGTAATCCCTCCCAAACAGCCCTGCACATGAAAACCTCTAAGACTTTCCTGGCCTTCCGGCAAGTTCTTGCTAACCAACATCTGAGATGTCATGGCTTCAGATCCAATAACAATGACTTTGAAGTTGACAGGCTGAGATGGGTTTTGGTCATCAAAGGCACAGCCAAATGGGGCAACCTCCAGATCTTCTTTAGAAACAGTGGCTGTTTGTGACTTACTCTGAGACTATTAATTCAGACTTTATAAAATATAGCTTATAACATCAGTCTCAGGAACCAGGCCTAGAGTAGCCTCATTCAGCTAATGGGGACCTTTCTAGACACAGAGTTGAAGAAGTTCAGCTGTGTTTTTTTTATTTTCAATATCATTTGGTTAACTTTTAGAAATCCAGCCAAGTGTTCCATCAAAATGAAGGCATTACAGGTAATCCCAGGTGACTAAAAGGATTCTCACCACCACTATTTAATACATGTTTCATGTAACACCTGTTTTGGATCTTTCTTTGACTTCTTACATAGAATCCATGGAGCAAAGGGCTCCTGGAGTCAGTCCCTGGATAAGTCATTTTCTATATTTCAACATCTTTTTCTAGCACGTTAACTCATAACTGAAAAATGATAGGGCCAAACAGGCTTTTTTTTCTTCAGTAGATTCTTTTCTAAAGTCCTAACAATGGTAGATTAAAGTAGTCAAATCAAATCTTTCATACACAAAGGAATGAAACTATTACACCCGCATGCGGATCCACCCGGCCCAGTGTGGCCCGAGGGGCGTATCCCGCAGGGGAGTAGCGCACGCCGGCCCCGCCCACTTACGGTTGGCCAGCCGGCCCTGCTCGGGCTGTGCGCTGTCCGCGGACTGGGTGCTGGAGACCGAGGACACGCTGGAACTCCGCACAAACCCAAACGCCGCTAGCTTGGCTGCCGGGAGACGCGAGTATCCGGGAGGACGAAGTCCAGATTTGGGTAGACTGGATTTTGCAGCATTTGAACCGGAGGCTTTCTTTAAATCTGCTATAATGAACGAAAACAAAACAAAACAAAAAAATCCGTTGACAACAAGATAGAGAATACATGGACTACGAATATTAATCTAGCTCTATCATAAACAGGCCACAATCAATCTTGCAGGGTGTGCTTTAGCACATTCACAAACACATCTTTATGAGAAAGGCCCCTCGCAGTGGGCTGGGGGTTTCAGAGAATTCAAATAAGAGGAGAGGCAGCGGGGCAGATGAGACAAGAACAGACAACTAGTCCTATTATATGACCATAAATAAAGGTATACAGTGCTTAGGAAGCTGAATGGAATGAACACTTACTGTTGTATGTTACCCTAGAATTGTGAAATAGACATACACCTTAAAATCTGACATGCAGTGGGCAAAGAGCCCTTGTGGCAAATAATTCATCAGCAATTTTAAACAGTATGTGATAATTCATGGAAGCATGTACAAAGAATCGTTTGCTAACATTCTGTTGGTTGTAGGAATGAGGTGGGCACAAATTGTGGAGCTGGCCAGGTGGAAATCCAGTCTCTGTCATTTATTAGCTGTGTAACCTCAGAAACTTGACCCAACACTTTAGAACTCAGTTTCCTCCCATGGAAGGACTGGGATGATAAAACTGGCCTCAAAGGTCTAATATAAATATTATTGCTTATAATAGAACTTTATAGGTGCTCCAATTAATTCTAGGGTTTTTTTTTTTCCTTTCTCCATGATCTGGTTTTGTGTTAAACTAAAATTCAAAAAACAAACTAAACTTCAAAATTAGTTCCCAGATATGTGCAAAGCCAGCTAATTTTGAAATAATAAAACATCATGCTATAAATCCACCATCTCAGCATGATGATATCTGAACCAGGCTCTGTTCATGGCCACTGGAATGATCATCTCCACACTATAAGAAGTCTTTCAATATCATATAGAACCAGGATGTTATCACACACAAATGCTCTTTAATATTCCTTAAAAGGAAAAAGGGCTAAAAGTCCTAATATTCTGTATAATTGTCCTAATGAAGCCATTTATAACTTTTACCTGCCATATTTACTGTGAGTGCTTATATACAGATCCTTCAGCAATGCTCCTCACTCCTTATTATCTACTGAAAGATTAACTGGGTTTCAGACTAATAATAATAAAAAAAATTTTTTTAAATTGATGCCTAAAAATCAATGAAGAATCTATAATAGAAATAAATCTATGTATGGAAATCTGTGGAGAACCAACAGATGTCCATCTGGTCCAGTGGTGCCTCTTCCTCTACTAGGAGCTCCCCTAAGAGTGAGGCTGTAGCCAGTTGTACATCCAGATAAAAGCAGAATATGCACAACTATGGTTTCCTGATTTCTGGGTCAGGACTAGGAGGAGGAGGAATCAGGTGAGTGCAGAGGGAAGAGGGAACAGGGATCTGGGGCTGCAATATTCCCAATTCAGTTCTGTCCTTCTGCTTGGGAAAAAAATGTTCAAATATGATGAGAAATAGTCATTGTTTAATAAGTAGTAATGGCCCTTCTGTATCAGCAATTAAATGTCAGATCAATGCCTTCAATTGCTGTTCTATCATTTTGCAGACTCTGAGATGATATCCCCAGAACAATGAAAGTGTCCCCGTAAATCAGATACATTTTCACAATAAATTTAAACTAAAGCAATTTTGGATAACGCCTCTAAAACAGTTTCTAAAAAATCAGATGTGATTTCAATAATAAGTATACTAAATCCATCATGTTTTGATACTAATTTCAGTTATAGAGAGTAAGAGTATAACCTCTTTCCCAACCCAGTTAATCAATAACTGATTTAAGATTACATAAAATCAAGTGAGAAGAATATGAATAAATGGGTTTTTTTCCTAGTAAACAAACCCATATTTCAGAATGAAGGAAAGGTCAGAATTCCTAACAGAACACCTTGGCATATAATAAACATTCATTTAATATTCATTTAAGAATGAAAACTAGATACTCCTGGGTGGCTCAGTCAGTTGAGCATCCAACTCTTGATTTTGGCTCAGGTTCATGATCTCATGGTAGTGGGATCGAGCTTCACATAGGGCTCCATGCTCAATGCAGAATCTGCTCAAGATTCTTTCCCTCTCCCTCTACCTGTCCCCCTGCTTAGGCACTTGCACGTGTGTACTCTCTCTCTAAAATAACTAACTAACTAAATAAATTCCTTTAAAAAATGAAAACTAGTTTATTAAATCATTACATAAGACCATAAAAGCACTGAAAATGTTCAAAGAGGAATTTATCCTATTCTACCCTTACCTATATTTAAGGATTGCTCATGTCGTCGGTAGAAAGGTAGCATGAACATGCAGAGAGGGAACTCAACAACACAGGATCCCAAGCAGACATGACGTAGGTCTCTAAGTGAGTTCTGGGCTTTCACTTTCCCTTAGTCCATCTTTCCCTTTGAATAAAGGCACATACTGTGAGTGTATGTGGGTGTAGGCTACTTGTGGGAGTATGTCTTACACCAACTCTCTGTGTACATAATTTTTTCTAAATTTAATGTAATCCATACATCAAGTTAGTATCCAGTGGTCTCTCCTCCTACCAGATACATCTCACAAATAGTTTACATACCTTCAGGGTTTGGAAGAACAGGTCTCATTCTTTGGAAACCATCAGTGCCTAGCACAGTGGTTTTGACAAATTATTCAATCAAATTTAGCTGAAGTCTGCAGTAGCCAAGCTTGCACAACATGAATATAGCCTGCTATGTGGGTTGAACACCTCCACTGGTCTCTCTGCATGAGAACTAGGCTGGAATGGGGCTCTAAACTCTGCTTTCTAAACAAGCACCTCCGTGATTCTCATTCAGGTAGTCCATGGAGCATACTTTGGGGTGAAAACGTCAAAGAAGATGCCATATCAGCCTGGGAAAGGTGCTCTTCAGCATTACATTCAGCTGCTCTGACTGAATGTGCCTTAATTTAATCTTAGTTTCTCATAAAAGGAATTTACTTATAAAAATGTGCACTCTTTACTATTTCTCAAGTGCAGCATGTCAGAAGAATATATTTTTTTCAACTATGTAGTGTCCTTGGACTATTCAAGAATATAGACTTTGATGGAAATAGCATATCAAAGTGCACAGTAAGTCCTCAATAAACAAATGATAACAATTAATATTAAATAAAACCGAGCAGACACATAAGAGAGACATCTTCCACAATGGTGGCACGAGGAGCTTCATGGACACTTTCTCCAGTAAACCAACCATAATTAGTAAAAATCATTTTTAAAAAACAACAATCATTTAAAGTTTCTAGAAATTGTTCTAAGGGCATACAGCAAATAAACATTTATAAATGAAAATCTACTAAATCCCGTAAGAATAGTCAGACTGGATGGCACTTGAGCCTGACCCACTCCTTTCCTCCTCTGCAACCCTGTCCATCTCAGCATGATGAAAGCTCTACTCTGGGTGGCTGGGACCAAGGCAACAGGATTCCTCTCCCCCTGCTCAAGAACTACCATATCTCGGGGTGCCTGGGTGGCTCAGTTGGTTAAGTGGCTGCCTTCGGCTCAGGTCATGATCCCAGGGTCCTGGGATCGAGCCCCACATCGGGCTCCCTGCTCAGCGGGAGGCCTGCTTCTCCCTCTCCCTCTGCCTGCCTCTCTGCCTACTTGTGCTCTCTATCTCTCTGTCAAATAAACAAATAAAATCCTAAAAAAAAAAAAAAAAAAGAACTACCATATCTCACTGGGAGAGGCGGGCCACCATCATTTCCCATTCCCTATGCCCTCCCCTCAGGTCCATGTTGCAGAAACTAAATTACATGCAAGCAAGAGGCCAAGAGGTCAGGAGACTCTCCCTTCGCCCAGCCCCAAGTAAGAGGGCAGAGGCACTACCCCAGGCACAGCAGGCCAAAAATACTGGGGCCCTAATCACTGTTGCCCTGGCTCACTTGTAGGCTAGAGGTTCAATATCAGGAGAGGTAAAGGGAAAAGAACAGAAGCTACCGACCCTGCCTAGCAGCCACCTGTAAATCAGGATTGCCACTCCTAGAGGAGCAGACCAGTGTCCCTGCCACACCCCCCAGCAGAGTCATAACTAAGAGGTTTGCCCAAAGGTAGAAGATAGGCCATAAGAACAAAAATCACTGAGGCACTCTGTAATGCCCACATTAAAAAAGAAGAAAGATGTCATATCAATAAAGTAATCTTCCATCTAAAGACACTGAAGAAAGAAGAGCAAACCAAATGTAAGTAGAAGGAAGGAAATAATAAATACTAGAATGGTAATAAATATAACAAAATGGAAAAGTAAAAAGTCAAGAAAATCAAATTTGGTTTTTAGAAAGATCAACAAAGTTGGCAAACCTTTAGTTACAACTGATCAAGAAAAAAGGAGAGAAGACTCAATTTGTTAAATGAGGAATGAAGAGGGGACATCACTACTAATCTTACAAAAGTAGAAGGAATTATAAGGGAATATTATGAACAACTTAGTGAAATGAACATGTTCCAGAAAAACACAAAGGAAAAAAAAGGAAATAGAAAATCTGAGTATACTTACAACAAAGAAATTGAATTAGTAATCCAAAAACTTCCTACAAAGAAAAGCCCAGACCCAAATATCATTAATAGGGAATTCTATCAAGCATTTAAAGAATTTATACCAGTTCTTCACAAATTATTCCAGGGAGGGAGGGAGGGAGAGAGAGAAACACTTCCAAATTCATTCTATGAGGCCAGTGTTACTTGATAACCTAACCAAACATATCACAAAAAAAAACTCTTACAGATGGAAAATTCTCACCAAAATATAGCAAACTGAAATCAGCCACATATAAAAAGTATTACATACCATAACCAAGTGAGATTTATCCCTAGAATGAAAGAGTGGTATAACATGGAAATCAATGTATTATGTCATATGAATAGAACAAAGAAAAACCACATGATCATCTCAATATATGCAGAAAAATCACTTGACAACTTCCAAGAGCATTTCATGAATAGAAAAATGTCCTCAACTTGGTAAGGGGATGGAAAAAAAAATCCATAGCTAACATCATACTCAATAGAAAAAGAATGAATCCTTCCCCCATAGATCAGGAACAAGGCAAGGCAGTTTGCTCTCATCTACTCAATATTTTATGGAAGGTTCAAGTCAGGACAATTGGGCAAGAAAATTAAAAGGCTCGCAGATTGGAAACAAGAAGCAAAACTTTCTCCATCTGTAGATCACACAATCTTGTATATAGAAAACCCTATGAAAACTAAAGCCTTATAATAAATGAGTTCAACATACAAAAATCAATTGTATTTCTATATACTTGCAATAACTAATCCAAAAATGAAATTAATAAAGTTTCATTTACAATATCATCAACAAAATAAAATATTTAGGAAATGTAGTAAAGGGATGGACTCCCTTTTTTTTTTTTTATGTTTGACTGCTAACAGCTATCAGGTTTCAAACCCCACACCTCCTTTTATACTGCCCACATATCTGGAAAAGCTGATACGAAAGCCCAGGACAGCCTCCTTTGGCGCTGGCAGGCAAGTCAAACTACACTAAGCCCCTTCCCACATCCATGAGAATTTCACCTCCCCCCACCCCTGACAACAATAAAGTAAGTTGAGTCATTTCATATGTATTTGAGAGGCCTGCACTGCTCTCCCCAGACACCTCAGTTATGTGAGTAATAAACTCCCTCATAAGCTGCTTTGTGTATGGCATCATCAGTCTTGACATCCAAACCAAATTTTGGGTGGAGGTCCATCCTATCTCTTCAGGGTGACCACAACAATAGGTGGTATGACCAGGATGCTGAGACAGTGACCCCCATCACCGGGAGCCTTTCTTCGTGTTTCGCTTGCTAGCTGACTCTGCTGCCTAATAGAAAACACACACTGGGGTGCCTGTGTGGCGCGGTTGGTTAAGCTTCCGACTCCTGGTATTGGCTCAGGTCATGATGTCAGGGTCATGAGATCGAGTTCCATGTTGGGCTCTGTCCTGCGTGCAGAATCTGCTTGAGTTTCTCTTTCCCTCTCCCTCTGCCCCTCCTGCTTGTGTGCTGTCTCTCTCTAAAATAAATAAATAAATCTTAAAAAAAAAGAAAACAGGAAAGAAGGAAAGCACGGCCTTGGAGCTGCTGCTTGATGGCTAGCTCATGCTTTGAGCTGTGCTGCTCTGCTCTGCATTAGTGAGTCCGACAGAGCCTCTGTCATAGATTAACCTGACCCATGTTGGAAGTTTCAATAATTAATTGGTTGTTCAGAGACAGGAATGTGATTGGGGTGGGGTCCTAAGTGTGGCCTTGGGGTCCTGCACCTATGTCTTAGAACGCAGTTGTAACAGATGCCAGGCTCAGGGGAAAGACTACCTTTTGCTGCATACAGGTCCCCTGGGTGATCACTCATGAAAAAGCAGTCATTAGAGGAAAAACACACACACACAAAAGAGAAAAAGCAGTATGTGAAATGCTGAGGTATGCATTCCTAAAAGCAAATGGCTGCGCAGGCCCCTTAAATACCTCTGTTGCTGCTGCTGTCTATGCCTCTGTCCCAACAAAAATCCTGATCCTTGGAGTTATAGAGAAAAACACCCATGGCATCTCTATAGCATAGGGAAAGGGGTTAACTCAAATCCTCCTTAAGCCTGAGGTCCTTAAGTCCTATAAAGTAACACTGTCATGGGAGAGGCCTCCAACCCTGATGATACTGATCGGAAGCTCTCCCAGGGGGAAATCTACAAATAGAAGGGGAGTAGAGAGAACCCCCAGTAAAACCAACAAGGGAAAAAAAGGAATACAGGGGTGGAGGAAGGAGAAGGGAAGAAGCCCGGATTTGGCAGAATAAACAAAAAACTGAAACAGAGGTCTACAGTTGGACCCAACTGGAAATCGAAAATTTCCTAAAAGAATTTATACACCAAAAGATAAAAAGGGCACTGACTTTTGTGTATCCTATAACATAGCTTCTGAATTAATCTTAACATCTCCTTAAATGTACTAATTGACAAACCTTTATGACTTTAATCAATACTGGGGCTCAAACTATAGTTATACATGGGGATCTCATTAAATTTAAATACTATATCCCCTATAGTATTCTCTAATCTTAAGGGAGTTACTGAACGAGAAATAAAAGAAACATAGATATGCTTCATCTTAACCACGAGAATTATCATCTTGCCTCCATTTCCCAGAGTCAGAGCATCCATTGCCCTAAAATATCCCATAGTGGACATGAACACTCTGTGATTAATACATTTAGAGAAAATGAAAGTTTTGACACATAAAAAACTTGGCTTGACAAAATGGGACCCTACAGACCATACCTCCAGTTAAAGCAGTTAACAGGACTGGCTATAAATTAAAGCAAGGCCTGCAAGAACTGAAACACATTACTACAAGACCCCTACTGCTCTTTTAACAAGACAATCTGGCCCATTCTTAGTCCCTCAGTCACAGTTTTCCTTCACTTCCTGAAGGGACACAAAACACCTTTACAGAGCGGCTACCCACAAAATCTTTGTGGACTAGATCTTGACTGGATCCACCTTTCTCAAGGAGCATAGGTCTGACATTACAATGACGACATCCTCCTTTGAGGACATTTATATGACACACTTATTCAGGACGTACAAATACAAAGACGCCCATAAACAGATGGGCCACTGCCTAACACAAAGGTGTGCAAGGCCCTGCCACCTTCATTAAATTCCTACAAATTATTTGACAAGCTGTGGGGTACTCTATCCCTGATACTGTCAAGAAACAGTGATTCTCTCAATATCCAAAATATTAAAAGAAACCCGGGGTCTTTTAGACTCCTTTGGGTTCAGGAGGCAAATATTCTTCATTTGCAAACTATACGTAAGCCCATTTATGCTCTTACTTGCAAAGTGGCTCACCTTTCGTGGGATCCCCTCCAACAAAAGGCTCTAGAATCTGTCCAAATTGCAATCAACACAGACTTCCATTAGTGCCCTCAGAGACACTCTCACTGTAGAGGCTTTAGCAACCCCTCTCATGCCTTCTGGAGTTTCTAGACCACCAATAATGGTTATAAGTTGCTCATGGGTTTCTGCTCTAAGAAACTGACCTCCTTGGCCCTGCAATATACAATATTAGAGTGGCACTGGCTGGGCCCCTGCTGGTCTCTCCTGAAAAGTAAAGCTCTCATCTGCCCTGAACCTGTGACCCTGTGCACCAAGGTCCCCAATATGCCGTAGGTTATAAAAGTAGCATCCCACAAACTCACAAACTCAGCAGAGGTAGCCTGGACTTCTTGCTACAGGATGGAACCAAACCTGGGCCCTATGGCATAGCCCACCTGCAGAAGGGGGTGGTCTCCCTGTCCTCAGTCCCTTGCCTGATGTCACAGTGCCAGAGGACATCACTCTTTTCCCAGACCCACTGGCTACCCGTGGAGCCCCTTAGGATCAACTGATGAACAGCAGTGGGAGTTCATGCACTTTATATGGTTGGAACCGTAACTGTCACACATGATGGAGCTCGTTGAGAGTTGCTGTTTTCATCCCGTAGCCGAGATGTTCCTGAAAAGGATGCAACCCAAGCGTCCCACAATTAGACAAACTTCAAAGTGTCATCTAACACCGGATGCTCTGGTCCAAGTCAGTCCCATCCCCACGTTTTTACACTCTTGGGCCATTGCCATTGGCCTGGCTGTCTGGCCCAGCCAGTGGCAGCAACAATTCCTTATTCAGGGTTGTGCTCTTTAAGGTTAAAAAAAAAAAGTTTGAGAATCATTTTGTGCTACAGAGACCCAAACAATAAAATTCAAGTCACACATGTTTCTACACTCCCTACAGCCACAATACAAGCTCTCACCATGACAGTCCTTATCCACTTTTGGAGTTCCAAACATTACTGATAGCGAACAAGGCAATCATTACGCTTCTCAGAATACACAACTCTGGGCTCTTGAACAAGGCATTCACTGGAACTTTACCTTCCTTAATGACCTTAGGCTGCAAGTTTCATAGAGCACTATAATGGCTTACTAAATAAGTTCAAATTCAATTAAATATAGCACATTTTAATCATCAAACATCAGGGCTCTCTGGCTCCTCCCATCTGAGAAAGCTCACAAGCAAGTGTGGTATTCCCCTCTTGGCACCTGTGGGAAAGTCAAACCTCCAACATCTCCTGAGTTTGGAACAATCACCCATACCCCACTCCCTACCCACAAAAAAAGCTCCAAATGAATCTCCTTTCCTTGCTCTCTTTCAAGCCATTTGGACCTCCTTGGAGGACCTGTTCTGCTCTCCCCAGAAACATGAAATATGTAGATAATAAAGCTTTTTACACCCTCTTGAGGTATGTTTGTGCCATTATCAATCTCCACTAGGAAAGAGAAGCAAATGAGGACTTTCTATTTCATTGTCTAAGGTAGCTATGCAATCACCTCCCTGGTAAAGTTCCAATTATAGTTGACCTTTAAACAATAGAGGTTTGAACTGAATGGGTCCACTTACAGGTGTTTTCTTTTTTCCAATAAATACAGCACAGTATTGTAAAAGTATTTTCTCTTCCTTATGATTTTCTTAATAACATTTCCTTTTCTCTAGCTTATTCTATCGTAAGAATACAGTACATAATACATATACAAAATATGTGGTAATCAACTGTATGTTGGCTTCTGGTCAATAGTAAGGCTTCAGGTTAACAGCTATCAGTAATAAAGATTTGGGAGACAAAAGTTACACACAGATTTTTGACTGCACAGGGGAATTGGTGCTCCTAACCCTCACATTGTTCAAGGGTCAACTGTGTGTGAGAACCAAGGTAGACGTTTTGGGGGTTTTGCTTTGTATGAATTTTACTTATACCAGCGTGCTTGAAAGTATGAAATGCACTGCTTCTAGACTATAAAGCTATTTCATGAAAAGGCTACTCTGTAATATTTCATTTTGCTTTACTATAAATCCAAATTACCTGAATATTTTCCTAATACTAAATGGGAATCTGAACAAATTTGAGGGTTCATCTATATTTTCAACGTGGCTATACCAGGAATAAACAAACAAACTGTAAAACTTATTCTCTGTAAACTGCAAAACATTATTAAAATAAATTAGAGAATACACAAACAAGTGGAAAACATTCTATGTTCATGGATTAGAACACTCACCGTTGTTAAAATGGCACTACTCCCCAAACTGATCTACAGATCAATGCAATCCCTATCAAAATTCTAGCTGGCTTCTTTGCAGAAACTGACAAGCTGATCCTAAAATTCATGTGGAAATTCAAAAAAACAAAGGATAGTCCAAATAATCTTGCAAAATAAACACAAAGTTAGAGGGCTCATAGGTCTAATTTTCAAAACTCAGTACAAGGCTGGAGTAATCAAGGCTGTGTGGTACTAGCATAAGGACAGACACAGCTTAATATAAGAGAATTGAGTTTGCAGAAATAACCCAACATTTATAGTCAACTGAATTTCAACAAGGCTGCCAAGTCCATTCAATGGGGGAAAGAAATGGTTTGCAACGAATGGTGATTGGACAACTAGGTATACATATGTGTAAGAAGGATGTTAGACCACTACCTCTTGTCATATTAAAAAAAAAATCTCAAAAATGTATTCGAGACTTCAATAGAGATACTAAAACTATAAAACTCTTAGAAGAAAACATAGTTATATATCTTCATGACCTCAAATTAGGCAATAATTTCTTATGTGTGACACAAAAAGTGTAAGCAACAAAAGAAAAAAATAAACTGAATTTCAACCAAAGTAAAAGCTTTCAAAATTAAACGCACCATGAGACAGTACCTCGTGCCTATTAGAATGTCCATCACCAGAAAGATAAGAGACAAATACTGGTATGGAAGTGGAGAAGAAGGAACCCTTGTGCACTGCAGCTGGGTTTGGAAATTTGCATAGCAACTATGGAAAACAGCATGGAGAACTCTCAAAATATTAAAATGATCCAGCAATTCCACTTCTGGGAATATATCCAAAGGCAAAGAACATAAAAAGATATCTGCACCCCCATGTTCACAGCAGCATTATTTACAATGGCCAAGACATGGAAACAACCTAAGTGTCCATCAATAGACGAATGGATAAAGAAGTTATTTTACACACACACACACATACACACACACACACACTAGAATATTATTCAGCCATTAAAAAATGAGAAAATTTGCAGCAACATGGATGGAATTTGAAGGCATTATACTAAGTGAAATAAGTCCGACAGAGAAAGACAAATACTGTATGATCTCACTTATATAGAGAATCTTAAAACAAACAATCAAAAAGACCCAAAATGACAGATCGTCTAAGCAAAAGATCAACAAGGAAATAAAGACTTTAAATGACACACTGGACCTAATGGACTTCACAGACATATTCAGAACATTCCATCCCAAAGCAACGGAATACACATTCTTCTCTAGTGCCCATGGAACATTCTCCAGAATAGATCACATCCTAGGTCATAAATCAGGTCTCAACCAGTACCAAAAGATTGGGATCATTCCCTGCCTATTTTCAGACCACAATGCTTTGAAACTAGAACTCAATCACAAGAGGAAAGTCAGAAAGGACTCAAATACATGGAAGCTAAAGAGCATCCTACTGAAGAATGAATGGGTCAACCAGGAAATTAAAGAAGAATTAAAGAAGAATTAAAAAAATTCATGGAAACCAATGAAAATGAAAACACAACTGTTCAAAATCTTTGGGATGCAGCAAAGGCAGTCCTAAGAGGAAAGTATATAGCAATACAAGCCTTCCTCAAGAAACAAGAAAGGTCTCAAGTACACAACCTAACCCTACACCTAAAGGAGCTGGAGAAAGAACAGCAAATAAAGCCTAAACCCAGCAGGAGAAGAGAAATAATAAAGATCAGAGCAGAAATCAATGAAATAGAAAGCAAAAGAACAGTAGAACACATCAACGAAACTAGGAGCTGGTTCTTTGAAAGAATTAACAAGATTGATAAACCCCTAGCCAGACTTATCAAAAAAGAAAAGAGAAATGACCCAAATCAACAAAATCATGAATGAAAGAGGAGAGATCACAAGCAACACCAAAGAAATACAAACAATTATAAGAACATATTATGAGCAACTCTATGCCAGCAAATTCGATAACCTGGAAGAAATGGATGCATTCCTAGAGATGTATCAACTACCAAAACTGAACCAGGAAGAAATAGAAAACCTGAACAGACCTATAACCACTAAGGAAATTGAAGCAGTCATCAAAAATCTCCCAAAACACAAAAGCCCAGGGCCAGATGGCTTCCCAGGGGAATTCTACCAAACATTTCAAGAAGAATTAATACCTAACTTCTGAAACTGTTCCAAAATATAGAAATGGAAGGAAAACTTCCAAATTCGTTTTATGAGGCCAGCATTACCTTGATCCCAAAACCAGACAAAGACCCCATCAAAAAGGAGAATTACAGACCAATATCCCTGATGAACATGGATGCAAAAATTCTCACCAAAATACTAGCCAATAGGATCCAACAGTACATTAAAAGGATTATTCACCACGACCAAGTGGGATTTATCCCTGGGCTGCAAGGTTGGTTCAACATCCGCAAATCAATCAACGTGATACAATACATTAACAAAAGAAAGAACAAGAATCATATGATCCTCTCCATAGATGCAGAAAAAGCATTTGACAAAGTACAGCATCCTTTCTTGATCAAAACTCTTCAGAGTATAGGCATAGAGGGTACATACCTCAATATCATAAAAGCCATCTATGAAAAACCTACAGCGACTATCATTCTCAATGGGGAAAAACTGAGAGCTTTCCCCCTAAGGTCAGGAACGAGGCAGGGATGTCCACTATCACCACTGCTATTCAACATAGTATTGGAAGTCCTAGCCACAGCAATCAGACAACAAAAAGAAATCAAAGGCATCCAAATCGGCAAAGAAGAAGTCAAACTCTCACTCTTTGCAGATGATATGATACTTTATGTGGAAAACCCAAAAGACTCCACCCCAAAACTGCTAGAACTCATACAGGAATTCAGTCAAGTGGCAGGATATAAAATCAATGCACAGAAGTCAGTGGCATTCCTATACACCACCAACAAGTCAGAAGAAAGAGAAATTAAGGAGTCGATCCCATTTACAATTGCACCCAAAACCATAAGATACCTAGGAATAAATCTAAGCAAAGAGGCAAAGGATCTGTACTCAGAAAACTATAAAATACTCATGAAAGAAATTGAGGAAGACACAAAGAAATGGAAAAACGTTCCATGCTCATGGATTGGAAGAACAAATATCGTGAAGATGTCAATGCTACCTAGAGCAATCTACACATTCAATGCAATCCCCATCAAAATACCATCCACTTTTTTCAAAGAAATGGAACAAATAATCCTAAAATTTGTATGGAACCAGAAAGACCCCGCATAGCCAGAGGAATGTTGAAAAAGAAAAGCAAAGCTGGCGGCATCACAATTCCGGACTTCAAGCTCTATTACAAAGCTGTCATCATCAAGACAGTATGGTACTGGCACAAAAACAGACACATAGATCAATGGAACAGAATAGAGAGCCCAGAAATGGACCCTCAACTCTATGGTCAACTAATCTTTGACAAAGCAGGAAAGAATGTCCAATGGAAAAAAGACAGTCTCTTCAACAAATGGTGTTGGGAAAATTGGACAGCCACATGCAGAAGAATGAAACTGGACCATTTCCTTACACCACACACAAAAATAGACTCCAAATGGTTGAAAGACCTCAATGTGAGACAGAAGTCCATCAAAATCCTAAAGGAGAACACAGGCAGCAACCTCTTTGACCTCAGCCACAGCAACTTCCTAGAAACACCGCCAAAGGCAAGGGAAGCAAGGGCAAAGATGAACTATTGGGACTTCATTAAGATAAAAAGCTCTTGCACAGCAAAGGAAATAGTCAACAAAACCAAAAGACAACCGACAAAATGGGAGAAGATATTTGCAAATGACATATCAGATAAAGGGCTAGTATCCAAAATCTATAAAGAACTTATCAAACTCAACACCCAAAGAACAAATGATCCAATCAAGAAATGGGCAGAAGACATGAACAGACATTTCTGCAAAGAAGACATCAAATGGCCAACAGACACATGAAAAAGTGTTCAACATTGCTCGACATCAGGGAAATCCAAATGAAAACCTCAATGAGATACCACCTCACACCAGTCAGAATGGCTAAAATTAACAAGTCAGGAAAGGACAGGTGTTGGCGAGGATGCAGAGAAAGGGCAACCCTCCTACACTGTCAGTGGGAATGCAAGCTGGTGCAGCCACTCTGGAAAACAGTATGGAGGTTCCTCAAAAAGTTGAAAATAGAGCTACCCTATGACCCAGCAATTGCACTACTGGGTATTTACTCCAAAGATACAAATGTAGGGATCTGAAGGGGTACGTGCACCCTGATGTTTATAGCAGCAATGTCCACAATAGCCAAACTGTGGAAAGAGCCAAGATGTCCATCGACAGATGAATGGATAAAGAAGATGTGGTATATATACACAATGGAATATTATGCAGCCATCAAAAGGAATGAAATCTTGCCATTTGCAATGACGTGGATGGAACTGGAGGGTATTATGCTGAGCGAAATAAGTCAATCAGAGAAAGACATGTATCATATGATCTCACTGATATGAGGAATTCTTAATCTCAGGAAAGAAACTGAGGGTTGCTAGAGTGGTGGGGGGTGGGAGGGATGGGGTGGCTGGGTGATAGACATTGGGGAGGGTATGTGCTATGGTGAGCACTGTGAATTGTGTAAGACTGTTGAATCACAGACCTGTACCTCTGAAACAAATAATACATTATATGTTAAAAAAAAGAAGAAGATAGTAGGAAGGGAAGAATGAAGGGGGGGAAATCGGAGGGGGAGACGAACCATGAGAGACTATGGACTCTGAGAAACAAACTGAGGGTTCTAGAGGGGAGGGGTGTGGGGGGATGGGTTAGCCTGGTGATGGGTATTAAAGAGGGCACGTATTGAATGGAGCACTGGGTGTTATGCACAAACAATGAATCATGGAACACTACATCAAAAACTAATGATGTCATGTATGGTGATTAACATAACATAATAAAAAAAATGGGTAAAGGATCAGAGTAGACAATTCTCCAAAGAAGATACACAAATAGCTAACATGCATGTGAATTTTCCAACAAGCACATAATCCTATGCTCAACATCACTAGTCATTAGGGAAATGTAAATCAAAACTGCAAGAAAATATACTTCACATCAAGAAGAGAGTTACAATTTAAAAAGTTGATAATAAATGTAGGAAACGTTGTAGAGAAATCAGAATCGGGCACTGATGGTGGGAATGTAAAATGCTACAACAGCTTTGGAAAACAGTCTGGTGTTCCCTCAAAATGTTAAATATCGAGTTACCTACAATATCTCAGCAATCCTACTCTTAGGCATGCACCCAAGAGAAGCAAAGACAAATATCTACACAAAAACTTGTATACACATGTTTACAGTGGCATTATTAATAATAGCCAAAAGTGGCTAAAAGAACCCAAATATCCATCAGCTAATGAGTTTACAAATAAATTGTGACCTATCCAATGAAATTTATTCAGCAATAAAATTATTATGTTCTCCCCAAATGTATATGTTGAAGCCCTAATGCTCAGTTTGAGTATATGTGGAGATAGGCCTTTAAGGAGGTAATTAAGGTAAAATTATGTCATAGGGATGGGGCCCTAATCCAATAGGACTGGTGTCCTACACGAAGAGGAAGAGACACTAGAGATAGCTCTCTGCACATGCAAGGACAGAGAGAGAAGACGGCCATCTGCAAACCAAGAAGAGAGGCCTCATCAGAGGCTGGCACTCGGTCTTGGACTTGAAGCCTCCAAAACTGTGAGAAAATAAATTTCTGCTGTTTAAGCCACCCAGTCTGTGATATAAAATTATGACCGCTGAAGCAGACCAATACAGGACTGAAGTACTTAGATACGCTACAAATTGGATGAACCTTGAAAACATTAGGGCAAGTGAAAGAAACCAGACAACAAAAGGCCACATATTAAAGACTCCTTTATTTGAAATGTCCAGAATAGGCAAATCTACAGAGACAGAAGGCAGATTAATGGTTACCAGGGGCTGGGGTTTAGGGAAAGTGAGGAGGACCTGATAATGAATATAGGGTTTCTTTCTTTTTAGAGTCACGAAAATGTTCTAAAATTGATTGCAGAGATGGTTGCACAACACTGTGAACAGACTTAAAACCACTGAATTTACAATTTAAATGGGTGAATTGTAAGGTATGTGAATTATATTGCAATAAAGCTGTTACTTAAGTTGTTATCAACAGAAACACAGAGAGACAGAGACAGAGAGCACGAGAGCTAGCCAGCTAGTTAACTAGCTTCTGGAAAGGAGAATAAAGAGGTAAGACAGAAGATACAGGAAATGAGGCAGAAGATGGATGACTAGATCAGACCTTCGCGACCCAAAGGAGAGGTGAGTGATGCAGAGGCATCTGTGGCATCAGCCAGCAGCAGAGACACCTGCCACCAGCACGAAGGGCCAGGGAAAACTGCCTCAAGGAGGGTAAAACTGGGGAAGCAGGACAAGGAAGAGAAAGAGAAGAGAGCTGCGCAGCCTCTGGCTTCACTCAGTTCAGCTGAGCTCAAGAAACACCCACTGAACATACACCAGGTGTCCTGCTATCTCTTGCAAAATAAAAATAAGTAAGGCCTAGTCCCCACTAACACGGGCACGAGACTCGTATGCAGAAAATCCCAATGAAACATGCTCAGTGGTACCACAGAGGCAAGAGCCCAGAGCTGTGGAAGCACAAAGGGGATGAGGTCCTGAGCCCGCCTGGGCTCACCAAGATCGGGCTGTTGGAAGAGATATTCTCGAGCTGGCTCACAAAGGGTAAACAGGAGCAAGTTGAGTTAGGTACAGGAAAAGGGAAGAGGGCATTTCAGGGAGGAGGCTGCTGAGCAAGGCAGGGGGAACCAGGTCTGATGGTGGAGAGGGAGGCTGGAGGAACTTGAATGACATTAAGGTGTTTGGGCTTGGTCGTTCTCCTGACCAATCCTGAGTAATGGAGAGCCAGTAAAGTATTTTAAAGGAAGGAGAATGGGTTTGATTTGCTGTATGGAGGTTGGGTTGGAGATGGGCAAAACTGGATACAGGAACTCAGCTGGGAGGCAGTAAGTAAGGAGAGAAGTCTTGATGTTCTGAGAACAGGAAAGGAGTAGAGTGGATATATTCAAGTTACAAACCCAGCAGGTCTTGCTGATAGATTAGCTGGGGGGCCATGGGGAGGGTGAGGAAAAAGTGATCCTCTTTGTTACAGGAACAAGAAAAGACCTACATACCTGCAAAATCTCGAAGGGAACCACAGTAGTGAAGCCATGCCCCACTGAGATCATGTATACCTGAAAATACAACAATTTGTAGGAACTTTAGGAAAATCCTTCTCACTTCAAAAAGAATATAGCAAGCTTTGGCCAGAGGAGCCCAATGGAAGGCTTTCCTATGGATTGGTTGCACAGTCCATGGGGTTACTGCCTGTGCTCAGCAAAGCAAACCCCAGAAAGGCGCATAATGAAGAGCACAGTGGACACATGATGCCTGAACAGGCAAGGATGTGGACAGATTGGGTGGGGGGGGGACGCTCAGATCTTACACTTTATACAAAAACTCTGTCTCGCCAGGGGTAAAGGGCAAAAGCACAAGATCACAGATGTGTCCATGATCTGGGAATGGTGAGAGGAAAAATGTAACCGGCATTATTTGTTACTCGGGGTACAAAGTGCAATGACTCCAAGCAGCTTGGTCTGGGCGGCTTAATGTGTTTGGAATTATGAAGAGATTGGTCGAAGGTAAAAACAGAACATTGTGCTAAATGAGCAATAAATATTCCGCAAAACCAAATGATCCATCCTAGATATGCAGTGGGTCTTTAATTGAGGCCCAAATCTCAAGATTTAATTTCTTATAATAATCCAAAAAACTGGGACTAAGCATTTTTGCATTCTTAGGATAACCAGGATCTGAGTGTCTGCATATGCATTTGTCTAGATGTTGTTCAACCACCTAAAGTGACTGCATTTAAGAGATTCACAAATATCCAGTGACATATTTTCCATTTTATTAGACTAAAACAACCACTAGGCAGAGTTAACCTACGTATACGTTTGGTCGGTGCATAAATGAGTCAGAGCTTCTGCATAGGAAAAGGGACTTGGAAAGGGGTAGGGTCAGAACAGTCATAAAAGAGTGCTACAAACAGGAAGGAAATCAGCAGAAGGGACAAGTAACATAAATGCTATAAATGTCATACTTTTGTTGCTGGACAGATCTGCTTATAAATAGAAGCTACTTGAAAAGGGAGGTCAACTAATGATGTAATGTATGGGGATTAACATAACAATAAAAAATTAAAAAAAAAAAGAAAAGAAAAGGGAGGTCAAATACAGGTGACCTTGTACTAGCGCATCTTACAGATGTAGAAGAGTTAATTATTTTTAACTGATTCTAAATAATGCTACTCAACTGCTGGATTATAAATGTGGATTGATAATGTCCTTGGATCCTGTTTCTATTAGTGATTCTCAGGGAAATCAGCAGAGGCTTAAAGCTAATTGAAAGGAACAATATTTTTATGAGCAAATGCAGTTGAATCATCTGTTTCCTGATGGAAGGCTTTAGCATTTCAAAACAGAGGAAAAATTAAAGCACTTGCTCTATCTGCTAAGGAACAAAACTCAGAAAATATAATGTGATGACACAACATGTCTTTTCCATGGAGTGCCTTTAACAACACAGTCCTCATAATGCTTTTACCGTACTGACGAAACGGATTCCTTTCACAGTCCTGAACGGCACCCTAAGCGGTGCTGCTCATCCACAGGGACCAGATTTAAGGAGACTGCCAGCTCGAGGTGGTAGGCAGGACACAGGGATGTTTACCCCCTTTAATCAAAGATGCCTTGAGATGAGAGTAATTCATCTTTAAGAGGTACAATTAATAACAACAGCCAACCTTTAATTTAGTGAGTTCTTTCTACTAAGCACTTTACATATTTCAACCTAGCATGTTAGAGACAGAAAAGAGACAGGTACTTACTAAGCCAGCTATTTCAACAATTCTGGGACCCAGAGCACAGACGGAGGCCCCCGGCTGCTGGGCGGAGGAGGAGAAGCACAGCCTGCAGCAGATGTGAGAGCAGTGCTGCGGTGGAGGAAGCAGCCTGCTGACCTCCCAGCCCGGACTGCCAGGGGCACAGAGATGCAGATCCCAGGACCCGGGGGGGGGGGGGGGGGGGGGGGGGTAACAGGACATTGGACAGAGAGTGAGGTAGCTGCCTCCAGGGGGCATGCAGTGTCCAAGACCGAGGTACTGAGCCCCTTCCTGCCCACCACCCCTGCCAAGCCCCAGAGGAAGAAGAAAAACACTGCTAAAGAGTTTGAGCAAATGAACTTTAAGGTCATCCAATTCCATAATGAACCACGAGAGACTATGGACTCTGAGAAACAAACTGAGGGTTTTAGAGGGGAGGAGCTGGGGGGATGGGTTAGCCCAGTGATGGGTATTAAGGAGGGCACGTACTACATGGAGCACTGGGTGTTACACGAAAACAATGGATCGTGGATCACCACATCAAAAACTAATGATGTATTGTATGGTGACTAACATAACATAATAAAATAAAATTAAAAAAAAAAAAAAAGAGTGATCACAAAGAATTTCAGGAAACCTTCCAGCATAAAACAAACCACAAAAATTAACAAAAGAGAGAGAAAAAAATGGCCCTAAGGATAGAGAGAATTCAAGCAACAAAATCTCTCTTTTAAGAAAGATCTAATTAGTGTCCTCGGAGAAATTTGGGAAGATATTACAACAATAAAACAAAGAACAATATGCTATGAGAGCAGCAATCAGAAACCGTGAAAGCATTCTTGGAAATTAAAAATACCAGAACACTTTAATAGCAGGGTTAGAAAAAAACTCCAGAAAGGCTGTCTAAAATGAAGAAGGAAAGCATGAGGTAAGAGAAAACAGGTAAGGAAAAGCAGACACAAGTTATCCCTTTGGGAGGTCCCCAAACCAAGTAGTAGAAAGTCCAGGAAGAAAGAGAAAACAGGGCAGTAGAAATCAACAACACAAGGTGATTGCCCAAAGCTGAAGGGAGACACAGGTCTTCAAACTGACAGTTTAAGTGCTTTGCAAGATAAATCAATCCCTCCTTCCCTCTCTCCTTTTCTCTGCCCCGGTGTCTCCATCTGTCTCTATCTCTGTCTCGCTCCCTCCCTCCCTCCTTCTCTCTGGTAGACACATACGTGCACACATGGAAATTTCTAAAACACCAAGGACAAGAGAAGATGCTAAAACTTTCAGAGAGGAAAAAAAAAAATCAGGCCTCCTACAAAAGAGTATTTCTCAGACTGGCATTAGGTTTCTTTTGAGCAGCACTGGAAGTCTTTATATTTTGAAAGAAAATCATTTTCAACCTAGAAAATAATTTTTAATCTAGTGAATGCAAACTAAAGATGGTTTCAGAAATGCAAAGACTCAGTTAGTTTGCTTTCCTTCAACTCTCTCTTAGGAAATTACTGAGGATCTATTCTAGCAAAACAAACAAGGTAACCAAAGAGGCAGAGCAAATGGATCCATCCAAGGAAAAACAAAAAGGACAAGAAGTTCCAGAAGAAGACCATCTAGCTGAGAGGACCAATAGAGCTGCAGGACTGAAAGTCTCGGGGGGGGGGGGGCAGGAGAAACAGAAACAGACATTCTGAAACAGACAGTGGGTATCCAGAAAATATTTATTGCATGATTCCTTCTCTCACTCCAGTTTGAGATTCTACCTACCCATACAACTCAGTACTCTCCAACTTCTGAACCTGTGCTTTGAAGTCATGTTTTTATATGGGTTTGGATTGAAGAGAAGAATGTATAAAGATGAGGACACATATAAAGATGTATAAACCCTTGCCATACTATATAAAATCTAGGAAGACAAGCTTTGTGCTAGGAGCTCATACACAATGATAAATCAGACACGTCTTGAGATTCCACATCAACAAAGGTCAAAGATAACAGAACAATAAAATCTAGATTCTGCATCCTCATCTTCACTATCATTTTATTTTTTTGACCATTTTATGTATGTACTTTTCATTTATTTTTTAAATTAACATATAATGTATTATTTGTTTCAGGGGTACAGGTCTGTGATTCATCAGTCTTACATAATTCACAGCACTCACCATAGTACATACCCTCCCCAATGTCCATCACCCAGGCACACCATCCCTCCCACCCCCCACCACTCCAGCATTTTAAAAAGCAAACAGATGGATCAGGTAATCACAAGGGCCATATCCTCAGCTGAGGCTCATTAGAATCAGTAGTGGATTTGTTGCCTGTAGAGGTGAGCCAGGGTTGGCATGCTCTTCCTTGCTTTTTGTTCTTTAATGCTTTCTCCTCCCAGTCTATTCTGGTGTGAAGTTCACGCACAGGTCAGTGAGTTAGTCAAATCCACGTCCTAAAGCCCATCTCCTTCTCTCCATCCCCCACCTACCACCACCTGATATGGGCTACCATTTCTGGCACAACAGCCTCCTTAAATGGTCTCCGTCTCTAAACCCTCTTAACCCACTCCACCCCATCCCTGTCCCTCAATCCATTCTCCAAACCTCAGTCTAACTGATATTTTAAAAAATGAAATAGGATCATATCAAGGCGTTGGTTAATACTCTCTATGGCACCATCTTGCTCTTAGGATAAAAAGCAAATTCCTTGGGCCGCCCAGGTGGCTTAGTTAGTTAAGCGTCTGACTCTTGATTTCTGCTTGGGTCATGATCTCAGGGTTGTGAAGGGTTGTGAGATCAAGCCCTGCGTCTGGCTCCACACCCCACATGGAGCCTGCTTAAGATTCTCTCTCTCCCTCTGCCCCTCCACCCCCCTCTTTCCCTCTAAAAAAATAAATAAAATAAAATAAAAATAAAAAATAAGAGGGCCTCCTGGGTGGCTCAGTCAGTTAAGCATCTGACTCTTGGTTTCAGCTCAGGTCATGATCTCAGAGTCATGGGATCCAGCCCTGTGCTGGGCTCCGTGCTTAGTGGGGAATCTGTTTAAGGATTCTCTCTCTCTCTGTCCCCCTGCTCATGTGTGCTCTCAAATAAATAAATAAATAAATAAACAAACAAAGAAATAAATCTTTAAAAAATAATAAAATTAAAATTAAAAAAATTATTTAAAAAGGCAAATTCCTTAACACAGCTTGCCAGGTCTGCACCAACATCTTTTTTCTCATCTTTCCCTGACGCTCTGCATTCCAGTCACACCCATCTTCACATGTACCATTCCCTCTGCCTCGAATATCCTCTCTTCCATTCCCACCATTGTCCACCGCAACCCTCACTCCACACCTCAAATCCTTCACCCTTCATATCTTACTACATCTGAGAATGTAGTAAGTGGGTCTTGGACGCACTCAGGGTTAGATTCCCCTCCCATGTTCTGAGCTCAGAAGACTGCCATCATCAGCATTCATTCACACTGTATCATAACTGCCTGTGGGATCTCTTCTATCTTGTTCAGGGTTGTATCCTCAGTGCCTAGAACACCTTGACGCACAGTAAGTGCTCAATAAATGTTTATTAAATATACAAATGGTGTTTGTCCAAATAAATAGAAAAAACAGTTGTTATGCTCCAACCCAGAGCCAATAGTTGACTTCTAGGTCTGGGCCAAGGAAACTTGAATTTTGAATAAATGTCTCCAGGGCATTATTAGGCTTGCTCAGTTGCCATGAAAGTAAGCCAAAGCTAGGACAGCTTTGTTTGCTGAATGCACAATGAAAATACAGCCATTGTCAATGTCCATTTCAATAGTAGGTAGAAATGGGTAATGTTGAGAGATATATAAAGACAAACAGCAGAACAAACTGAATGGTTCAAAACAAATGGCTCTTCTGCAGTCCAAGATAAGTCCCAGAGTCATCCAGTGTCATTAAGACACCAACTATATTTAGGCCATATTCTCTTTTACCATCTCAGTAATTCACCAGTTTGTCTTGTGGGGATGCTTTCCCATCTGATATAAACCTTCCTTGGTAAATGCTATCGTTCTCATGAAATTAAGTAAAAGAGTGATAAAAATAGTGAAGTGGCACTTAAGCAAGGTCAATAAGCTGTTCTCATTCTTAACATGGGAATCAACACTTCACCCACTCTGTTCTTCACCTATTCCTCTCCTTTGTGTTGGAAGAACCAATGTTCTACTTCTCTTCCAAGGTTTACCCATATGCATGAGACCTTGATCTCATTATTTGCCACCTTCTGGGGATCCTGTTCTAACAGTTATCACCACCTCTCTCCAATTCTCTCCACAGGCCACTCTCTTGCATTTCAAACTAGCTCCAATCTCTTCCACCACACTCTAAAAAACAAAACAAAACCCTCCCTGGCTTCCCCCTCCAGATAGCACCCATGGCTCCGTTCTCCACCAGCAAATTTTTAGAAACAGCAGAGTCTATTCTCATTGCTTCCACTTCCTCAGTTTTCATTCACTTCTCAGCCTACGAATAGGTGACTTCCACCCCCACATTTTACTAAAATTGCTCATTCAAAACTAGGTCACCAACTGCTTCCTAATTTCCAATCCCAACAGCCTCTTTGCATTTTTACTTAGCCTTCTTGTGTGAGACAGTTTTGACCATTTTCTCTTTTGGAAATTCCCTCTTCCTTAGATTCAAACACTACATTTTCCTGGAGCCCCTCTAAACTCCCCACAGTGTTCTGTCTCTTGTAGGTTTCTTTCTTCAGTTACCCTTCAAATGTGGGCAGAAATTCCCCTCTTGACCTTTTCTTCATTCTACTCTCCCTCTCTCTTTCCCTGAATCTAATCATCCATTGTCATAGCTTCAGCTCATATCTAGAGGTAATGACCCCCAAAATTTATATTAAGTTCAGATTTCTCTCCAGTCCCAATTTATGCCTTTTGTAATTTTTGGCCTAAATATCCCCTAGGAACCTCAAGCTCTGCATATGTCAAATAACTAATTATCCATCACCACTCCTCATTCTACAAGATATCCCCTAGTGCTCCTTACTGAGTAATTGGTCCCTATAAAGGATCTGAATCATTCAACTGATGATCTAGAATGGGTATACATACTACCTTTACCCTTTAGCCTGGCAAACTCCTATTTTTCTTCAAAATTCAGCTCAACTCACCTCATTTAGAAAATCTTTCCAGAGCCCCAATCTGCATGAGCTGAGTTGGGTACCCCTCCTCATGTGTATTCTGTACATCTCCATCAAGCATTCCTCACCTCCTATTATAATTACAAATTCATCTGTATCCCCCCAAAGTCATGGACTATACATTTAATCTGTGCATCCTGATACACACAGACCAGCAGTCTACAGTCCATAATAGGTCCTCAGAAAAATCTTTGAATAGTTGAATAGTTGAGTGAATAACATAGTGAATAAAGGAATGAATCTGATCATCTCAAAGATTGGCAGTTCTCTAAAACAGCTATGGGTCAGCAAACTAGCCTACTACTACTACTACCATAGGCTAGTCATTTGTTTTTGCAAAGAGTTTTATTGGAACACAGCTATGCTCATTCATTCACATATTGTCTGTGGTTGCTTTTGCATTACAAAGGCAGAATTCAGGAGTTCTAACAGAGACTGTATGGCCTACAAAGCTTAAAATAGTGACTATCAACATTCTACTTCTATTAGTGCTAGAGTGTTAATAATACTGAAACATGTTTGCTGAATGAATTCATGCTTCACCAGGCCTCATTCTTCTTATTACTAACTCTGCTAGAATGAGAAGAGGCACAGAAGGTTCTGCTGCTCTCTGGGGTATCCAAAGGACTCCACACTAATAATTCTTCACAGACACTAAATTCATTAAAAATTAAAACTAGTCTTCTAACACAAATAAGAAGATTAAGAATTATTATATGTTTTGGCACCAAAAAGGCAAAAATCATAAAGGAAAAATAATGCCATCACCTTAGAATTCTTATCTTCAAAATACTGAGCATAAGCCTAAATTTTTGCTAAATATCTGACATTACATGACCATACAGACTTTTCAGCAAGTATTAACTGTGCTTGTGTTTTTAATTGCTCGATCAAGTTTACTTGCTCTTTAAGATATGTTACATTAGCTTCATTATCTGTATTTTAAAATTTGGTATGATTCATCCTGCCTTTAAAAAAAATTAAAGAGGAAAGCTTACACAGTATGTTAAATTCTAAAATAAAATTTATTTTAATAAGCAGAATTCATAACAAAACAGTATGTAAGTTGAGAAAACTCCTCCCAAGTTCTCTTATCTGATTGAACTCCTCTGGTTATTTAGAGAATGGAGTAACACAAAAAAATGTCATGCTCTCAGCAACACTGGGTATATTTATTTCCATGAGCACAAATTACATCCTGACATGCTGTAGACTGTATAGATTAACATATTTTACATAATGTTTTAGGTCATAAGAGATGTTTTTCTGAGGAAGGAACATAAAATATATAGGTCTACTAAAAAGGCAGTGCAGAAAAGTACTGCCCTTTTAGTCCTTAGAAGTGAGAGAGCTAATAACAAATTGTTTTTATACATGATCTTCGGTTTTACTAACATGGATTTTATGTCCACCTGAAGGGAGATAATAGTCCTGCTGTACTTCAAGCACTAAAACAGTATCTTCGGTTTCGTACCCAGGCCTCATAACAGTAAAACTTCATAGTCTTATGCATGACTGTGAAGTCAGAAAGCACTGCATATAAAAACACAGAAATGATGTAAGAAGTAAGGAAGTGCTTAGGTTCATTTATTCTTCCACAGACAGAGTCACGTCAAGATCTGTAAGACTTAAGAGTCTTAGGAAATAGCATTAACTTATGACATTGAAACTCTGGAAGAATCTGTACTAGGGGGTAGTATATACTTATTGCAGGTCCAGTTCTTGGGCCACTTTAAAGCCTTGATCCACCTTATGGTACCCACAGAGCCAACACAGGAGTGGAAATATCCAGAATTCTTCCCAAAGTCTAAGTCACAGCTTACTTGCCCATTAAAGACCCAAGAGTTTTCCTATCTGAGAACTGAATAAATGTAATGGATGCAATTCCTGTATCAAATCAGGTCTTAGAATTCAGAATAAGGGAGATCACTTGAGGTTGGAAAAGTACAAATGCTAAATTATAGGGTGCAGCATTAGGGCTGTTTCTATCTCCAGTCTCATTTGCTAGTGTGATGGTGAGTGACCATGTGAAATAAAAATATGAGAATAACCAAAATAAGAACAACAGAGAATCCTGACCTGCTGAATACGTGATATCAGGTAAAGACAAAATACAACCACATATAGATACATTTTTAAAGTATTCTTAAAATAATAACAGGAAAAAAAGCCCCAAAGAACCATTACATAAATGACCTGGAACTGAAAGAGTAAACACAAAAAGAAAAGAAAGCTTTTATTAGATACAACAAACACTATGTGATGTTAAGAATCTTTGATGAATATGTAAAAAAATTACACCTGTGAAATTTTAATTGATATGGAAATTGCCAGGAACAACTAAAAAATAAAACAAAATATATGCAACTAATGTTTTTAGAAATTATACAACAGCTGGCACAGGACTGTGATCCCTTAGAAAAGGAAAACAAATGAGGGGAGCCCTATCATTGCTGACCTCGCTGCCTAAGAGCACTTTCCACACCATAGCACAGGAAGGAGAAACTCAGAGAGTCTGTCCACCACAGTGATTGAAGACACAGAGATCAAAGTTTGGAAACTCCAACACAGTGAGAATGTGCAGAGGGAGATAAGCAAACAAAATGTTCCAAAAATCTGCATTAGAACCTCCCCTTGAGGTTTTGATAAATACCAATCTGTGCATGTATGAAGCAAAGAACAAATTTGAGGAAACAATTACTAGGGATCTATAAGAAAGAGAATTCCCAGAATTTACACAGGCTGGAAATTGTTCTACTTCCTTACAGGCAGAATGGAGAGACCTTGTTGAACAATGAGTACTCATCAGAGACTCCAGAAATTAGCTCAGAATAAAGATGACTTTATAGCCACCCAAAAGAACCTAAAACAAGCCTTACTGGATCAAACTAATCAGTGAGTAACCAAACTGCCTGCCAGAAAAAGTTTAATACTCTTAAAGAAAACAGAACAAAATGCAGCATCAAACAAGGTAAGATCCAAATGTCCAGAATTGAATCAAAATTACTAGAAATAAGAAGGAAATGTTACCCATAAACAGAAAAACCTAATAGAAACAGACTAAGAAATGACAAAGATGATGGGATATTAGAAAAGGACATGCAAAGTTATTAAAAACAGGCTGCATATGATCAAAGTGGTAAATATAAACCTAAGCATGACAGGGAGAGAAGTGAATTATATTTAAAAGAGCTGAATGGGATGTCTAGAGAAGAAATAAAAAATATCTGAAATGGAAAAAACAGATTGGAAGAAATCAGAGGCAGATTAGACACTGCAGAAGAAAAGAGCAGTAAACTTGAAAACATAGCAATAAAAACTATCAAAAATGAAGCACAGAGAGAAAAAAGAATGACAATAAATTAACAGAGCCCCAGTGACTTATCAAGCCAACATATATATGTATCTATATAGCTACATTTAAGTACAAAATATAATATAGTATATAATATATTCTAACAGTATAAGATGTTTATATTGGTTATTTTATGTATACTTTATTTTGTACATGTTATAATATTACTATATAATCTATAATATTTTATATTTTCAACATTTGATAACTAGAAATGCATGTATCAAAGAAAATTGATAAATACCAAACAGAAAAAACAAAGGAAGCTAACCCACTGCATATGATAAGCAAACTGCTGGAAACCAGTGATAGAGAGAACTAGAGACAAAGAAATACAGAAGACTTCTTGTCTGAAACTATGCAAACCAATAGACAATGGAATAAAATCTTCATAGTGTTGAGAAAAAATTTTCAAATAGATTTCAATACCTAGTGAAAATGTTTTAAAAAATAAGATGGAAGACTTCTATAGATAGACTTATTAAGTAATGGAAGATCTGATCACTAGAAGCCTGCACAAAAAAATGTTAAAGGAATCTCTTAAGATAGATCAAAAATGATACCAGATAGAAATATGAATCAAAGAAATGAAGAGCAACAGAATAGCAAAATACGTAGTTAAAAATAACCAATATTTCTTACATTTGAAATCTTTTAAAAAGATAATAACTGTTTAAAGCAAAATTAATAACAACCTATGTTGGGGATTATAATATATGTAGAAATAAAATGTATAAAAATAGTAACACAAAGAACAGAAGGGGGAAATGGAAGTATACTGTATTGAGATTCTTACACTATACATGAAATGGCATAATATTATGGCAAGTTAAAGATGTATATCAAACTCTTAGAGTATGGATTGATAAACTTTTTCTGTAAATGGCAAGACAGTAAGTATTTTAGGCTTTTTGAGTCAAACATCTATGCTGCAACCACTAAAATTTGTATTGTTGTATATAAGCAGCCATGGATAGTATACAAAGGAAAAAGCATGGCTATGTTCCAACAAATCTTTATTTACCAGAAAATAAAGTCCAATAACAGGTAACAAGCTAACAGGTAAACAGTTATCAAGCCTGATTTTATCCATCAAACAGTATGTCAACCAAAAGCCTAGGGCAGTCACTAAAAGAAATTAAAAGACAGAACTATCACTATCACTAATAAGCCAACAATGGAGACAAAATAGAGCCTAAAGAATAGTCAATCCAAATGGAGGTAGTAAAAGAAGAAAAAATGAATGATGAAGATATGGGTCAAATAAAAAACAAATAATAAGATGGTATATTTAAACCCAACCATATTGATAATTTCATTAAATGTAAGTGATCCAAATACTCCAATTAAAGGGCAAAGATTAGTACATTGGATTTTTAAAAGCCCACTTTAAATATAAAATATAAATATATTAAAAATAAAATAATGGGAAAAGAGGAGCACCTGGGTGGCTCAGTAGTTAAGTGTTTGCCTTCAGTTCAGGTCATGGTCCCAGGGTCCTGGGATCGAACCCCACATCGGGCTCCCTGCTCTGCAGGAAGTCTGCTTCTCCCTCTCCCACTCCCCCTGCTTGTGTTCCCTCTCTCGCTGTGTCTCTGTCAAATAAATAAATAAAATCTTAAAAAAAATAATAATAAAATAGGGGTGCCTGGGTGGCTCAGTCATTAAGCATCTGTCTTCGGCTCAGGTCATGATCCCAGGGTCCTGGGATCGAGGCCCACATCAGGCTCCCTGCTCAGTGGGAAGCCTGCTTCTCCCTCTCCCACTTACCCTGTTTGTGTTCCCTCTCTCACTGTGTCCCTCTGTCAAATAAATAAATAAAATCTTAAAAAAACAAAAGGAAGGAATTTTTGACACATGCTACAACATGAATGAGCCTTGAAGACATTATATTAAGTGAAATAAGGCAATCATAAAAAGAAAATTACTAATGATTCCACTTATATGAGGTACCTCGAGTTGTCAAATTCATAGAGACAGAAAGTAGAATGGTAGTTCCTAGGGGCTGGGGAGAAGGAGGAAATGGGGTGTTGTTGTTTATTGGGTAGAGAGTTTCAGTTTTGCAAGTTTAAAAAGTTCTGGAGATTGGTTCCATAACAGTGTGAATATACTTTAACACTACAAACTGTACACTTAAAAATGGTTAGGATGATAAATTTTATGTCATGTGAATCTTACTACAAGTAAAAATCCTCAGTATATTTTATGTCCTTTTATATTATTGCCAAGGTTTTTTTGTTTTTATAATTTCAGTTTCTAGCCATATCCTATGGATTTGGAGTATTTATATTTGTTATCACTCAGTTAAAAAGATTTTCTTATTTTTCTTGTGACTTTTTTTGACTCTTGTGACTTTTTAGTTTGTGTTGCTAATTCGCCCCAAATTTGGGGATTTTTCAGATACCCTTTTATTGATTATTGGTTTTGTTCCATTATGGTCAGGGGACATCCTTTGATTGAGTCCTTATAAACTCACTGACTTTAATTTGATGACCAAAAATAGGCTTATGTTTGGTGTATGGTTCTATAATTGTTAAGAAGGTCTAGTTGAGGGCGCCTGGGTGGCTCAGTTGGTTAAGCGACTGCCTTCAGCTCAGGTCATGATCCTGGAGTCCCAGGATCGAGTCCCACATCGGGCTCCCTGCTCAGCAGGAAGTCTGCTTCTCCCTCTGACGCTCCCCCCTCTCATGCTCTCTCTGTCTCTATCTCATTCCTCTCTCAAATAAATAAATAAAATCTTTAAAAAAAAAAAAAAAGAAGGTCTAGTTGATTGATAGTGTTATTTAAGACCTTTATATTTTTACTATATTTTATTCTATCAATTACTTAGGAGTGGTGAAATTAATAAAGGTAATCATGCATTCTAAAAATTCTCCTTTTAGTTATATTAATTTTTGCTTCATATTTTAAAGCTCTGTTATTATTTGTATAAACTCTTTTGGGATTTTCATGACTTTTAATTAAACTTACCCCTTTTCATTATGAAATATACATCTTTATCCCTGATAATATTCCTTGTTCTGAAGTCTGTTTTGTCTGATAATAATATGACACTCCAGCTTTCTTTTGATTAGTATTTACTTGGTAAATCTTTTCCCATTATTTTATTTTATTATTATTATTTTTTAAAGATTTTATTTATTTATTTGACAGAGAGAGAGATAGCAAGAGCAGGAACACAAGCAGAGGGAGTGGGAGAGGGATAATTACAATTCCAGAGTGATTATTATATAAAACAATATTTAATGTGCAAACAAACTTATGAAGTAGGTTTGGTTGGTTTTTTTGTTTGTTTTTCATTTTCTTCACTTTTCGTTTTCTTTTTTTGTTGTACAGATAAGGCTCAGGTGATTAAGTAACATTCACAAGGTCAAAATCTAGTAATTCAGAGTAATAGTACCCAAATTGAGATCTTTGTGGTGAACAATTCACATTATTAATCCACAGGATGACAGAGCCTTATCATTCAGCTGCACCTAGAGAGCCCATTTCACTCTTTCCCCTGGGCAAATGCCAGGATCCAGTTTTGGGAGGTTTGCATGTCCAAGTTAATACAGCTTTATATACCTGTTATATACTTTTGTAACCACAGTGATGACACAAGAGTCTTTCCATTCACCCTGAAATTTCTCTTCTGCCCCTTACCAGATAATCCCCCCCTCCTACTGCTGCACCCCACACAAATACTGGCCTGTTTTCTGTCATTGTAAATTATGTTTTTAGACTTTCATATAAGTGGAATCACATAGTATGTATTCTTTTTGTATCTGTCACTCAGATTTTTGAGGTCCACCCATGATGTTGCCTTTATCCATAGTTCATTCCTTTTATTGCTGAGTATTGAATGGATGGATGTGCCACAATTTGATTATCCATTCACTTATTGATGGACTTTGTCGGTTATTATCTATAACAAATGAAAATACCATGAAAGTTCATATATGGATCTTTCTGTGGACATATAGTTTCATTTCTCTTGAGCAAATACCTAGAAGTGGCATTGCTTGTTTTTATAGTATGTCCAATTTTAAATGAAAATGTCAAGCTGTTTTTCCAAAGTGGTTTTCCTATCTTACATTGCCATGAGGAGTCTATAAGAGTTCCAGTTGTTTCATATCCTCACCAGTATCTGGTATTGTTAGTCTTTTTAATATTAGCCATTCTAATGGGCATGCAGTTATAAAAAACTGTTTGGTTTTAATTTGCATTTCACTAATAACTAATGATGTTGGCCATCTTTTAATGTTTTTGTTTGCATTCATATATGTTTTTTGGCGAAGTATTTGTTCAAATCCTTTGACCATTTAAAAAATATAATTGTTTTTCTTATTCAGTGATAAAAGGTCTTTATATATTCTGAATACAAATATTCTTTTATATATATCTTTCGAAAATATTTTCTTCTGCTGTTTGTCTTGACTTTTAATTTTCTTCACACTGTCTTCCAAAACATAAGCTTTTAATTTTGATAAATTCCAGTTTATGAATAGATTTTTCTTTTATGATTTATGATTTTTGTTTCTTATCTAGGAAACTTTGCCTAACCCAAGGTCTCAAAAGATTTTTTTTCTGTATTTTATAGAAGTTCCATAGTTTCAGTTCTTATTTTTAGGCCTGTGATCCATTTTGAGTTAATTTTATATGTGGTGTGAAGTATGGATTAAGGTTAATTTTTTTGTCATATAGATGTTCAATTTTTCCAGTACCGTTTCTTAAAAGTATCAGCCTTTTTCCATTGAAAAATAAACTGACCATATAAATTTAAGTCTATTTCTAGACCCTACATTCTGTTCCATTGATCTATATGCTTCTCCTTATGCCAATAACACACTCTTCTGGATACTATGGATTTGTAGTAAGTCTTGAAATCAGGTTGTATAAATCTCACAACTTGTTATTCCTTTTCATAATTGTTTGCCTATTCTAGATCATCTGTTTCCATTCATATTTTAGAGTCAGCTTGTCAGTTTCTAAAAAAAAATATACTTGCTGTGGTTTTGATTGAAGCTGTGTTAGATCTAGAGATTAATTTGGAAAGAATTGAGATTTTTAACATTAAGATTTCCAATCTTTGGACATAGTATATCTTTTAATTATTTGGACCTTCTTTAATTTCTCTCAGCATGACTTTTTAGTTTATTGTGGACACTTTGGACATTTAAAAAATCCCTGTGTATTCATAGCAGCATTATTCACAATATCCAAGAAGTGAAAGCAACCCAGTGTCCCTGTATCCATGTACGAATGGATAAACAAAATGGGGTATATGCATACAATAGAATATTATTCAGCCTTAAAAAGGAAGGAGAGAGAGAGAGAGATTGAGAGCACGCACAAGCAGGGGGAGTGGAAGGGAGAGGGAGAAGCAGGCTCGCCGCTGAGCAGGGAGTCCGATGCGGGGCTCAATCCCAGGATCCCGGGATCATGACCTGAGCCGAAGGCAGACGCTTTACCGACTGAGCCACCCAGGCATCCCACTTTCCTAACTTTTATTTACCTTCTGAAATGTGGCAGTATGGCATTCAGATGCTTTACTCATTTGTCTGGACCATTTTCATTTAACTTTCTTATCTAGGCCTTCCTTTTCCAGAGCAGCTATTTTTGATTTTCTTAAAGCTGAGGAAACAGACCTTAAAAATAACTCCAGATACTATTTTGTGTATTGACAGCAATAAAATTATCAATTACCTGCAAAGTTAATAGATTTTTGTTTTGTGATCCATAACACATTTGAGGTCAGCTGACAGTGTTGTCTCTCTTTAGGTCGTATGCAATAGAGAGGCAGTTTTATGGGAAATTCTGCACATTAGCGCACAGTCATTCCAAATTATCACAAATACATTTCAGAAGCTCTGGACAAATCAAAAATCACTCTCATTCTCTCAAATCATGAAATAACTGCAAGTGTCATCTAGCATTTCTGCTCTTTGCTTCTTACATTCCATAAGCATGAATTGGCTACACTTGAGGGTCAACTTCCTTTTGTCTCTCTGGCTCATCAGCGTTTTGTCCCCATTATTCCATGTATAGTGCCCTTGTAAAGATAATCAATGACTTCCACATTGTCAAATTCACTCATCCCTTCTCTGTCCTCTTACTACCCAGTTCCTCAGTGGCAATCAAAATTATTGACCATTCCTTGCTTCTTTGATGTACTGTCTTCTCTTGGCTTTCAGGACAAAGCATGCTCCTGGATTTCCACTTTCTACCCTGGCTGCTGCTTCCCACTCTCCTTTCCTAGAACTCTATAAATGCTGGAATATAGGGACCCACTCTGGGATGTCTTTTGTTCTCTAGCTATACTCCCTTGACTTTTTCTTTTTTCTTTTTTTTTTTTTTGAGGTGTAACTGACATAACATTGATTCAGTATTTATATGTGTTGCAAAAAGGTCACCACAGTTAAGTCCAGTTAACATCTGTCGCTATACATAGTTACAATTATTTTTCTGATGATAAGAACTTTTAAGATCCACTCTCCTGGTTACTTTCAAATATGGGCTTGACTCCCTTGACTTCAGTAGCATCTGCTGAACCCCAAATTTTAACCTTCAGCGCTGACTTCTCCTGGAGACTCTGACTCACATATCTAATTGCCTCCGTGACTGCTTCACCAAAACAGAACTCTTTGTACTGCCTCCCTGGCTAACCAATCTCTCTCTCTCTCTCTTTCTTTTTTTAAGATTTTATTTATTTATTTGACAGAGAGAGACAGCGAGAGAGGGAACACAAGCAGGGGGAGTGGGAGAGGGAGAAATAGGCTTCCTGTGGAGCAGGGACCCCGATGTGGGGCTCAATGCAGGGCTCGATCCCAGGACCCTGGGATCATGACCTGAGACAAAGGCAGACGCTTAACAACTGAGCCACCCAGGCACCCCTAGTCAATCTCTCTTAATAGATGGCATCACCATCTACCCAGTTGCTCCAGCCAAAATTCTAGAAGTCCTCATTGGCTCCACTTTTTGCCCATCACCCACACTCAATGTCCAATCCTACTGGCTCTATCTCCAACATGTATGCCAACAATTCCATCCCTTTCTCCTTCTCCGACGCCAGCTACCAGGATCTCACATCTGTACAAGTGTATCAGCTCTTAACTAGTCTCCCACTCTAGTTTCACCTCTTCTGTTCTAGAGTCCCCCAAAGATGATCTTTGTAGGCCATAAGTCAGATCAGATTTAAAGCTTTTGGGGGCTACTTATCACACTTGGGTTCAAACCCAAATTCCTTGTCAGGGCCTCTAAGACCCTGTGTGATCTGATCATCATCTATCTCCCAACTTCTCACCTGCTGATCACCTCCCACTTACTCCAGCCATGCTGACTTTATTTCTGTTCTCTGACCATGCCAAGCTCATTCCTATCTCAGGGCCTTCATATATGTTGTTTCTTCTGCTTGGAACACACTTTTTGTGCAAGCAGCTAGACAGGAAGACATCACCTCACGAGAGGATGAGTGAGAGTCCAGAGAGAAACAAATGTCATAAATTCAAAGATTCTCAAGAAATAATGTTGGAAAGTCCAGAGCTTTCCCATCCTTCCCCAGGACATGGGTGGAACCAGAAGGGAAGGCCTGGCAGTTACTCTGGGTCCAGCAGTGTTGAGGCTGCATATGCAGCACGGGGAGTTGAAAATATTCTGATGGCAATGACTAGGGTGGGCACTGGGGAGATCGGGAGCATTCCTGGGAGATATTTAAGAGTTGGGGGGAAAGAAGGGAGCTCCAGAAGAGTTGTAGAATAGAAGAGACAAGGAGAGAAAAAGGAAGTGAGATTGTTCAAGTGGTTAGGAATTGAATCACTTGCTTTATAAGAAGCAGACATAGACTAGAATGCCTTATTATTCTCTTGGTAATGGAAATGAGCTTCTTTAAATGACTGTACCAAGACTGGTCCATCTGGGTCCCAGAGCTTACTTAAGGGAGAGATCCAGGCTCTGCGCTTGTCTTGAGCCAGAACAGGTGGAATGTGGCACCTAATTATGGCAATAGAAGAATAATGATAATAATATAATAAGAGGAAGGGAGATAAACTGAGAAAGAAAATATTTTCTGTGTTCCCTAGGGATCCAAGTTCTACAGCCAGGGCCCAGTAAGCGTGTGGTCGTAAGGAGAGGAGAGGGGATGAGGGCAAGTGGGGATTTTAATGTGCACTCATCTTCTCATAAGGTGAGTTCTTCCTGTCTAGCTCTCTGAGGTTGTGCATGGGAACACAGGCTCTTTTTTTAACCTGTTTCTCTCCAGACAAAGAAGGTTGGCAGCTGTAGAGCTGCTTGTATTTGAGAGTCTCATGACACCCAACCTTGCAGACTGATTGTAAAGATGTCTATTTTCTCATTTAGCCCTGCCTCCTTGCTGTTCTGTGGTGAAAACTGGGGCCATGGACACTCCTGACTCCTGCATATGTACCCCACCCTATTACTCCAAGCACAGATTCCCCAGGGTGAGACCCTGCTCTGTGGGCTCCACTGACCTGTCCCCCACCCGCAGCTAAAGGCATTTTCTTTAGGGGCTTTCCATACTTGACAGCCCTTCTTCAGTTATTATGGTTTAGATTCACAGATGTTTCTAGATTTTTTAAAGACAGTATCTACATTATCCTCCTGGTGTTTGAGGGGGGAGACTTGTGAGAAAAGAAAATGGTCAAACTTAACTCCACCATCTTAATTAAGGTCATCTCAAGAAATCTAGAGGTGTTGAAAAGAGATAGGAGAAAAAAAGAAAGAAAGAAAAAGAAAAGAGATAGGAAAATAGCCCTAGAGATTCCTCTAATGGTTCTTTCATTAGATTCTTTGCCAAGCATATAAGCCAAAGGATGTGTAAGGCTGACATCTACACAGCTTTGATCCTGGGGCTCTCCAGAGGTGCATGAACTTCAGACTCTAAAGTTTACAGTCCCTGAAACCCCCACTGTGCCTTCTTGGGGCTTCCCCAGCATCAGTACTCCACCATAGTCCCTGTTGCCTCATGCAGGGCCAGCTAAATCCTCCAGGGAGAAGAAAACAAGCAAACAAAAAAATACACTGGATGCCCTTGGAAAATAGATTTTGGTAAAATGCATTAATAAAATTTAAATTCACCATGCCTCCCAGACCTAGACTTTCATTGTGCAAAGAGTTTCAAAACCTTACAAACTTTTTCATATACTTCTTCAGTCTAAATGGTATCACTGTAAATGGTAACTGGCATTATAATAAGGCAAGTGTCGACAAACTTTTTTTCTTAAAGGGCCAGACAGTAAACATTTTAGGCTTCTGGGCAATACCTTGTCTCTGTTACAATGACCCAACTCCGAAAGCAGCCATAAGCAAAAGGAGAGCAAATGGGTGTGGCTGTGTTCCATTAAAATTTATTTACAAAAATAGTTGTCTAGTCCAAGGACCATGGTTTGCCAGAAAATCCACACACATTGGTCTTATCCTTGTTTTATAAAGTGAAGATACTGCAATGTAGTAGGATTTAACACAGGCAGTTCAATGATGTGGTCTAGCATGGGGGTTAAAAACATGAACACGGAGACAGTCTTAAGTCAAATCTCCACTCTATATTTTATAAGCTGCATGGCGTAAGTTATTTCACTTAAGTTTCACTCCCTTCACTTCTAATACAAAAATAACAATTGTACCTAACTCAAGGTAGGCACAACATGTGTTGTATAACTCTCCAGCAGCACCCCTTAACCCCATTAACACTTCTGCAGCAAGAAGCATAGATATTCACACGAAGCAGTATGAATGGACAAATATTCAGAAGGGTTATGGTCAGGTAGTGCCATCGAATGAAAACCTTTTGTTTTCATAGGTTTTTAATTTTCAGAATTAATGTATTTAGGATCTTTAGATTTGTATTTATTTATCAGTTATATTGTGTGTGTGTTTTTTTTTTTTTTTAAGATTTCTTTATTGTAGGGAGAGAGAGAGCATGTGCATGCACAAGCAGGGGGAGGGGCACAGGGAGACAGAATCCTGAAGCAGACTCCCCACTGAGCAGGGAACCTGACACAAGGCTCCGTCTCAGGACCTGAGATCATGATATGAACCGAAACCAAGAGTTGGCCGCTTAAAGGACTGAGCTACCCAGGCACCCCTAAGCTCATTGTTTATGCCCTTTCATGGTCAATCTATTGGAATCTTGATGTTTTTCTTCCTGATTTAATTGTAGTGCTTCAAAATAAAGAGAAGTCAATTTTAATGTAGCCCAATCTGTCCACATTTACTTTTGTGATTTGGGCTAACTCACAGTAAATGTGCAATCAGGGATTACTGAGCAAAGGAATGAGGTTTTCTTTTCCTCCACAGCACTGTGAATCCTAGTCTCTCCCTGGCTGGAAGATTTCTTTCAGGGAAGGAACAAAATGAGAGACTCCTTCCAAGAGGTGGCCAACAGGAGTGCATGACAGGAGGTGAGCTTTCAGACTGCTTTAACATGGAATCCTAGCTGTCTGGCTTTTCCTTTTCCTTTTTACTCCAGAAGGATCGTATGCAGCTATTTCCCTTCATTTCCTGGGAGAGTCTGAAAGTTAAGCCCTCCTACCTCTCAAGTTAAGAGATGCTATTAGTAGTTTTTTGGCAGATAACGACTTTGGCTCTGCATTTAATGGACGTTCATGAAATTTAAAAAATGATAGTGTTTGAGGAGAAAGGTAGTATCTCCTAGGAAAACATGAAGAAAAATAGAAGGATTTCTGCAGAAAGAAAAGAGATAAATGAGTCCGGTGTATTGCCAGAGCAGGTCCTGGTAGCCCGGGGGACTCTAGCAAAGTTGCCTCAGAAGGGAAAGGGCCTGCTGCCTGGGATAAGTCAAGCAGGCCAAGCAAAGGGCCATGGGCCTGGGTCCAGGGAAGGGCTAGTGGGAGCACAGCCATCCCACCAAAGCTCCCCAGTCTCTGGAATAAGAACTTCTCGTTGTCTGTCTCAGAGCCTATGCCAGGTGGTCCTTCCAACAGCACTAAGAAAGGATTTCACATTCTCAGTGTCCTGCAGGAGTGACAACCATTGTCACAAGGCTTTGTTAGGTCCCTAATGATTACCCATGTGAACACATATCTCTCTAAATTAAGACACCCAGGAGCCCAAGAAAAATAGTTGGGAGTCTTGAAGGAGCAGGGGTGGAGGAGTCCCTTATATGTGTACTTCTGGGGGCTGAGCTGATCTCTAAAGAAATGTCACCCTCATCACAAATGTGTGAACACAAGTAAGTCATCCTCAGAAAGAGCTCGAACTGCCTGCCTCTTCTGGGTAGTGGTACTTTTACGCACGTGGGATACACTTAAAGACTTTTCATTACCCAAAACTTGACTACTGTTAAATAAATCTCAACTATGTTCATTTTTAGTAATTTTAAGTTTTTCCAAATTAAAACTATTTTATAGTTTTTCCAAAGTAAAACTATTAACATTTGTTACATCATGCTATTTCAAAGCTTATAATTCAAATCCACATCAAATTTATAAGTTACTGGTGAAGGTGAAATCATGCTGGAGAGAATGGTGGCCCAGTGGAGGGGAACATCATAGCTTTAAAGACCAGCCATCTGCTGACAACTAACACTTTCAGTTCTCCAGCCCTGTCCTCTCAACGCTGGTCTCCTAGATGCAGCGCTTCATCCCATAGGATGGCTAAGGGCATTTCAACCGCAACATGTCCTGAGTTAGCTCCTATCCTCCCCTTCTAAACCAGCTTCTCCCCTACTCTCTGAGTGGCAACTCCATTCTCAAGGAGTCTACCTTCCACTGCATGTTTTCTCTCAGAGCCCATGCGCAGTCAGTCAGGAGCCCCGATGTGTTCTACCTTCTCACTGTGTCCCATCACCACCTGGACACTGCCTCACCTCTTGGCTGCTCCCCCTGCTTCATCCTCTGTCCTCGTAGACTCAGAGGGATCCTGAGTTCACAAAAGCCAGATCACGCTGCCTTGGCTCCAAAGCCTCCAACGGTTTTCTCACTCAGAGGAAAATTCAAATCCTTAGAATGGCTCTTAAGGCTATGCAATTCCCCCCTCCCCGACACCACACACACACACACACACACACACACACACACACACACACACGCCCGCACCCCGCCAACCTCCTAGCTTCCCACCTCCCCTGCTCACTCTGCTCCAGCCTCCTGGCCTTCCTGCCACCTCAGGGGCTGTTCCTGGCTCCTTCCTCTGCCTGGATGCTCCACCCCTGATATCCATGTGGTTCCCTCCCTCACCTCCTCTGGGGGATTGGTTTAAAGGTGACCTCCCAACCACCCTATTAAAAATCATAATCTCCTTTCTTCTTTCCCAGATGTCCTATATTCCTCCTCTGTTTCATTTCCTTCAATACTAGTTATTTCTCCCAACACACGATGTAATTTATTTGCTCATTAAAAAACAAAAAAGGCTACCCCCATACTAAAATTCAAGCTCCATGGGGGCAAGGATTTTTGTCTGTTGTCACTGCTTTATCCCCCACACCTAGAACAGTGCTGATATGTAACAGTCCCTCAGTAATAATTCTTGAATGAGGGACTGAATCACCTAATTACCTTGCAGCAGCTTTGATAATAGCATGTAGGTCCATCACAATATACATATATCATGAGAACCATCAAAAATAATTTGATTTTTATAGAAGTGCTTGTCAAAAAAAAACTAAGAAAAACTATTTAAAAATTATTGTTCATCGGGGCGCGTGGGTGGCTCAGTCGTTAAGCGTCTGCCTTCAGCTCAGGTCATGATCCCGGGGTCCTGGGATTGAGCCCCACATCGGGCTCCCTGCTCAGTGGGAAGTCTGCTTCTCCCTCTCCCACTCCCCCCGTTTGTTTTCCTGTTCTATCTCTCTCTCTGTCAAATAAATAAATAAAATCTTTTAAAAAAATTATTGTTCATCAATAATTACTTCAGTAAATGACAATTCATGAAGTAATATAATGGAAAATAGGTTTTAAAAAGTTCCTTTCCACTTATAATAAAAGAAATGCAATAATAATAATAATAATAGGAGGAGATGGAGGAGTGATAATATTCAACACTGGCAAGGGTATGGCAAGTAGAAACACTTCCAAGAAACACTAGTATGAAAATAACTGTTACAAGTTTTCTAGAAAATTCCTTGGCCTTAAAAAAATGTTTGGATATGCTTTTATCCAATCATTACACTTCAAATGATCGAGCCTAAGAAAACATAAGAAAGAAGACAAATAAGTGTACACAAAGACTCAAATCGCAACACTACTGAAAATAGTGTAGAGTAAGCAGAACTCAACTGCCAGTGATTGGGCAATGAATCAACTCTGACACAATTCTCCACCTTCTCCCATTCTTCCCACTTCCTCAAGAGGCTGCCCCTGAAGTGCCTCCATCCCATCCATATAATTCTTCTGGCTGTAATTTCTTAAAAACACTGTGCTCCTTGCTTTCATATTTACAATTATGTATTTATTTTTTTGCTTTTTTGGTCTATTTAATCCATTAGACCATAAGACGCATAAAGACAGGAGCTCTATGGTTTGTTCACTGCTGCAGTCCTTAATTTACAACTTCTGGCCCACAATAACCACCCAAAATGTGTTGAATAAATGAATAAGTGAACAAAACAGAATATTATGCTGCCATTAAAATATTTCTGAAACACGGATGACCTAGGAAATGTCTACAATGTATTAATAGAAAAACACAAAACTCACATTCAAAATTATTTTAACTATTGAAAAATGCACAGAAAAAAAATCACAGTGGAAGATAAAACTCCATAATAATAACTCTGGCTGGGTGTTAAAAATATGTTAAGTATTATTACTTCCTTTTCCATATTTTTCTATGTTCAAAATGTTTTACACTGGGGATGTATTATGTCTATAATAAAATCATACATAAAGCCCAGAGGAAACCACAGGAGTGGAAGACTGGAGACAGCAAACAAGCCAGTGCAGAGGGCCTCAGGAGGGGACACTGGCCAGCCACGGCGGAGCAGGACGACAGGGCTGGGAGAGGCAGCAGAGCCTTTTCATAAGCAATTATGGAGTGGTCCAGATTTGTGAGCAGATGAAGAGTGATATGGTCAGTGCCGGGCTGTAGAAAGATCTCTCTGGCAAACTACAACCCCCAGGCCAAACCCAGCCCCCTCTCTGTTTCTGTGAACTAAGCTGTACTGAAATACAGCCACACTCATTCACTGATGTACTGTCTGCAGCTGCTTTCATGCTAAGTAGTTACTACACGGACCATTATGGCCCAGAAAGCCTAAAATATTTACTATCTGACCCCTTACAGAAAAACTCCACTGGCCCCTGGTCTACAGGCTGTATCAGAGAAAGGAGAAATCGCACGAATTGAGGAGGTGGTTGCAAAGGCCACCCTTTTAAAGGGAACGTGGAGGATGACTGGTGCAGACCGAGGAGTCTTGACAAGTATCTGTATTGACAGTCAGATGGAAGAGAAGAAAAAGGCTCCTCTCAGAGGGTAAGGCATTCATGTAGTAGACAGTTACTGCTGTTTTAGAGAATTACTATTTACAAGTGCAGCAGGAAAAAACAGTAACAGCTGGGTCACTTACCCGCAGAATCAGAGCTGTAGAGACTGGTAGCTGCCGCGATGGGTCCTGGCGGGTGGATGGCACTCGCCGAGGACCTCTGACTCGCAATCAGGATCCTGCTCTTTGCAGATGGTAAACGGGACATTGCACCCAATCCCAACTGGGGCTTAAGGAGCATGGCCGATCGATAGAAAGTTGGAGGAACTTCATAATGAGTATAGGAAGGAGAACAAAATTCTTCTTTTCCCGGGCGTTCTGTAACCTGTGATAAATGACCAGAAGCTTAATCAGAGAAGCTCCCATCACAGGATGAGCATGGAATGTGGTCAGGAGACCAAGGCTCCAGCAATGGCGACTCTGGCCCCACTGAGTTGCTCCATCACTGACCACTTACCTTCTCTGGTAAAGAGACTGCTAAATCCATAGCACCTACAATGGTGTCTAGTACATAAAGTCAATAAATATTTATTCAATAAAGGAATCATGTTTCCATTCTTACCTAAATTTAATAACATAATAATCCTGTGACTTTTCCCTATAGTTAAAGTTTGGGCTAGAACACAACCTATATGCGTTTTATATAGGTAATTCTATACTCACAAAGCCTGTTCATATTATCAGTGTTTCTTCATATTAAAAATGAAAAAAATAAGACAACTATCTTTATTTCCTTTAAGTTAAAAAAAAAAATAGTGCCAGAGGCTATGAACGAAAAGATACATCTGTGAACTCTGCGCTAACTCACAATTTTATGTGTCAAACATTTATCTATTCAGGAATCACAAGCATTTAACAATATTCTTTAATAGGGGCTATAAATCTTTGATTCAAGCTGTTGAAGAGAAAAACTCTCAATTTGATACTCTTTTAATGTTTAATGTTTTCTCCTTAAACTGACATTATTAAAACAAAAGATTAGGCCTTTAAAGTTTTATCATAATCACATTGTAACATATGCATGATTGCTCTAGTAGACAGGCTGAATTCAGGCCACAGCAAATTATATTCCTGTGAAAGACATTCTATTTCTGCTGTCTAATAAAATTTTTACCATTCCCTGCTTACCCTCTTACTATCAACCTTTGGCTTTTCTATTATATTTATGTTCCTCTATTTTTTCATTGCAGTTTCTAAAATTCCGGTGCCCCTGCTCACTGCTTCTAGCAAGTGTGCTCATGAAGAAAAGATTTCTATCCCACATCTGTCAGGTTTTCAGGATTGCAATATGCTGATCTCAGTAATTACTCAGTCCTTTGAAACTGGAGAGTCCAAAACCCAACATGCTGTCACTCGGAAGTGTCCTTAATGATTTCAGTCACTCCAATGCCTGTCACTTTGTCAGGTAGTTTGTCTCTGGTAAGATGTAACAAATTCTTTAAGAAGGTGAAAAGTATGCCTAATTGGTGTTTTTCATAAGACAAGGGCACCTACAAAAAAATTTCACACTCATTTCTTTCATCTTTACTGACAATACAACAGGTGTCACTGCACAGCTATGAACACATAGCACTTAACCCCAAACGATTTTTTCCCCTCCTTCTCTAATGGAGTATTTTTAGAGAAATAATTTTGAAAGCAAACTAAAAGATCCTTGTGATCTCAAACTCCTAAAACTCAATCAAGGTATACAAACAAGTTAAGTTCTTACTAGATTGCCACTCTTCCTATTTGCCCTGTCCTGCTTTCAGTGGAATGGGCTGAACTGGGCAGACACACAGTAAATGTGGAGGCTTCACTGAGAAGTCACTGATCTGGATAGCCACTGGGAGAGGACCTGTGATGGTTAATCTTAACAACCTAGCTAGGTCATGGTACCCAGATATTTGGTCAAAGATTATTCTAGATGTTTATGTTTTAAAGATGAGATCAACATTTAAATCAGTAAGCCCTGAATAAAGCAGATTATGCCTCATCATGTGGGTAGGCCTCACCTAATCAGTTGAATGCTTTAATGGAAAAAGACTGACCTCCCTTAAAGAAGAGGGAAATCCGCCAGCAGGTGGCCTTTGGACTTGAACTGCAGCATCACCTCTTCCCTACGTCTCCAGCCTGCTGGCCCACCCTGCATACTTTGGACTTGCCAGCCTCCACAATTGCACAGGCCAATTCCTTCAAGTCTGGATAGATACTTACATAATACATACATATGTCCCTGTATTATGGGAGTAGGAAGGGAGACCAGCCCTGATCAGACATCTGTATGCTGCAAGTACACGACCTCACCCGTGTCCTCTCACCCCTGCTCCCCTCTTCCTACCTCCTTATACTAAAAATGCAAAGGGATTCCCCAAGGCATCAGTAGGAAGAAGTGTCCCAGAGACCTCAGGATAGGTGCAAGCAGAAAACAGTCTAAACCAGGAAGCGTATTCGATCATCCTGCCATGATCTTCAAGGCCGCTTCCGGAAGCTCTAGATGTCTGTACTGTTCCTGTCAACAGAGAAAGGATGCCCTCTCTCAGAAGAGCCCTTCCTCTGACTTCTTCATTTCTACTAATGCTAACCCAGCAGGAATCTGTCAATAATGATGAAAGAGTCTGAAGCCGGTTTGGGTTTGTACTGTTAAGACTTTCCCATTTATTAAAAAGATATAGGACTTCTACAATTGAAAAATACTTCTGTTGCAACTGGTCAGAAATGTGTTCTTTCCCTGGAGATTAGCTGAAGCCATCCTGTGGCAAGGCAGGGCTCACTGGCAGGGAAGGTGGCCTTGGGACCTCCCTGCACCAAGCCGGAATGCAGGAAGGGGACCCACTGGATTTCAACAAGTTGCAGCTCTAGGAGCAAAGGCCAAGGGCCAGCCTATTGATTAAAAGAGGATTATGGCAGAAATTGGCTCAGTACAACACCTGGGGCTTCTCTGCCCCGTCTTGTAGCTGGAAGACAGGCCCTTGGACACCTGATTATGGCAGAAAACAGTCCCCAGAGGGGCTGGTGCACAGTGGCGCTGCTGTCCCCCACCAATGGGGCCTCTCCAAACCCCTCAGAACTACTAACACCACACAAACACTCATGCTATCCCATTTCCTTGAGACTCAGGGTGGCTTCTAGAGGATTAAGAATAGGAACTATTTGGGGGGGGGGGGAAATGTGCATATAATTTAGAAGTTATATTTTATGGAGGGAGCCAAAGCAATGCAGAAAAGACATACACAAAACCAAAATCAGTAAGGGTCACAGAGAAAGAAATGCAGACAGTAACAGCATGTTTGCCAACCTCTCCACATAAAATTTCTCTCATGAATGTGTTTTTGCAGAGAAAAGTCTGGGGGATCTTTTTTGGGGTGGGTGGGGAACCAAATTAGTCTATTTGAAGAAATGGTACAAATGAATGAACTGAAGTGGATGCGCTGGTACGACTTACAGACAAGGTAAAGGTAACCCCAACATGTGTTGTGACCAGGGCAGCCATCCCAGTGGCCACAGAGAAACCAGCCCAAGGGTGAGCTCTTATCACTGTCTTCCAGACCGTGCTTGTCAAAGAGATACTCTGCCATGCCAGATTTGGGGACCCAATCATGCACAAGTTGCTTACTTCTGCAGTGACCCAAGAAGAAGAAGAGAAAGAGTCTTTGGTTATTTAAACAGCTTTGGTATCCGCAGCCTGGGCAGGGTCAGAGGGCTACCTTTGAGAGGCCTCACAAGGAGCATCCCTGCCTTAGCAAGGAGCTTAAGGTCAGAGCCTGATCCTGAGCCTTGGAGGCCCAGGTGGATAAGGTTTTAGAAATTTGAGAAAGACTCACATTAACCAAGCTCAGAGACTGATGTATAAGACCAGAGTGGCAATCTGTCCACTGTTAGCGAGACGCCATGGCCTAGGGCCAGACTCTTTATGTCCTTTGGCTAGGACATCCTCTCGCTACAGACCTCTGTGTGAGAAGCCCACCTAAAACAGGACAGAACGCAGCCTGGAACAGTGAAATGAGCCCCTGCTGAAAAGACTGGACCCTCAGACTCTCTAGTGGGTGTTCTCTCTGTAGAGATGTGAGGTGGGAAAGCAGGCCCAGAGTCAGAAGACAGTGACCGAGCTGTGTGACTCGGAGCTAACAGCCTGCCTCAAGGCAGAACAGACGGTCAGCTGCTGGGGCACCTGTCAGTGATAGCTTTGGTCAAGGTCTGCTGCTTAGAATAGATTCACCTCTTTTGCTGGGCCAAAGCTGACAACTTCCACTCTGATCAGTACATTCAGCAAATATGTCAATATAGTCAGTCAACCTAAGGTCCAACTTTGGACTTAGCCTTTCTATCTCTAAGAAGCTTTGGTTGACTTTTGTTTGGATCCAACATATATGAGTTCATAATTCAGCCATCATTCAACATTTTCTGACAACATCGTTATGTCAAGCACTGTAAACTCTGGGGACCCAGCAGAGAACAACAACAACAACAACAACAACAAAAACAGAAAAAAAGTCCCTGTTCTCATGGATTTTACATTCTAGTTGATGCAGCAAAAACAGAAAAAGTATATACGCCAGATGGAGATAAGCACTAAGAAAAAAATAAACCAGAGAAAGGGGGTCTCAGGGAAGGTGAGGTGTCTCTCCAATGAAGTGCCATTTGAACAGAGATAGAAAGTAAAGGAGAGAGCCACTGGGTCTATGGAAAAAGAACATTCCAAGCAGAGGTAAGTGCAAAGACCCCAAGGCAGCAGAAGGAGAGAGGGTGAGCAGAGGAAGGAGAGGTGGTCGGGGAGGTTATGGAGCCAGACTGAGTCCATCCTAAAAGCTGAGCCATCCTACATGCTTAAGCTTGCGTTCTAAATGGCCTGGGCAGACCTGAAGGATGTTATGGAGAGGAGTGATCTGACCCCAGCTTTTAAATGATCACTCTGGCCACCATGAGGAGACTGGTTCAGGAGATAAATCTGCCTTCTGAGCTCTGGGACGACAACTCGCCATCACACCCAGAAATGAAAGGGGCAGCACAGTGATGGAATTGGGAGGGCGAGAAGAGCATCTCAGCACTGTCCTTGTTCTGTGGCTTTAACTGAGTGACTTAAATCCCTCCAAAGTGGTTTATACAATGATAAAAACTGTAATCCCAACCTCCAGAAAACACTGCAAGGACTAGTGAAGATTGATAAAGATGAAATGTTATGTGGGCTCAAGGCATAGTAGGTGCTCAACTAAATGTTAGTTGTAATTATTATTCTGACTCAAAGAGCCCATGCCTAACACATTATTTGCTACTCACTGTGGTTTTCCCATGTATGAATGAGATTCTCCCATAAGGAAAATACTCCCCCTGAGAGGATGAAGTCAGACCAATTTGAACAATATATTTATTTTGGACTTTTCCCCCTGTTGATCTGGCTTATAAAAGACTTATGCTGACTTATTTAAGCATGGAAGCCAATTTAAATGCATACTTATCTAACCTCTCATGTATTACGCTGAGTGGAATTTAAATGAGTCTCCTTAGATGTTAGCTACATCTCATCATGATCGGCAAGCTCTTCCGGTCAAAAATGTCCACTTGTCTATAAAGTCCTCTAGTTAAGAACATCCATTTCTGTGCACATGGATCCATCAAAATTTGCAATTTGCTAACAGGATATTTTGTTTTCACAGTTCACACTGAAAACACATAACAAACTTTACAGTGTTTGACTTAAAGATCATATCAGAATGACATTCTCTTACCTCCTGCAAAAACTTTTCACTCATTTGACTGAAATGGTGTCCTGGGGGCTTGATCCCAGACACCATCAACCCAGAACTGAAGACCCGTGGCTTTTGCAAGTCTGGCTTGTATTTCTCATAGAGGTTGGCAGATGGCTTCAGCTCACCACCTGCTGCCTTCTCCTCTTTGGGAAGAGACATGGTACATGTGGGCGGAACATAAGGAAGGCCCACCGGAACTAGCGAAGTGTCCACCTGGCCGAGGGCCTGAGGACTCCTCCTGATGTAGGTGATGATCTTGGGCCTCACGTGCTTGGGCTTGGGCAGAATGATGGGCTTGGGTTCTGTCCTTTCTTCTGTTTTTTCAACCTGGTGGCTCTCCATTCCCTCCTGTGAGGAAGGGGTATCCTCAGAATGTGGGAATACAGGTTCGGGGATCCCACTGGGGCAGGTGCTCTTGTCAGGCACTTTCGGGGGTGTGTTCAACAACCGCGCACTATCAGTGGGGGGTGCGGCAGCCGAGGATGACCTGGCATCCGCACCTAACGCGCCTAAGTCCTGAACACTGCTACTAGGTGGTGGAGGCTGGTGGGTCACATTCACAGTTGTCTCTGGATGGAGGGGTGCCAGGCCACTGAGAAGAGCACCTGCTCCCCCTGGGGTGCTTTCAGTCTTAGCTGCATTTTCTAGGAGGTTCCTATCTTCTGCAACAGATGTAGTGATCTCTTTGCTGTCCCCTACTTCTGAGTTGCTGCTCTGAGGGCCGAGGGGCTCAGGGACCCCAGTGTTGTGCTCTCCAACAGAAGGATCTAAAGTACAAACTGCCACACTGTCCATGTTCCCACTATCCAGTGCGCTCTCCTCACTGACATCTGAGGGCCTGCTGTCTGGTGGGTCATAAGGAATAAAAGGTACATGCCCATCACCCGCTGAAATGCCCAACTTCCTAGCTGCACTTGATGAAATTTTGCCAGTGGGCTGCTTTTCGGCAGCTTCCAAGGAAGCAGGGCCTTGTGTGGGGCTGGTCTGAAGAGAACCCTCCTCACCTAGGTGGACTGCTCTCTTGTCCTGCTCACTCCTGCCTCTTCCCACACGAGTGTGGTGGCCACTGCTGTGTGACAGGCTAAGGGCACCGGTGGCGGCCTCCTGCTGTGCTTTCCCACCTGGCTCCTTTCTCTCGAGGAGTAACACACTACCTTCCTTGGGGCATCCCAGACCCTCGGCCTGGATTGACTTTAACTCCTGCCCAGACTGGGGTGGGACAAATTTCAGCTCTGGCTTGAGCTCTCCCTTTCCCTGACCTAATTGTGCTTCTGGCTTACTCAGGACTCCCTTCAGTGCTGAAGCTGAATCCAGACCAGGCTCTGGAAGGGCCGAATGTGATGTGCTCTCATTGCTAACTTTCGGTCCATGTCCCCCCTCCATCTGGGTCTCTGAGGGGGTGGTCTCCTTGGTTGCTGAGGTAGATGGTTTAGGATGACGCACACTCTTTCCCTCTGAGGTACTGTCAGCTGGAGGAAGAGCTGCCCCTGGAGAGGGGGCAGTCAACAGCCTCTGCGGCCCCTCCCCGCCACTGGGCTCATGACGCAGGGCTTCAGGGGAGTCGAGTGGCGTGGGCTGCAGACGCTGCCAGGTCAGGCTCCCGCCACGTTCCCTTGTGGGCATGTCCACGACAACAGCAGAGCCACTTGCTCTTTCCAAAGAATGCCTTCTCAATTCCTCGTTGTCAAGGGTCTTTGCCAACTTATCCTTAGCATGCCGGGGAAGTTCAGCATCCCTTTTAGCCAAAACCTCTGGACTGGCCTCCGCCATAATGTTCCTCCAACTTGACAGACTTGGTCCCTGAACACTGCGAGGGGTCTGTAGGATATCTGTGCCTCTCTCCACCGTGTGCTCTTCATTTAGTCCTCCATGGACGGTCGAAGAAAATTTAAAATCTTTCAGGCTGGTGGGGCCAGACTGAGATCCTTTCCCAAAGCTCTGAAGTTGGTGAGATTCCTTATTGAAATGGGTACTATTCTCTGGCTCGCTTGAATTTGCATTTCCAATTTCATCTGTCCGGTCACGTGTCTCAGACTCATCATGAGAGGAACTGACCTCCAACATGATTTGATTGGCATTTGTGTCTCCCAGACTTAGGATACTCTCATTATTATTTTTCACTCCATTTCTGTTGTCCCGCAACTGAGCGTAACATGATTTCTTTGGAGCCACTGGGACGCTCATTTTCAACCCTTCAGGGGGGGCTGCTGGCCATGCAGTTCTACTTAATGGAAAGGAGCTTCCTTCAAGCTGCTATTTGATTAATAGGAAATTCTCAAGCTGCTTGTTGCCCCCTGACAATGTCACGCTGCAATACTACTTTAATCATTTTCAGAGCGGTCTTAAAACCAAGCATTGTCTTGACATACAGCGGGATGACTTATCTGTTAGGTTCCTGCTGAATGAGAGCCAATTAGTCCATAAGACCTAGAGAGAAATAAAAATAAAATCATGTTGTTGGCACTGACAAATAGAGATTCTTAGGGGAAAAAAACATGGAAAACACAGATTTATTCATCACTTTCATATTATTATTTCATTCACTCAGCCCTTAAATTTCTCAAAAACCTTTCTGATAGGGTGCCTGCTGGCCAAATATGGGGAAATTAAAACATAAAAATGATTGTTAGAAATGGATTATAAAACATATTAAATCTTAAATTCAAATTTTAAAAACCCACAGGTTCATATTGATACTGATTTAAAAGGCTGGAGGAGAAGAAAAAGCTCTTCTTCATAGAATAATACCAACTAACCTAACAAAAATCATACAGTTAGAAAAAAATCACCATTTTGCAATCACCAAAGTAATAATTATCTTGCAACAAATGGTTGCTAAAAACACCAGGTGAAAGATTGTTAGGGAACAGGATATTCACAGAATCTTAAGGTACCATTCTCCAGATTACTTTATTTTTATTTATTTATTTTTTGGGGGAGAGAGAGAGAGAAAGAGGAAGCGCAGGTGCACGGGAGCTGGGGGTGGGGAGGGGCAGAGGGAGAGGGAGAAAGAGAATCTTAAGCAGGCTCTACACTCATCATGGAGCCCAATGCAGGGCTCAATCATATGACCCTGAGATCATGACCTAAGCCAAAATCAAGAGTCGGACACCCAACTGACCGAGCCACCCAGGCACCCCAAGATTACTTTATTTCTTACAAAAGGAAAATTCTACCTTTACAATAGAGAAATCTGGTAGAAGCCACCTTAACCAAGTGATCAATTTTAACATCCATAATGGAAACTGATTCCATGTGTTCCTGATGTTAGGTAGTTCTCAGTGCTTCACATCACCTATGTAGTATTCTTGCTATAAATGTTCAACCTGAATTTAATCATGAGGAAATAATCAGGCAAATCTAAATAGATGGACATTTTACAAAATAACTGGCCTAAACTTACCTCCAAAATGCCAATGTGTATCTACATATAATGTGTGCTCCCTGACTGGATCTTAGATTTAAAAAAAAAAAGTTAGGGGCACCTGGGTGGCTCAGTCAGTTAAGCATCCAGCTCTCGATTCTGGCTCAGGTCATGATCTTGGGGTGGTGAGATCAAGCCCTACTGTATCGGGCTCCACACTCAGTGTGGAATTCTTAAGAGTCTCTGTCTTCCTCTCCCTCTCCCCTCCCTACCCCCTGCTCTCCCTCTCTCTCAAAAAAAAAAAAAAAAAAGTTAGCAAAGGACATTATTGGGACAATTAGAGATTTAATATGGGTTGTATATTAGGTCAAGGTATTTTATCAGTGTTAACTTTCTTAGGTGTATAATAGTATTGTGAATATATCAGAGATATTCTTTGTTCTTGGAAGAGACACGCTTTTAAACATGACATGCTTTTAGACATGGCACATGGTAACTTACTCTCCAATGGTTCAGCAAAGAGAAAACTGTGCATGTGTGCGTGTGTGTGTGTGTGTGTGTGTGTGTTTGTGAGAGAGAGAGAATGGAACTGTGCCAAAAGATAATAATTTGCAAACTTCAGTGATCCACTCTACAACACCTATAACTGTTCTACAGGTTTGAAAATGTTCAAAACGGAAGTTGGAGGAAATCCTATCCCAGCCTTCAGGTCCTGCATGGTCCAGCCCCCAAACACCTTTCCAGCCTCACCCCCTACTACTCATCCTCTTACTCTCCATGCTGCAGGCACACTGTCTTCATCCTTTACATTACTGGGCACCTCCTTCCCTGCTTTGGGGCCTTTGCACACACTCTTCCATCTGCACAGAATGTGGACTCTTCTCCCAACATTACCTAACTCCTTTGTGGTCTTAAGTTTGCAGTATGAATACCTCTTCCTCCAGGAAGCTTTCCTGGCCCACTAGAATAGATTAGGTCCTTCTATAATGAACTGTCACAACATCCTATATTTTTACTTAAAAAAAAAACCTTTTAAATGTGCTAGACACTGAAGAAAATATTGTTCAATACCTAGCATATGTATTGGGTACTTAATATGTATTTGTAGCATGAATGAATGACTATATGAATGAATGATGAAGATCAATGTTATTTCTGCCCCCAAAGAGCTTAAATCTAATATAGTATTTAAATTTTGATCAAAGTAGATTCACAGATCATCAGTAAATCACTCAATTCAAAGCTAACATTGATTTATCTACTATTGTGAGTGCATTTTATTAGGCACTGGGGATGGGAGAGTTTAAAAGTAACAAGGTTCTGCTCCATCCCCAATTCCCCCAGGGCGGATTCAACGTTAAAGTCTTCCACACCTTCCTCCTCATCCATACAAACACACATGAATACACATGTACACATTACCTGGGAGGCTGTTGTTATGTTTCTGCTGAAGTAGGTTACATGGCAACCCACTTGTCTCCCTTCATCACTGTTTACTATGTAACTTCATCTTTTCAAAAGATTATGTGTGCATGCATACAGACATAATCATGTATATACATACACATACATATATATGGATGGATGTGACCCACAGAATGACATCATGAACACCTGAGAATGAAGGACTGAAAAATCACCAATAATATGCAGCTACCTCCATGCTCCTCTCCAGCCCAGCCCCCTCCTCTCCTAATGTGACCTTTCATTGGACACCCTACCATTGGCGTCCCCCAGAACCTCAGCAGATAAAGCTCTTTTTCTTTCATTTCTTTTGCATCTATTATGTAAGCATGTACTTTTTACATAAATGAGATCATTTCCTATAAGCTGGGGGTTTTGTGTGTTTTATTTGCCCCTTTCTCCTCTCACCCAAAGACATATTAACATCCTAATCTGGGTCTTTCTATTCCTTTCCCCACGTTTGTCTAATCCTACCCAAATACACACACCCACACAGGAGCAGGCATTTCATTTCCTGCCATACTGCTCTTCTGTTCCATCCCTGTGGCACTGTCTCCATCCCCCTCCTCTCCTTCATCCCTATCTCCCACGTTCCTCTTCTCCTTCTCTGTCTTCTTCCAGGCCTGTCTTCAGTAAGCCAGGGGTGTCCTGGGTCCAGCCCCACCCCAATACAGACCTCAGGCCTAACCAAGATGCTCATACTCTGGTCACAGCCTCAGTTCCCTGACACAGAGGAGATTCTCAGTGAACCTATCTTTATTTCTTTATTCAAGTTAAAAAGTGTTTTCCTTGAAGATATACATATCCTCTGGGCACAGATATAAAAAGCATGTAGGCAAATCAGTAAGACAGCAGTTTAAAAGAACACTGTGCTCTCTGGATCAGAAAGCAGGTATCCCAGAAAGCCAGGGAGAGCAAGAGATCCCACAAATATGGGCCATCCACAGAAAGGGAGTGCCTCTAATTCTCTGTGGGCAGAATTATAAGCATGAGACCAAGAGCCCCCAGGTTTGAATTATCAAGGCTGGGAGAAAAAAAGAAATGAATTCTTCTCAACAATGATGAACAAAACCAGAGTACGGTACACTGCAATTCACAATATGATTGCTAGAGACTGACAAACAAGTGTCAAGTCCCTGTCTTGCTAGAAAGAGTTGTATTTTAATTTTTAATGAATTACATAATAGATGCTTTTTTCTTTGTCAGTGAGCAGCAAATGTTACTCATTGGTAAGGGAATGGAAAGCTAGAACCTCCTAAGGACCGAGTATAATTCTCAGTTAGAATACATATTCGTAAATTTTAATTTAAATTTTAAATTATATTTTTGTTTAGTCTTTAATTTTAATTTAAATTAGGCTATTTAATATTTGTAGTGGCTTCCAGAGATAGACCTTAACATCCCCTTGCTTTTTCTTTTCTTTCTGGGTAAGGACATGAAAGCACAGAGAGGGTAACATTCCCAAGGTCACACAGCTAAGAAGTGAAAGGGCAGGGACTGAGATAGGAAAGTAAAATCCATGCAGAAAGTGGAAGCTTTAAAAGGAAAAGCTGTCTGTTGGTGAAACTGTACAGATCACACAGTAAGAATAAAAGGAAAAGACACTATCATAAAGACCAAGAATAGAAAAGCAAAACCAGAAACCAAAAAAGGAGAGAAAGCTCACACAAGAAAAGAAAAGCATTTAAAAACCTTCTCCAATTATAGAAGGCGAAATTATGTACAGGAGGTAATGTTTCCTGTTTCTTTCCCTTCTTTCTCAGGCTTCACACCTTCCTCCTAGAGTTCCATCATATGGCCAGAAGTCAGTCACAGGGTCGATATGAACAAGTTTTTATTTATGTTTTTTTCTGGATCTGGACTTCAAACCAGGTTACCCTAAGATAAAGATTTTTTTCCAAAATACAAAACATGATCCTACAAATTCAGACTCATAATACAGGACTGTATGATTAAATAAGAAATACAAATATGTCAACCAACCGTGTTAACCGCCCCCCATGAGGTGCATTTTCCCAGAGTGAGGCATGCAATTTTCATTGTGCTTCACATCTGTTACTATAAAAAGTTACAAATGATGACCTTAGAGGTAGATGGTATTTTATCTTGGAAAAAAATCCATTAATTAACTCCAAAAGGAATTTAAAGATTTTATAGGCTCATAAGCTATATGAGGCTTAAGAGCCTTCCAAGTATCGCTCCTAGTGCTGGGGTGAAAATCCCAGTGTCAGGAGATCCGTCAGCTTTCTTGACAGCCCATCAGCCCTCCATGCAGAGCCACCATCAGACTAGCCCACAGTGGAGATCCACCTCTTTAGAGCAGTACAATACAATTCTCCTCCCACCAGAAACAACCCTGCAGGTATCTGTAAAGAACTACTATGCTCCCTTCCTCCTCCAAACTTATTCTCCTTATTAAAGAACTCAGATTCTCCCAACTATTGGAGCAGGTTTAAGACACTCCCACCATCTAAATACACACCCCAGGGAGACTGAAGTCCCTCCTAAACAGGATACTCACACCTGCACACAATACTCCAGCTCTCGGGGCATCATCCAGGGTCCTGTGAAAGCAAGACCTCCATTCACTTAGTTATACCTCTAACCACATGATCTAAGAGTGACCATCCGTGGCCACATGAATCACCCTGTTAATTCCATATCATCAATTAAAATGCCAAAGTACCCTATGAGTCACTGGTAAACTACAGAGACTCAATCCTAGAAATCTGTAACTGGCTTTCAGCATCCACGGGTAGGACCATGAAAATGTACCTCTGGAACTTCATCTTGTTGGTCTAGGTCCATTGTTCTATCCTATTTAAAACTTTTTGGGCCCATCCTTAATTTTTCATCCAAAATATTTGCAATCCATTCTGTTTGCATACCATCTCTGAAGAGGTATATGTGCCTTCCTGATTATCATTCATTTCACTGATACCAATGTCAGCAAAACAGGGCAGGGGACAAAGCAGCAGCACCTGGCACCAGGGGGAAGTCACTCCATGAGGGTCCTCATCTGCTGATCAGCATTCCATGGGCACGTTCACACAGGCACCCCCCACCCACTGGGCCCGGCAGTTACTACACATGTCTCCACGCTGTCCACAAGAATGTTATAAGAGGAGAAACTTTTGTCAAACGTGTTGCTGAAATAATTATAACATTGCCTCTCTCCAACAGAGAAAGAGAGTAAATGAAAGTGAAGAAATCTATTGCAGCCTGTTCTACACATTACCCAGTGTTCTTCCTAAGGACCACTGTTCATTATTTTCAGTACTCATAACTCAACAATTACCAGTGCTTTTTAAAATACAACATGGGCTCAGCATCAGGTACACCAGCATGTAGTCTGAGCACTACATTGTCCCCTTGCCAACAAACAAAATGTCTTTGCCCATCTTTATCAATCAGGCATGGCTTTAGCTCTCCCCAGCTCACAGTCTCCAATGATGGGTTTGACCATCTCATCCAGAACTCTTTTGGTTGAATGCAGATACATCATTTCTGAATCATTAAGTGGACTTATTGATAACATCTTCATCCTCATCTGCAATCTCTTCATCCATCTTGCACTTCAATTTCCTGATAGCATGTTTGTTCTGTCCAGCACAGCAGGAAAGGCATTCTCAGATAAAGAGAAACTCAGTAGACCCACCACCTCTGTGCCACCCACTAACATGATCGGGAGTGAACCTGGCTGAATGACAAACTTCTCAGCCTGACATTCAAGGTCTGATGAAGCCATATATATGCTAAATCCTCCTTACTCTTCTACGTAAAATTATACTCGCACCCAACAGCTTCACCTTCTGAGCTCAAGGGCCACCTCCTCCGTAAAGACTTTCCTAAATTTTCTCTCCCATTCCCTTCCCAAAAAGATGAAGAGGCTAGATATTGTCTCTCCATGTCCTGAATCCCCAGATCTTTTCCTTTTAGCACTATTAAACTATGCTTTTTAAATTATAGTTATGTATATCCTATTTTATTATAGTTAAGTGTGCCTTTTTATTAGTTACATGTGTCTTACTTTTATTATAGTTACACCTGTATGCCTAATTTCTTATTAGGTTGGAGGCTAACAGCTCAGACACTTCTATTTCCCATGCAGCGTCTGGGACAGGACTTTGCACGTAGTAGGCACTTGGGATGAAGCAATCTCTTCTCAACTGGAGCTCAAAATGGCAAATGTCTAAATCACTTTCAGGACAGCACAGGCTCTATTTTTTTTTTTTTTCTTTTCAGTCTTCTAAGATGGAGATTCTAAAGCCACCCTTCCCAGCTGAGTAACTGATTAGGCACTCTTACCCCAGGAAGGTTGTACCAGAATATTCAAGGGAGATTATGTAGAAAAATACATTCTGATCATCATTATCTGATTTATATTTGCTATAATATTTAATTTGAAAATAAAGTTCAGAGGATTTTCACGTTATTAAAAAGGGGGCTGGGTTTTAAAAGATTGAAAAACAGTGTTACCCAGCCTTCTTTAGCTGCCAGGTCTGCTGTGGAATGCTTTATCAGTGTGTGAATTTTCATATAAATGTTCAAGCGCTGTGCCTTTGAATACAAATGCAATTCCATCCAACTTAATAAAATGTATCTGCCAAAGAAGCTCCAGCTGCAACTCCTACCATGCGATAAATTATCCTTCAGAACTTTAGGATACAGAGAAGTGTATAAGATAGGAACCCAATATTTAACAGTAAATATAACAACAATGCAAAAAAGTCAAAATCCCAAATTTCAGATTTCAGTTGACATTTTTATGGACCATATATCTGGGGTCTATAATGTTCCACCACATTTAGTAGGCTAATTTTATGTGAAGTTACTTGCAAATCCTTACCTATATGTCAATGTATTCATCTGCTTTAGAAATCATTCCTCTGCATTTTCTGCAATTGTAATTACTTAACAATAGCCAGGTTCTTGGTCCTATCATAAGGCTATGTTTATTTTCAACAGGCACAAGTATAGGTATCCTAAAAGGTGGTGCACAGCAGACCAAATGTGTTACAAGTTGTTTCACTACGATGTGGTTAAAAGCTGAATTACTGGTTGAGGAATGATGGTAAGGGATGTGTTCAGGGATGCTGTAGCTATCTATGGTGCTGAATTCTGTGAAAGCCTGTGGAATCATGGCTTATCTATGTACATGACATGAGTAGTACTTCACATTTTATTCTAATATAGAAACAAGACTGTGCTTGGAAAGAATATATATGTATTTTTTTTCAGTAGCACAGGCTATTTTATTTTTATTTTACGTCAGTAAAAAGAGTGAAGAAGAATATACACATAAATGAAATGCTGCTATGTGCCCCTTTATACAGAGCCAAAAAAGGGGGCAACATGACTTTTCATTGGTTAGATCATTCTTACATTTAAGCAGAACATTAAATTGTTATCTAAAGTTTCTCCAATAAAAACTTTGCATGTTTCTCTACAATAAGCCTCATTTGCATCTGCCAACAAAAAGTATTTGTTTTCTCTTTTAAAAAATGAATCCTTCCCTTCCACGACAGAATTTCACCCAATAAATATAGGGTGTTCATTTCTTGCCTATTATGCTTAATAATTATTTTGTTTTGTTTTGTTCTTAAATAATTTTTTTTCCAAAATGGAAAACTTACGTTGCCAATTATAAAAAAAAATGGATCTTGTATTTAAAAAAAAGTTAAATATACCAAAGTCCCTTACTCCCACCCTAAGAACAGAGTTTGACATTCAGTACCCCAGATTTTTTTTTTTATACTCAGGGAATGAGTTCTATAACTCCAGTTTTTCACTTTGCATGTCATGGACACCTCCTCACATAAATACATGTAATAAATATTCTTTATCATTTTTAACAATGGTCACTTTTACTATAATTTACCCACCAATCTCCCTATTGTTTAGACTTTACATTGTTCTCAGTTTTTGCCTTTTAAAATAATTTTTCACAGGAAATTGCTGAATGCTTATCTTTATTGAATCTCTTATTTTCTTAGGCTCTATTCCTTTTTTAATTAATTTAAATTCAATTAGCCAACACATAGTACATCATTACTTTCAGATGTAGTGTTCAACAGTTCATCAGTTGTGCATAACACCCAGTGCTCATCACGTGCCCTCCTTATCTTAGGATCTATTCCTAAAGGTAGAAGCTCTGTGTAAAGAGGAATGCATATTTGCATTTTAATACACAACTCTGAGCTCCATGAGGGGTTTTGTTCTCTTTATAGTTGCCTCTCCTGTGCCTAGACTACATGCCAGGGCCTGGCACATAATGGATGCCCTGTAATGAAATGAATATACACTGCTCTCAAGAAAAAAAGTCTCAGTCTTCATTCTACCCCTCTCTCTTTCTATTTCTTGCTCCATCTCCTCTCTCTCAAAACTTTGTAACTACGGGGCGCCTGGGTGGCTCAGTTGGTTAAGCGACTGCCTTCGGCTCAGGTCATGATCCTGGAGTCCTGGGATCGAGTCCCGCATCGGGCTCCCTGCTCAGCGGGGAGTCTGCTTCTCCCTCTGATCCTCCTCCCTCTCGTGCTCTCTGTCTCTCATTCTCTCTTCACAAATAAATAAAATCTTAAAAAAAAAAATTAAAAAAAAAAAAAAAACCTTTGTAACTACAATGACCAGATCATTTATCATTCAAATAGGGACACCTTTTTCTTGCTTAGGAATTTTTTCGATTTTTTTTTAAATTAAAGTATCATGTTTATACAGTAAAATTCACTCTTTTTACTGCACAGTTCTGCAATTTTGGCCAACGTATACCATCCTGTGACCAACACCAGCACAATCAAAACAAAGAACAGTTCCACAAGCTCTAAAAACTCCCCCAAGCCCTTGTGTAAGTCAACCATTCGGTGATTCCCCAGCCCCTGGCAACCAATCATCTGGTTCCTGTTCTGATGATTTTACCTCTTCCAGAATGTCATTTAAACGTCACTACACAGTATGCAGACTTTGTGTCTAGCTTCTTCTGTGCATCTGAGATTCAACACGGTGTTGGTCTATCAGCAGTTTGTTCCTTTCTATGGCTAAACAAGTTTCCATGCTATGTACCACAGTTTGTGGTACAGAGACGCTTCACTGACTGAGCCACCCAGGTGCCCTGAAGTGAAATTATTTTTAACAGCAAACATGGGAGACAAGCTCTTTCCAGAATTCTGATTTTTATCAAGAGAATGAGATAGTCATGTTTAAGGACCTGTCCACACAGAAGACCTCCTGACTGCCTCCTGCCTCCCGCCTCCCAATGCCCATCCCCAGCCCTTCCAAGCCCCCCCTTTCTGGATTATTGGTGCCATCATCTACCTCATCACCAAGGCTGGAAACCTAAAAGCTTCCTTGGCCCTTTCCTCTAAATCACACCCCACCAATCAGCAAGGGCTATCAGATGGACTTCCCAAGGTCATCAACCCATCGACTTTTCTCCCTCTCTGCCACCACGTCATCTCCCACATAAACCACTTACAAATCTCCTACCAGATCTCCTGGCTTTGAATCTTGCTTCTCTAATGAGCCATTTCCCCTTCACAAGGCATCCAGAGTGGTATGTTGGCATGTGAATGGTCATTTCACTGCCACAAACCCTCCCATGGCCTCCTCACTTGGACCTGTGTGGCCCTTTGTGGCCCTGCAAAACCTCTCCCCACCTCACACCCCTGCCCTGCAGCTTGCCTACAGGCTTTGCATGGCTCATCACTGCTTACACATTCCATGCCTGGCTCTCCACACAGCTGGACCCTTCTTACGTTATCAGGTTGGTCTTAAATGTGCCCTTCCCAGACAGGCTTTCCTGGAAGTTCATTTTTTGCCCACAGCCATAGTCCTTGCTTCTTCCACAGCCTTCCTTAGTTATTCTATGTGTTTATTTGTTCATTGCGTTCTTCTCCCAATAGGACACAAGCTCCACGAGGACAAGGATCATATCCACCCTGCTCACCACTGATCCCCAATAACCAGGACAGTGTCCAACACACTGTAGGCACTCAATAAGTATTTTTGACTTATGGTAGCATAATGGAATCTTTCCTAACTTACTTAGCTCTTTGGGTAATGCCTTGCTGAGCATGTATCCATCACAGAATATCACTGAATATTTGAGATGGAAAGAAACAGAGACACCAATTAGTTCAAACCTCTCATTTTACATGAGGAAGCTGCAGCCCAGAGAGAGTCCAAGTCCACCAGCTGAGACCTGTCACAGTCATGTGGGGGCTGGGCTCCCCACGTCCAGGCTAGCGCTCATCCCCCTCTTACAGACCGTGGCCTCCCCAAAACAGGTGAGAGGAAAGTGAGAGAAAAAAGGCAACATGGATAAGGATTCAAAGGGCTCTGAGACACATCCAACTGATTGAGCACCAACTGATAGAAAACACAGGACAGGGAACAATAGGAAATCAAAGATAAATAAAAGAAAGGTCCAAATCCTCAGAGAAACCACAATTGTCTGAGGGAAAGGGGATATAATGTATAGACAGCTAATAACTGTGGTCATAAAAGCAAGGCAGGGTGTAATAAAATACGCTGTCAAAGACAAATTCTAAGCACCACATAACAGCAAGAAGGAAGCAGAAATTACAATAAGGGGCTGGGGGAAATTAGATCTTTGCTCCTTCTTGCAATTTATGAATGTGTGCATGTGTGTTGTGTGTGTGTGTGTGTGTGTGTCTGTGTATGTAGACAGTTTGACAAAGACTCCAGCCAGTCACCAGATACACACATACACCAGAAGTATTATGGAATTCAAGGCCTGGGTTTTGGATTTGTAGGTGATGCTGGGGTCACATTTCCCCCATTTTTCCCCCAGTGACACAGTTCCTTACCACGTCTTTACCTGTTTTCCCCTAGTGGTGAAGGACTAAGAAAAAGAAGCCTCCCAGCAATTGCACTACTAGGTATTTATCCAAAGGATACAAACATAGTGATTCAAAGGGGCACGTGCTCCCCAATGTTCATAGCAGCAATGTCCACAACAGCCAAACTATGGGAAGAGCCCAGATGTCCATCGTCAGATGAATGGATAAAGAAAATGTGATATATATATACACACACACACACACACACACACACACACACAATGGAATATTACTCAGCCATCATTGACCTAGAGGGTATTATGCTAAGCAAAATAAGTCAATCAGAGAAAGAATTATATGATTTCACTCATATGTAGAAATTAGGAAACAAAACAGAGGATCATAGGGGAAGGGAGAGAAAAATAAGATGAAATCAGAGGAGGAGACAAACCATAAGAGACTCTTAGCCATAGGAAACAAACTGAGGGGTCCTAGAGGGGTGGTAGGTCGGGGGATGGGGTAACTGGGTGACGGGCATTAAGGAGAGCACTTGATGTAATGAGCACTGGGTGTTCTATGCAACTGATGAATCACTGAACTCTACCTCTGAAACTAGTTATATACTATATGTTAATTGAATTTAAATAAAATAAAATAAAAATAAAAGAATTCCAAGTCTAAAAAAAGAAAAAGAAAAAGAAGTTTCTATGAAACTCAAATCTGCTTGCTCCAAAAAGGATTTCATGAGGAAAGGGGATTATCCATGGATCTCCTATCTGCTTACCAGAAAAACTGGGACTTATCTGTTCTGGTGAAGGAAGAAAAGGATGTCATCCAGTTTAAAAAACTAGCAGTTTAAAAGGTAGCAACAACAACCGAATCTCACTATCAAGAGTTGGTGATAAATTCTCTGCTGCTCCTTGAGACCGCTGAGAAAAGCTGATATACTGAAAACTAATATTCTATCTACAAAATACCAGATAGCATCCAAACTCTTGCAATAACATTATTAGGTACTGGTGTTTATTAATAGGAGACTAAAAAGAGACAAAGACATTAAATTTAGATGAAATCAAATACTTTTTGATTTAAGAAAATGGAAATGTATTTACATATGGGCATTTCCACTGGCATCCCAAGGGCTCAGTCAGACAAGGGTTTTTGTTATAGTCTTGTTGGAGAAGTGTTTTAAAAATTGAGTTCCAGCGTATGCTTGCAACGCAAGCACTTTCTCCTTCTCCAGTGGCTATCTGGCCTTTCAATTCACACCTGGTTACTTCACTGCCTGGCACCAGAAGGCAACTGAAGACCTACTCTTAGAGCATCTCTTCTTGTTTACCTGCCCAAGTACTGATATAACACTGTGATATTCCTTAATGTATTTCTTGCTTCATTTCTAACCACAAATACCTGATGTGAATATTCTCCACAAACCCACTCCCTTCATTCTTTCCTACCACTAGTCTTATGGCCCAATCTGCTTCTATAATGTGGATGATGGGCCAAAGAGTTACAGGAGAATATTTAAATCTATCTGAGCAGGTGGGGCTGATTCCTGGAGGAGGGGTGAGGGGAGGGGAGAGTTGACTTCATGCAAGCTGAGAGGGCAATACAGGTATTTCCTCAAACTCCTTTGGTGGGCCCCACTCAACCCAGCTTCTCCAAATGGGTTTATTTCAAACCAGTAAGCATGCCTGAGCTGTACATCCTTGACTCTCTTCTGTGTGTGTGTTTAGGCCCTGAAAATGGATGTCAGCATTATGATGGGGATGGCACATGACCCTCATTTATCTGTAGGAGTGCAGGCTGTAAACCTCAGAATGTTGGCGATCTGAAAGGAAGCAAGAAACCTTTCTAACATCATCAGGGATAAAGTGAGAATCACCTCCAGCTCAAAAGCCTGGACCGGGTCACTAAAAACGGGGCTCTTTCAAATCATTTTCTTTCTGGAAAGTGAATTTCTTTTTTCTTTCATCAGAAGCACACAACCTATCTTCTACCATATGATCTAGAGAGCTAGAATGATGAACTTAAAAATTTAACACCCTGATGCAGCCCAAGCAAAAAAAGTTTGCAAACAACTGGAAAGCAAATAAATCAACTGCATGGTGAACTGCCAAAACCTTCAGCTGAACGAAAAGGTATTTACTTTCACATCCCAGGGCTTTTTGTTCGAAGCCTCTGTATTTTCAGTAATTACACTATGTAATGAACAAGGCATTTTGGATGACCGTGCTCGGAATGTCTTTATCTTTAAAGAAGAGATAAAGAAATGAAGATAAGCAGAAAAGGAAAGAATATATCACTTAGTTTGGAACAGATTTGGCCTATTTCTCTTGCAAGAGAAATAAATGATATATGCAGAAGAGAATGAGTAGTTTTCCTATACAGTTGAAGTAAAGGAATGATTTGCTTTTGTTAACTTGTAGGAATCCTCCATTTCACCAGAACTTGAAGAAAAATAGTAAAAAACAAAAAACAAAACAAAAAAACAAACAAAAAAACCCCATATTCCCAACCAAAATCAAGATTGCTTTCTTAAAGAGTAACATGTCAGTGTGTATTTGAATAGCACCCAACCTATAATCCCAGGGTGGAAAACTGGCTTGCTAGCATTTCCGGGATAAGGCACAGGCTTCATGCATCTTAATGATCAAAACAGACAAATTTCATAAGCACAAAAATCAAAGATTCCCAGAAAGAACCAACCTGAATAAGCAGAATTTTAACGGGCATGTTTTAAAGATCTAAAGTCACAGTTTAGAAATTCACTGTTAAATAACATGAGACCCCCCAAATCTATTTTAATCAAAGACTTTCAAAGAAATGCCATAAGTCTCATGCTTATCTTTCAAATAAAACTGCCAAGAAGCTTCTTATTGATCCACAATCACATCCTCTTCTATGTATGATCTGTGTGGCATGGGAAAGGGAACAAGGTGTTAAAATGCCCTCCCTGACTCATGGTCCTGACAGCTTCCAGAAAGGCCCCTGACCCCGTGTCCCTGGGCACTTCTCCTCTGACCTGGGCAGCTCTCCAAGGCTGTAGAAGCAACCCAGACAGTCCTCCATCCAGTTTCTGGGACTAGCATGTCTACGCACGAACTAGCCTCCTCCAGAGAAATGTGTTCCAACTTTACTGGTAGGGGCCCTTCCTAACTAAAGTGTGGAGAGAGCTCTGAAGGGGAGGAGAAAACAAGAAATCTGCTCTTCATGGGAGCACTCTCTGACCTCAATAGGAGCCATGATGCAGTGAGCAAATCAGAAAACCCCTCCCCAGCAGCTTCCTGACCATGCAGACAGGCCGGGCATAGGGCTCCTGGGCATAGGGCTCCTAAGAGCAGACCTGCCCGACCCCAAGGGAAAGAAGTTAGAGTGGCACTAGCCCGAGGAGGCGAAGCTCTGCAGCCTGAGTCAGGAAAGAGGCAAGGAGAGTGGTACCCCTCTATGACAGGTCCTCTCATTAATGAGAAAAAAATAAAGTAATACTGGACAATTGATACAAATTCACTATTCCCTGCCAATTCTCCATTCCCTGCCATGGAGGCCAGAGGAGAAAAGACAAGAGAAAAGAAAAGGAAAACCCAAAGGACACTAAAGGAGAAAATGAAAATTTAGGGAGCAGTGATTCACTACTTCTTTGCTTGGAATCCCGTGTGTGTGTGTGTGTGTGTGTGTGTGTGTGTCCACATTTGTAAAAGTTTTATAGCTTTTCATCCCCATTCTACAGCAACACCCCCAGCTTACAAGAAAGGCATACAACACATAATGCATGGCTCCAGATGCCCATCTCATTCCTAAATATTAATGAGCGGCTAGGAACTACCAAATATGTAAGAAAGCATATGATAAAAAAGACAAGGCATTTAAGAAATACCAAAAGCAGGAGAAAACCATTTAAAATTTTGTTTTAGTTTACATAAAACCCACTTTTTGGTGTATAGTTCTAAGTTTTGACAAATGTACAGAGTAGCCACCAACACAATCAAAATACATTACAGTTGTATCACCCCAAAATTCTCTCATGTCACCCCTTTGTAATCAGCCTCTCAACCACCAATACTGATCTATTCTCCAATCCTGTAGTTTTGCCTTTTCCAACATCTTATACAAATGTAGTCATAAAGCATGTAGCCTTTGAAGTTTGGCTTCTTTAACTTTTAATATGGATGAATGCAGATAACAGCATCACTACTATGTTATTAATAACAGTATTTTATTAATATAATTTGTGGTGATTATATGAATATTGTTAATATTCATATAGGATGCATATTGCTTTCTAGATCTATCCGCATTATTACATGTGTCAATAGTTTGTTTCTTTTTATTGCTGAATGGTAGTCCACTGTATGGCTGTACCACAATTTATCCATTCACCAGGTGGAGAACAGAAGAAAACACCTCAGAGTTCTAGTTAATTCTCTCAGAGATATGAGTGTCTATAAAACAAGAAAGGGACAGAGAATAAATAAGAGCCCACAGAAATGAAAAAAATATGACAATTAAAATGTAAAAGTCAATAGAAGGCTTTAAAGACAAAATCTAGGAAATCTCTCAGAAATTAGAACCCAAAAAGGAAAAACTAACAAAGATAGAATAATTAGTGCACCAGAGTAGAAGTTCTAAATTCTAATAGAAATGCAGAAAGAAAGAAAAAACAAGAACAGAGAAAACACAAAGTGAAAATTACCAAAGAAACAGAATAAGAAATTCTTGGCACCAAAGAACACAAGTTTAAAAGGGCTCACCAAGAGCCTAGAAAATAAAAATTGGCATGTGGCAAGGCACAGTATCATGTAATTTTAGTGCCCCAGGAATAAAAAGAAGTTCCAGAAAGATAAACTAGATCGCAGATAAAAGGAATCATACTGGCAACAGATTTCTGAACAGTAATAACAAATATCTAAAGTCAGAGGAGTGATGTTAACACTCCAAGCAATAACGATTTTACTTAGAATTCTATATCCTGCTAAACTATCAAATCAAGTGTGAGTACAGAATAAATTCATTTTCAAACATGCAATAATTCAAATACATTTATTTCCCAAACCTCTAAAGAATATGCTTCTGAAAAATGAACAGATAAGTGAAGAAGTCAGGGGATCCAGGAGAGGGGGACCAAAAGGAAGCCCCAAGAAGACAAGGGTACCCAGGTCCAGAGATAAACCAGTTCAGACTGGAACAGAACAACACAAGGGTATAGGAGGCAGATCACATGAGAAAAATGCAACTGGTGGCCCTGTTGTGTTTGGATATTTGTGTTTACTAAGCATTCTGCAGGTTCTTAGAACTCTTTTCTCTGACAGGGGAGGCCGTTTCTTCTTTGTTTGTCTAAGAACAAAGAAATCTTCTCCAGAAACAACCCCTACAGGCTCCCCCTTGCAAGGCAGGGAAGTGGGCCATGGTGACTGGCTTGGCAATATCAGAAATTACTGAGTCAAGTGCAAAGGAGCAAACATCAGAACAAAATCAGGCTCCAGCCAGCAAGGAGGAAGAGGACGTGGTTGTCGGACAGCAACTGGCAAAGCCCCCATGTGGCAAGTATTAATCTGAGGGGGCAAAAATGACATGAGAAAATAAAAGACTCATCATAGTACACTAATGGGATCATCAGTAAATTATATGCAATCATGTACAGAGTTACTGCTGATTTACCCAAATTTTGGAAGGCTGGGGAAAGGGAAAGCGTGGGAGTCTGCAGTAGGAGAGATGAACTCCCCACTGCTGTGAGGAGACACCAATGGACGATACCCAAGAAAAGATCAAGAAGTAGAGCATATTTGGGTAACAGTGGGGCTGGAGATCAGAAGAAACCACAAAATGGTTTGAAACCTGTAGCCTCTGTGGAGTAGGATTTGAAAGAGGACTGCTATTTCTTGTTATAAGCTTTTTATCATTATAATAAAAGTTAAAAAAATTTAAACCACTGATTCCTTATGGAATATTTAAAGAAAACGGAAGCAAAGTGTGAAGATTTAGAACATTTTAATCAAGAACTAAAGTTATACACTCATTGAAAAGATCCACAGAGTGACTTTTCAGTTTTGATCTAAATTTAAAATTAAGTGATCTAAGGTGATCACTCTATTGGATGCCCAGAAACCAACAGATTGGCTGTTCTTACCAAAATGACAAGACAGCTGAAGCTGAAGCTGAGTCAGCAGGAGGAAAAACACTCAAAATTCTGGTTTGCTCACAGAACAGCAGACCCTAGATTCACTAGTGACCTGAACAGGTGAATTGAGACGGCATTCCTTCTGTCCGTGAGCTCAACAGATGAATTTTGAAGGAATGCTCAGCTTGTTTGAGGAAGTCAGAATTTCAGAAGAGAGTGATAGATTTTGATACATCTAAATCAAATTTTAAGATTTTCCAGCTGCCTGTGGAGTGGCAACTCAGAATGTCTCTGAATTACCAGCATGTTCTATCAGACGTCATGCCACCTAGAAGACACAGTCCCCCTGTATCATTACTTAGAAAGATAATAAATATCTGCCTATTGTCAGAATGCCATGTGACCACCACAAACATAACTCAGGTCCTCCGGAATAAGGAATAAGGTCCTCTGGAGTGTGGCACCCTGTGCTTTGGATAGGCTTCTGCCATCCTCTGGTTATGTCATCGTTCGCCAATCTCAGCCCGTTTCCTCAACTGCATTTTAATGTCACCTAAAATAGCCACTAGTAGTAGCAGGTTCTCAGGAGGCTGGAAGTAAGACATGTAACACATGGGTGAGGATTAAAGAAATTATGGTATTACCGCACTGCATGAAAAAAATACGTACAGCCTCACTGCTACGCGGTTGCCTAGGCAACAGCAAAGGTAACGCCCACAGGTACAAGAACAAGTTTGGGAGCTGTGTGCTCTTGCTTGTTCCTATCAGCACCTGGGCAGAGTGCCCTGGGTTCACACCTAACTTTTGCAGCAGCTCTGAGCATCCTCCCTTTTCCCTTTGCTCTTCCCTCTCTCTGCCCATTCTCAACCTCAGCTCTAGAGCTGCTCCCACCTCCACCCACCCTCTGGCTATGTTGTCACTCTGCCCCCCCCCCCCCCCCCCCCCGCCTTTCCCCCCCCCCCCCCCCCCCCCCGACTCTAGAACTTACACAGCCCATCAACACAGGATGAACATTAAGTTTCTGTTCCAGAGACTAGCTCCCTGTACAGCAAAGCACTGGTGAAAGTGTCCCTTAGGCAGAATCCCATCTTTGAAATGATTGGCTATAATCGGATTAAGAATTGGTACCATGGACCATCTGCCAGGACAGAGAAATAGTGTCATTTTGAAAGAAGAGATTTCATAATACCATTCCTTTTCAACATTATCTCCTTGGCACACATTCCTGGAGAGCAGATTCCGTGCTTAGCAGAGTCTCAGTAGTACCTGCAAGCACTCTGATGAACAGTATATACTAAGCACTAGGTTAATTTTGGTTAGGAAGAAGCAGGGTGGCAACTGTAACATGTAGACCATACTATGCCCGATGCGCCCCTGCCAAAGCCAAGTTCCCTGCTTGATTGTGGCCAGAGGCCAAGGGCCTACACTTTGCCTTGCTCAGGGCACTTATCCCCTTCTGTCCTGATTGTGCATGGTTATTTCTGGGTGTGTCCCACCTCCTACACCTCCCCACCCTGCTTTGTTCTCAAGACCCGGTGGCTTGGTAGGGCGGGGTCCTTGCCTTTCAGCATCTGGAAATCCCTCTACCAAACCTTTTGAGGAATAGGCACTCCATCAAACTCTGCTGAATCACAGATAAAGCTTGTGATTTCTGATGGGGGGATGGGTGAGCACTACCCACCAGGCTGTGTTTGAATTGTGCCCTCCCCCCCACCCCCCCCACCCCCGCCCAGAACTCCCACATCCCTCTCAGCCCACACAGATGCTAGGAACAGGCAAAGAGGGGCATCCTCACTGCAGGAATGCCCTTCCCCCTCCCGGTCTGTAAGTCTGTGCCGTCCCCATGTCCCCATGACCTAATCAGCCGCACCCAGGGGCACACTGGGTGGCAGGGAAATCCCTCTCCCCCTTTCTGAACTCCAACTCCTTTGCTCCTTGGAACCTCTATCAGGAACCAGGCACCCATGTTCCTCTGAATCCCTACACATTTTCTTAATTCCTTTCTCATGATCCGGATAGCTTTCTACCTGGTACAACTATTTTCTACACCCTTGTCTTTTCTTCTCTACTAGAGTTTCATTTCCTTGCAACCAGGAGCCCCACCCAGCTCATCTCTGTGTCCTTCAAACACCTGGCAAATGGCCTCATCCAGGGCAGGCTCCCAGGCATATTTGCTGAAATGAATATTCCTGTTTAATAGGTGTGAGAAATTAAAACCCTGCTACTTTCTAGCAACTGTCCTGGATTTAAACTTCCCTGGAAAGCTATATAAACAAACATTCTGAACTATTATATTGGGTACTTTCCAATGATACAATTGGATACTCTGTTTGTAAACCACAAAGTGTTTCTTTTCATTACACAACAGATTCATACTTTCTTCTTTTTTGCCTATTTTGGTGTCAAGGTAGTAAGTGCCATTCTTCCAGGATCTACTTGACAATCACTTAAAGACCACAATTGTAAAAAAGGTCCAGTACATAAATAAGCATTTTGTGCATAAAGCTACTCATTGGGAGTATTTTGAATATACTGCACAGAAAATACTGTAGGGCAAGATTTTTAAAGTGGAATCAATTTAGTAAGTCATGACCCACATTTTAAAAAATGAGAATGTAATAGCCATGGGTAAATATTTCTTCCTGGATACTTTTTCAGTTAAGACTACGTGTGTATGTGTGTGTGCATGCATATCCTTTCTGGGTTGCAGACAAATATGTTTGAGCAACACCGTTGTAGTGGTATTTGTCATTGTTTCTGCCTGCTGGGAACCAAACCAACTTCCTATTTTTGGGTAATTCTCAGTGCTGTCAGTTTGGTGGAGGTAGGGAATCTCCATCCCATTCAAGAGGCAAAAGGAGGGAACTCCCCATCCCGCTACCTCCGGGAAAGTGAGCCAGGCCTGGTCAAATGGACACTCTCACTTGGGACTCTGAATCTCAGCACAATACACAAAGACAGAGATGACTGCGAGGTCAGATGTGACACAGCCCTGTGAGCAGCAGCTGCAGGAGCAGAGGTGGTACCTGGGGCTACAGCAGGGGCAGAATAAACAGTTGGCCCAGACCAGGCAAAGGACCGGGATTTGAACTAGGACAAAAGGCGTTAAAAACAAATCCCATGGACACCTTCTGCATGAACTTCATGGAAGAGGGGCAGAAGCATATGAGACAGGCAATCCAAAAACGAGCTGAAAAGGTCCAGTGGAGACCAGCTCAGACCAAGGTTAAGAACATGAACTCTGGAGCCAGACTCTCTGGATTTGAATCTAGACTGACCTGCTGGGTGAACCTGAGTTACTTAATCTCTCTGTGCCTCGGTTCTGCCATCTGTAAAATGGGAATAATGATAGTACCTAACTCAGAGTTGCTGTTATGAGAATTAAATTAGCAAATATATGCAAAGGGCTTTAAAAAATGCCCCGTACCCAGTAAGCAGAGTAGGATTGTTTGTTGAAAAAAATTTAAAGAAAAAAAGTCCTCTCCAACCCAACTGCTATAGCAAAGCTGTCGCTTTGGGTCTAATTTGGGGAGTGAACTTCTAGTATGTTGTTCTTCTTGGGCTACCTTCACTCTACTTTTAGTCACTTGAAATTCTGTAGGCAAAGGCTTTCACAGCAGGGTCTATGGACGATTTAGAACCTAATCTTTAAATATCTCGCTTACTCACATTATCATTTGTGAATTTATCCAAAGCCAAAGTTCAGTGACACTTACTACCTGGCATCACTGGGGAACTTAGGTGTTCCACATAAGTTAATTTTCTAGCAACTGAAGCATATCTAAGAGCCAATGCACATAAAAGTTTGAATTATGTTAATGGCTTGTAAAATATATTGTATACTTTCCTACTTTCTTCAAGTAAAATAATTTAGTATTTCCATGTGGACTTCGGTTGATCATTTTAAATGAACATCAGTCATTGGGCTAATGCTGTATTATAGTGATGGTGTTATGGATTAACCACTGCGGTTTAAAGATCTGTTTGCCCCTAAATTATTATCTCAAATAAAACTATCTCTTTTACTTTAAGTTTTTCTGCATCTTTCCCTGCTATGACTTAAAAATTATGTCTTGCATCTCTCACTATTCCTGCCTCAGAATATAACTTTTCTTACTTTTCTACAATCTGCAACCATACTGCCATAGATGTTAAAGGTATGTATAAAGCAAAATGGGTCCACTGTCCATTGACTCTGGTGTGGGCATGAGACTCCAATGATAGGCAGGAAACTTACACTGTAGATTGTGTGGAATCTATTCAGCCTACTCACTAAAAACTGCTCCTGGATTTTTACTGTTCAGAACAGCTGAGGATGCCAAAAGGGCATGTGGGTTTGACTAGTGATGAGTGACGACTGAAGGTAGGGAAGGTAAGCATCCTCAAGCCCCAGATTCGTTATGGAAGGCTACCTACTCCACATCCCCACTGTATTAGTTTCATATTGCTTCTGAGGCAAAGAACCATAACTTAATCGCTTAAAGCAACACAAATTTATTACCTTGTAGTTCTAGAGGTCAGAGTCTTACAGGCTAAAATCAAAGTGTCAGCAGAGCTGTGCTCCTGGAGACTTCTCCAGAGAATCTACTTCCTTGCCTTCTCCAGCTAGAAGCCGGGGAAATAGATTTCAGAAAATGCACAAAGATTACCCACACTCCTTGGCTTGTGGCGCCTGCCTCCACCTTCAAAGCACTTCACCCGACCTCTGCTTTGGTCATCAGAGCTCCCTCCTTGACTTTGGCATGCCTGCTTCCCTCTTACACAGACCCTTGTGATGACACAGGGCCCACCTGCATCACCCAGGATAGCCTCCCCACCTCAACATTCTTGACTTAACCACATCTGCAAAGTACCTTTTGACATAGGCATCCCTGGGGCCATTATTCTCCCTGCCACCTCCAGAGAGGTGTCAAATACATCCCAAATTCAACACACACAAAACTAAGCTGCTGCTCTTCCCATCCAACCCCACCACCTCTGCCCACCTCTGTTCCACCATTCACAGTCTGCCTGCCTTTTTGTTGACAGCATGTTCACTCATCCAGTTGGCTTAGGACAGATAACTTGTAGACACCTACATTATCAAGTTCTGTCAAGTATCCTTTCAAAAACTGCTCTAGCAGCTGACCACCTCTCCCCACCTCCATGGCCACCATCTTCTCTCAATGAGATCCCTGGAACAGCCTCCCACAAGGTCTCCCAAATCCTGCCCTGCAATCTAATCTCAACTCTGCAAGCAGAGGGAGACTTTTAAAATACAAATTAGATCATGTCATCCCTCTCTTCAAACCCCTCCAATGGCTCTTCATCCCACTCAGAGTAAAAGCCAAAGGCCTTATGACAAATATTTCAGGAAGAAAGAAAAGCACAAGCAAAGGCTCAGAGGTGAGAAAGCACAGTTTTCCAGGAACTGAACACCGGTCAGTGCCCTGAGCAAAGATGAGAGAGGAAATGAGAGATGACTGTGTGCATTTGGGCAAGGGTCTGGTCCCCACATTTTTTTTTTTATTAACATATAATGTATTATTTGTTTCAGGGGTACAGGTCTGTGATTCATCAGTCTTATACAATTCACAGCGCTCACCATAGTACATACCCTCTCAATGTCCACCACCCAGCCACCCCACCCCTCCCACCCGCCTCCACTCCGGCAATGCTCAGTTTGTTTCCTGAGATAAAGAGTCTCTTATGGTTTGTCTCCCTCTCTGGTTTTGTCTTGTTTCATTTTTCCCTCCCTTCCCCTATGAGCCTCTGTCTTATGTCTCAAATTCCTCATTATCAGTGAGATCATATGATACTTGTCTTTCTCTGATTAACTTATTTTGCTTAGCATAATACCCTCTAGTTCCATCCACATCGCAAATGGCAAGATTTCATTTTTTGATGGCTGCATAATATTCCATTATATATATAATGAGAAATTTATGACACTCAGCCAATATATATATATATATATAAAATATATTATATATATACACCACATACATATACCACATCTTCTTTATCCATTCATCTGTCGATGGACATCTAGGCTCTTTCCATGGTTTGGCTATTGTGGACATTGCTGCTATAAATATTGGAGTGCAGGTGCCCCTTGGGATCACTACATTTGTATCTTTGCGGTAAATACCCAGTAGTGCAATTGCTGGGCCATACGGTAGCTCTATTTTCAACTTTTTGAGGACCCTCCATACTGTTTTCTAGAGTGGCTGCACCAGCTTGCATTCCCACCAACAGTGTAGGAGGGTTCCCCTTTCTCTGCATCCCCGCCAACATCTGTCCTTTCCTGACTTGTTAATTTTAGCCATTCTGACTGATGTGAGGTGGTATCTCATTGAGGTTTTGATTTGTATTTCCCTGATGCCAAGTGATGTTGAGCACTTTTTCATGTGTCTGTTGGTCATTTGGATGTCTTCTTTGCAGAAATGTCTGCTCATGTCTTCTGCCCATTTCTTGATTGGATTATTTGTTCTCTGGGTGTTGAGTTTGATAAGTTCTTTATAGATTTTGGATACTAGCCCTTTATCGGACATGTCATTTGCAAATATCTTTTCCCATTCTGTTGGCTGTCTTTTGGTTTTGTTGACTGTTTCCTTTGCTGTGCAAAAGCTTTTTATCTTGATGAAGTCCCGATAGTTCATTTTTGCCCTTGCTTCCCTTGCCTTTGGCGATGTTTCTAGGAAGAAGTTGCTGCAGCTGAGGTCGAAGGGGTTGCTGCCTGTGTTCTCCTCAAGGATTTTGATGGATTCCTGTCTCACATTTAGTTCTTTCATCCATTTTGAGTCTATTTTTGTGTGTGGTATAAGGAAATGGTCCAGTTTCATTCTTCTGTATGTGGCTGTCCAATTTTCCCAACACCACTTGTTGAAGAGACTGTCTTTTTTCCATTGGACATTCTTTCCTGCTTTGTCGAAGATTAGTTGACCATACAGTTGAGGGTCCATTTCTGGGCTCTCTATTCTGTTCCATTGACCTATGTGTCTGTTTGGGTCTGGTCCCCACATTAAGTGGCCTGACTCTACACTAAGGGCCATGGGAAGCTGGTGATGGGTGTTCAGCAGAGCCCTGGCACACCCAGGTCAGCAATTTGGGAAGGCAGCTCTGGCTGCAGCCTGAGATGGGATGGAATGAGTAGGGCAAGAAGGAGGGAGGCTTTGGGGCGAACATGGCAGAGGATAGTGATGGCAGAGAAAAGGGGGCAAGAGCAGATTCATGGCCATTTAGGAGGTCAAAGGTCAAACAATGGTGAAGCTCGGATCTGAGGTCAGAGATGACCTGTGGGTCTCGACATGACTGAATGGGTATGACACGAGGAGACCAAGTGTGGGAGATGTTCAAGTCAACATGCTGGAAGGTGAATGGCCATATGGAATCTGGTGATAAAAATACTGGCTGGAAATGTGTATTTGGAAGTCTCTGGTTTGCAGAAGTATATTTAAATATGGAAATAGATAAAACCACCCCAGATGAGCCTATAAAAGGAAAAGAGAAGAGGGCTCAGTACTGAACTCTTGAAGGGGAAGAGAAGTCCACAAAGGAGACTGAGAAAGAACAGCTGGAGGGTTATGGGGAAAATAGTAGAATCTGATGTTGTAGGCTGTATGTAAAGGAAATCAGCATTTGTAAGAGGAGCATTCACCAGGGTCAGATACTGCCCACAAGCTCAGTAAAAAAAGTCCTGAAAATGTTCCATTGGGTTTAGCATCAAAACCTGACAAAAGCAGTTTTCTCAGAGTTCAGGCCAGACTGCAAGGAATGGAAGGAGAAGGGAAGAAAGCAAAAAAGAAGAACTTGGGCACCAGGCATGGCCGGGAGGAGAGAGGGGGCATCAGAGAGTGTCAGGGAAAAATGGGGCAGGGGTGGGGGGAATGGTCCAAGGAGGTTTTCACTTCCTCCATCTTCTTTGTTTCCTTCCTTTCTTCCTCACTTGCTTCTGAGATGTCAATGCGACTCATGGTTAAATTCTGATGGGAGGAAACTATCAAGGAGAAAAACAGGAGATCGTTGATGTGTGAGGTCTCTGAAGAGGGGAGAGAAGATGGGACCCAGAACATGGACAGGCAAAGTCACCTTCAGGCCTCTACCCAAGTACCACCCTGTCAGAAAGCCACTCCCCGACACTGTGAAAGAGCTCACCCATCTCTGTGCAAGGCATGGGGTATAAAATGGAAAACGAGATGCCCTACCTCCACTTTCAAGGAGCTTTCAGCTGTTAAGGGGAGTGGAGGCCACTTAACCAAGTAATACTGACATGTCACACACAGTGTGGGAAGTGCTCTGCTGGGGCAGCAGGAGTGTGATAAAAGCAGCCAGGGCTAGAGTCTTCCAAAGGCCCAGGGGGGCACGGGTGGATGAGGGGCTGACAGCCAGACAGAGTCCTGGGGCCATCCAGGCACAAGCCAAGCTGTGGGGGTGGCTATGAACTACTGAAAATACAAACATGAAAGAAATATCCATTAGCACCTTCCTGGAAATGTGACAGGCATGGAATCTGTTTACAGCTTTCAATGCTGCTAACGTCCAGTTCTCATCACTCCCAGCCTAGGGGGTGGCTGTACCAAGGCCCTCATTCCTCTCCCGCCTCCCATGGGAGCTCACCACCTGTTCTCACCCTCAAGGAAAGAGCAGGGCAGCATGCACAGCTATGAACACTGTCCTTCAGAGCTTGACGTCCCCCTCCCAGAAGCCCTAGAAGTGGGGGGCGGGGATAAGGGGAGGAAATCTCCTTACTGGGGTGGGTAGCCCAGGACACCAGTGCTCCTAATGAGCAACCATGCCCAAGGCCAAATCTTCTCCCCACTCCTGTCCCTTTCCCCGCTGCCCACTCCCCTCCCTGCCCCTTCCACCTGCTGGCAAGGGCTGCTCAGCCAGGCAGGTCCTGAATCCCCCTCTTCCTCTGCCTCTCCATCCTTTCCACAGTCCTCATATCTACTCCCTTTTGGATCTGAAGCCAAATGGTTACATCCATGTGCCACAGAAAATACAACTGTCAAAATAAAGCATTTCTTTCCTCTGTTTTCCCTTTCTCTGCCTGCCTCCCCTGGGCAGGTCACTGGCTCTATGCTTTCCTATCTCAGGAGAGGTCTGGGACTCAGAAGGAGGGGAGCTGGTGCTGCCTGTAAGACACTCCCCTTCCTGGCTTCTGTTTCCAAATCCTAAACCCATGGAGGCAAGAAGGTTTCAGGCAGAGGAGAAGCCCCCAGTGAGAACTACAGCCAAGGGGGGTGGGTGACTGAACGTCTTCCCCAGAGTAAATTTCTCAGGCATGAGAAGGAGAGAGGGCTGGGTTCCTGGAAGAGGCTGGGCTCTGTGCTGGCCTTGCTCCAAAGTCAGCAGAGCCCGGGGAGGAAGGGCTTTGGCGGGGCCGAGGCTGGGCCCGCCAGTTGACAGGTTCCCAGGGCAGAAGACAAAGAGCAGAGTGGCTAACCCCAAGTGACCCTGCACCATCTCGGAGGTGACTGCTGAGGACCCGAGACCCATGCCCAGAGGGATGTCCCTCCTGCCTGGGTGCTCCCTCCAACCCCAAGACATTTGCACAAAGAGGAAAGAGGGAAGAAAATGTAAAAAATGAGCTAAGATTGAACCTCCGGCCAGCCAGAGCAAGAAAGGTGCTCAGAGTCAAAACAAAATTACAGAAAATGAAGAGGCACAGCTGAGTGTCATAACCGGTATACCACCTGGAAAGACATAAACCAGAGAAAACACATGAGAAGTCAAGTAAAACACATGTCCAGCTTGTGCTGGATAGCACAGGCAAGTCTGCTTCACGCACGGGGCTCTGCCATATTCACGACATCCTGCGTGACCAACAGCCCCCCAGAACCCAACTGTGCATATTAACATAGTTGCAGTCTCAAATGAACCAAAAGCCAATCTTTAAGTCGAGCCCTTAAACTGAGCATGCATCAGCCCACCTGCTGACTGCCAGCCAGGCCCCATGTCTCATCTGGCTCCTCTGCCCAGCACCCTTTTTAAATACGTGAACGGGGTCATGTCTCTTCTCTGCGGAGGGCTCCCTTTTGCCCATGCAGCACAACCTGAACCATAAAGCCCTTCACTCTCAAGCCACGATTTACCTTGCCAATCAGTCCCCTCTTCCCTACCTCCATTCTCCCATATGCATTTTCTCTAATCACAAAGAAACCCATCACTCTATGAACATACCAGCTCCTTCCAAAGCCCTCGAACTCTATAATCTCCTTGCCTGGAATCCCCATGCCCCCAACCCACCTTGTGCCTGGCACAGAATGGTTAGTCAACAAATGTCAAATGAATGAATCGCTCAGTGAAGCCCCAAACCACCAAACATCTCCCAGTGTCTCATGGGCAGAACATTCTAGTAGCCTCCTTCCACACAAGCCCGTAGTTAAGAAGCAGTGCAGGGGCAGAGGGTGCAGACCATGGGCCAATTCTGTCCTACAGAGGTGTTTTATTTGACTCTCACAATGTAATGATATAAAGTCATTATCAACAAGCATAAATCAGGGAATTCTCCATAAATCATCCAGATTCCTGACTTACATTGGAAATAAGGCAAAGAGGCACGGAAGGCCCAGCGATCCTGCATAGCAGCCCTCTCTAGGAGTAGTATTGCTCCCCCCCACACACTATCCCCTCAACAGAAGGTGAAAGGTGGCAACCGCCCATCCTCATCCTCCCAGCCAGACCCCTGCATGTGGACCCCGACTGGCCCCTGCAGGCACCCACACAGAGGCCTCTGGAGCAGGTGACCCAACCCTTATCACGTGACGACTCCAATTCACTGACTTCCTCCAGTCTTATCACTAATAGCCAAATCTAAGCCTCATCCACATCTTAGAGTTTGCTGGGGGGACGGGGGGGTATTTTCCTGGGTGTGGGAAGCTACTGATGGACTCGAACATGAGACCTTTTTTTTTTATTTCTTAGCTGTCTATCTGAACTGTATGTGTTTGCCTAAAATTTCTGCCTACAATTATCCCTTTTCTAAAAGGGTGTCACTATCTTGGCCTCATATCCATAAGCTTCTTTCCCTGGGTAGGTCTGGGGCAAGATGAGAATTCATCCCCAGAGGCCCTGATTATCAAGCAAGGATTTTCCTTTGCTGCCAAGACTCTGGGACTCCTCATACCAGCAGCCAACCCAGCCCGCAGAATCCCAGCTCCCTACGCTCTCCGGGCCTCAAGAATTTTGTAACGTGTGCCTGACAAAGCATCTTAAATTACAGGGAATCAATATAAATCTCCCTCGCAGACACATCTAAGCCGATGAAACTGTTGACAAGAAAGCATTTGCATCCCTTGATTAGAATCTGGTCCAAAACCAATTGAATCAAAGTACTGCAAAGCTGTTCTACAAACAATTGCTTTTGATTACAAGGCAAGCTGAATGAGCAATATCTTCATGCTGTAAAGGGACTTGTGTCTCATATTAAACTAGTATTTTAGGCATGAGCTTACATCAAAACTACATTCCATTCAGGGGGTAAATGCAACTCCATCCCTCCGAATTATCCAAAAACTTTTCTAATTTTTAGTATACATAAATATAGTCCCCTTTAATAAAAATGCTTTCTCTGAGGAACACCTTGGGTCTTTGTCTACTCCTAATGCACCTCTTTGAATGTTTGATCATTAATGGCCATTTAATGTTTTTGTACTTAAAGTGATAATTACATTTTTTTGAAATAGCTGTCCAAATTCAATAAATATTTTGTCCCATTGTTCCACTGTTCCATTCACTAAGAGCTCTGTTAGTGGCTCTCTATGTTTAGACTTTAATCTTTTTCCTGATTCATCTCTTTGCTCACAAATCCTCTTCTCAAATTTTCTGTTTCCTCCAAAATGAATTTGTAGCTTCTTTTTGGTGGAGCCAACAGACACTGAAAGGTAAAGCGACTCCTAAAAGGTGGTCACGCGGAGCTGTAACACTTTGGCTTTACAACACATTTGTCCAAAGCCGATTTCTGAGGTAGCAAACGGACTTGCAGGAACGCAAAGACACAGGACGATGTGGCTGGGCAGGTGCATCTTTCATCCCACTTCGCAACTGGAGAAGTGAAGCAAGAGCTGAACTCCCATTTTGGACATAACGGAAGTCTCTGTGCTCTTACGCCAAGAGCCTATGGCTGTTAATCTTACATACAATGTGCACATATCCTCACTGCTGTCCCTGCAGTCCCAGAAGCTGAGGGATCCCTCTACCTGGGCTCTTAGGCTATCCCTTCCTGTCTCTTCAGGGTCTTTATCCTCTAATTATTTCATCTTCTATGCCAGAGGCTCTCAATGCTGGTTATACACCGAAACCACCTGGCTCATTTGAAACAAGGCTGATGCCCAGGTCCCACCCCTAGACGTGCTGACTTCCCTGTCCCAGGGCATGGCCTGCGCTTTAGGATTCTACTGTTCAGCCAAAATACAGAGGCCCTGCTCTCCACTGACCTCTCTCCCTAGTCCAAAAGTCACAAACTCCAGCCTATATGTCAAAATGGCCTAGGGACATGGCAGGGGGTGGGGGGGATGTAAAATACACAGAACATAAAATTTACCAATTTAACCATTTTTAGGTATACAGTTCTGGGTCATTAAGTACATTCACATTTCTCAGCAATGTTTTCTTATGGAAAAAATTATTATCACATTTTTATGTGCTTAGAATTAGGGACACTTCACGTAAAAATCCAGATGTCTGGAATCTGGCAGCAGAAAGTTACTGTGGCCTCCCAGCAATAGTCACCTGGGATAGTGTGACTGCCGCCCCTTCAGGAAGGGCATGTGTCTTGGGGTTGCTAGCGTCCCCACTGATCCCCTTGAAGCTACTCCTAGCCTGGCTCCTAAAGACAGGCTTTAAGTCAGTCTATCAATAGGGTCAGGCCTCCTCAGCCCTAAAAATGCCCTGTGTCTTTTGATCCCATGTCTCTCTCCAGCTACCTCTGTCTCTTTCTCTTCTCTCCCTTATCCCCCATTCATCCCTCAGAGCCCTGAGATCCACCTTGTTTCCCTTCCACTGCACTGAGTCCATCCTGGCAAAGATCAATGACCTCACGCCACCAAATCCCTGGGACACTGCAATCCGCCCTAATCCCCTGTGCTGCGCTGGATAGTCTCAGATACTGCAACCTTCTCAAACTCCTTTGTTCTCCTCCTCTCTCTCCCCTCTTCTCTACCTTTTCACCCAGGTTTCCATCCTTGACCCACAGCAAGGGAAGACTCCTGCATGTTTGTAGTTCACCACAACCCAGAGGCTGATGAATCCAAACTCAGGGGCTCCAGGAGAGTCTGAGAGACCAGGTGTGAGTTCCCAGCTCTGTCACTTATGAGCTGTCACTTTGGGCCAGTTATTCAGCTCAAGCCCCATCCAAAAAAAAAAAGGGGGGGGGATAATTCCCACATTAAAACACATGAAAGAATGTGTACAAAGTTCTAGATTAGAACATGACTGTCCAACAGAACTTTCTGTGATGATGGAAATGTTCCCTATCTGTGTTGTCCAACACGGAAGCCACCTGCTACATGTGGCTACTGAACACTTGAAATGTGGACAGTGTGACTGAGGAATTAAAGTTTTAATTTTCTATAATATTAACTAATTTTAAATTCAATAGTTCCATGGGGCCAGTGGTTCTCTATTGGACAGTGTGGCTCCAAACACTAAACAGGCATCAGTAAACATGGCTATTATTATTGCCACTATTAACAAGGGGAAAGATGATTAAAAAAAAAAAAAACCTCTCCAGCTCAGACCTCCCAGCTGAGCATCAGCCTCTGCAGCAACAGACCTCAGGCCACTTGAGGCCAGTCCTGTTTGAGGAGCCTACGCTCAGGAAATTGACCAGCATTCATCAGGGGCCACAGTAAACATGCAGGAATTGTTCTGTCCCAGTTATTCCCATCTGGTAAGGAGGCAGGCCTGTGGCCACAGTCTCCAGAACACTTAGAATGGCATCTTCACTACAATCCATCAGGTGGAGGCCCCCACTGCTGGGTTCCCCCTCTGGGGCCTGAGGCTGGCAACCTGGCCCCTCCCACCTGGAGTATGCACCAGGAGCTGTGCTCTATGCAGTAGGGTAAGGTTCTACGTCCTGTGTCGATGAACATCTCTCTGTGACTCACCATCATCCTGTGATAACCGTAATCCAAGTGCCCTCTGGATACCTCCCTGTGGATTCCCCTCAGGCAACACTAGCTCTACTCTGAGCTCAGTGTCTCTGTCCCCCAGCCAAGGCCCACTCCCTTTCCTGCCCCATCCTCCCAGCTGATGGCCTGAGCCATCTTGGACACCTTCCGAACACCAAATCCAGCTGCTTTAGATCCAAATATCTTCTCACACTGTTAAAGGAAACCTTGGAAATCATCTTCTATCCTTTTATTGTATAAGTTAAGAAACCAAATGATGTTAAGAGAGGGTATATTCATCAGGGTTCTCTTGAGAAACAGAACCAACAGGATAATGGGGTGTGTGGGTGTGTGCTTGTGCAGGGGGAGGTAGGTGGAGAAGGACAGCAAGAGAGATTATGGATTGCTTTTAACGAATTGATTCATGCCTTTAGCTGACTGGATGAGGCCCACCCACATTAGGGAAGGCAATCTGCTTTACTCCATGTCCACTAATTTAAATGTTAATTTCATCCAAAAGACACCCTCACAGAAACATCCAGAATAATGTCTGACCAAGTATTTGGGCACCATGGCTCAGCCAAGTTGGCACACAAAATTAACCATCATTTACGCTGACACATGAAATTACCAAGGTCACAAAGTTAAAATCCAGGGAAAATCTAAGATAAGCTTTAAGAAATACAAGAATATCATTTCCTCCTCGCTAAAAGTATTTAAAAACATAAGAAGCAAATTTTGATAAAAATAATCTGATTTGGCATAAGAATAAGCAGTGTAACTTATTATGAACATCTATTATTATAATAACAAAATTATACACAGTTACCATTTATTGAGTTACTAAGGACCATACACTCTGCTCCACTTTACACATGGTATCATATTCAATCATCGCAGCAAACCTATAACATCATTGTGTGTTTTGTAATAACTTTGGGTTATATTTTCATAGAAGTAACACTTTGCATAGCACGCACGTATAGCCAGATTCAAGGGTGAATTCAAGTGATTTTTTTTTTTCTAAAAATGGAAACCACAACATTAGTCACCGATATCTGGGAACGTCCATATATCCTTCTGCACACTAAAGTACAGTATTCTTAGGTTGCTGGCATCAGTATTAACCACTAAAGGCTGACATACGCCTCAGCTCTTTGGAATCCCCTCCCAATCCAAGGCATTCCTCAACCATTCCAAAATAAACCAAAGCTGTGCATTTGCTAATCTGAGTATATTTCGTTATTTCAGACAACATAGTCACTACCAAAGTCCACAACCCTTTATCCACAAACCTGAATACCAAGAGATCTGAAAACTGAAACGTTGTTTTTATAAATCATTTGATGGCAAAACATTACCTAAACTGATATGAAGCTATATATAGTCTTCTTTTCAGTCCCACTTAGCGAAGATGTCCATATGTTTTATTTCAGAACTATTAATGCATCTGATTGCAGGATGTTGCCCGAGGCCCTACTGGAATGTCATGTTTTATATAGCAGAGACACAATCCAGAAATCTGAAAAAAAATGCAAATTCCTGCACATATTTGGCCCCAAGGATTTTACTACATTATCCCCATTTTACAAATGAGATCACCAAGTTTCAACAAGAACCCAAATATAGCTTCATTAGAGGTCAAAGGTAGTACCGGCATTCTTAACCACTGTAGCGTATGTATGATGCACTTCTACATTCAATCCAGAAGTGAGGGTACGCAGCTGTATGCAGCACTGGAAACCATTTCATCTGTTGGGTGGACTGGGGGTTAGAAGCACTGAAAAGGCAAATGATTTGCTCAAATACATGTGGTCTCATCAAAACCAGAGGCAGAACTCTCATAAAGACCCCTTTTATTAGGAAGAAACCAAATTTTCCCAATAGAAATGAAGGGAAGGTGGAATATTGGGGGGGGCGCTGATTTTCCCCAAGAGACTCAACTACGTACGATTTCAAAAATCACCACAAACTACCACCCTTCCCCTGATGTAGAGTCTTCCAAATGTCTTCTCTTCCTTTCGGTCTGAGCAGAACGAAGGCACCATTCAGAATCCAGCAAATTCACATGATTCCTCAACAATCATAAACTCAAGTGCATCAAGTAGCAGGAAGAGCCCGGGATGAGCAGAAGGCTTTGTCTCAAGGAACAATGAAAAGGGAAAGCCAAACTCTGTCGTCAAGTTCCCCTGAACACAGGGCTGGACACAGAAAAGAAACAAAGTGGGTCAGAGGCTAGATGGGTAAAAGAGCAGAGAAAGATGGGGAGAGCCCAGAGCAAAGCAAGAGTCCAAAGCACTGCTGCCATTCTCAGGGCCACTGAGCTGCGATTCAAGGCCAATGTGTTTAGCAGCGCTGATAAAACAGTCACTCCCTTACAGTGGTTACACAAACACCCCAGCAAGCCATTCACTGACCCTGGCTGGCTCTTCCTTCTTAATCATTTCCTTCCATCATAAATGCTCCCAGTAAAATAACTAGTGACCTAGCAATGCACTGAGAGGGAATGGCTTTAGAGCCATAGATCTCAAACTTGAGCATGCACCAGAATCACCTGTGAAGTGAAGCTCCCTGGGCCCCATCCCATAGTTTGAATCCCTGGGCGTGGCATGGTGCCAAAGAATCTGTCTTTCTCACACGCTTCCGGGGATGCTGCTACTCTAGAAAAGTACTGACCAACGGAATGACAATGTGAGCCATACACGTAATTTTAGGTTTTCTAGCAGCCACATTTGGAAGAGTAAAATCCAACAAGTGAAATGAATTTTAATAATGTCTTTACTTCACCCAATATACCCAAAATGTTATCATTTTAACATACCAATATAAAAATAAAGGAGGCATTTTACATGCTTTTTTTCATACTAAGACTTCAAAATCTGGTACGCGTTTTATATTTGCAGCAAATCTCATTTGGACTAGCCACCTGAAAGTACTCAATAACCACACATGGCTTCTGGCTATAGGTACTGGACAGCATAGAAGACGGACATTGTATGTGAGTAACAATGGACACAGCGGGGAGCGGGAGGGGGGGCGGATTAGCTTGAGCCCAGGTGCCAGTCACCCGATGTATGAGAGAAGTTAGACATCGGTGAAGGGTTGGAGAGGCGGACAGGATCTCCTGGGAAAATTGATCCTAAAGGACACAAGAGTGGGGGTCCTCACACTTGGCTCAGTGAGACAGGAGAGGACACCCTGGGTCCTCATGAAGTCAACAACTCAGTGTTCTCTAGCTCAGCCATGGCCTCTGCCTAAGTCCTAGGTGGAAAGAGCATTATGCTAGAGAGTGAGGAAACCCTAAAACAGGGGCTTTGTTAAATACAGCAGCAGGAGACCAAGGAAGCCCCTCGAGGTGATCCATGTAGCCAAGAGAGGCCCAACCCACTCGCTGCTGCCTCCTCCCTCCTGAGAAAGTCAAGGGGGATGGTCTGGACTAGATGGCTATGGGGTGGGCCTGGGGCTCCTCACCTCCTCCCAGCCTCAGACCAGAGTGAGTGCGTTGGTGGCAGGACCCACGCTGCAGCCAGGTAGGACCTGACTGAGCAGGAGCAGGAAAGCCCCCAGAACCATCTGTAATTCACAAGACCCTCCCTGGAGGGGGGCGGGGATTAGGAGGGTTTGAGAAGGACCAAGTGACAATCACCGCTCTCTAGAGAAACAGGAAAGGACAGATGTGCCAGCAGACACTGACTCAGGCTCCAGGTCCCTCGGCACACTGGCTTTACCTTCACTCCTAGGACAGCACTCACGATACTAAGAACATCCAGCTTCGTGGAGCTGCGGCGCATTTGCCTTTGGTAGCCCAGACCCTCTACGAGCAGGAAGTGAGAGGCGATCTGCACGGGTGTGGAACCTGCCCTCATCACTGCGCTGGTGGCCTCCTCATGACCACCTGAGTGAAGCTGCAGGCCCACCTGCTTCAGCTTACTCCCCTAGGCCTTGTTTTTTTAAGATTCTCTTTATGGGAAAATATACATAAAACTTACCATTTTAAGTTATGTTAACATAAAACTTACCATTTTAAGCATTTTTAAGTGTACAACTCAGTGGCATTGAGTATACTCACACTGTTACACAACCATCACCACAATCCATCTCCAGAACTTTCTCATCTTCCCAAGCTGACTCTGTCCCCACCACATACTAACTCCTCATGCCCCTCTTCCACCCTGATCATCAACAGGCACCCTCTGTCTCAGCCTAGACTGATTCACTGCACAAGAATCTTTTCCCGACCCCAAGAAGAAATGAGATAGAATCCTCAGATCATGCAAAAAAAAAAAAAAAGGCTGAGCGCTGGAAAGCAGTCCTCTGACTTCCTCATCCCGTCTACGTAGAGCAGAGAACGAGGTCTGTTAGTACACATGTGAACACTGCAATGGCCCACTCACAGGCCGGGCCAGCCCTAGACTCCCGACACTGGCATCTGCGAGATCCCTGAGCAGGCCAGACAAATCCACACAGAGCCAGGCTTCCTGGAGGCACAGGACCACCACCAACCAGAAAACTACGAGTGACACAAGTGGCCGCTGAGCAGGAGGCCCAGCGGCAAATGCCACTCAGGTCACTCTACCCTTGCTCAGAACAGAATGCCAAACTGGGCATGACATCTTTGCCAAAGCTCAAGGGACACAATACTGAGTAGCTTTGCTTTTTAAATTCCGTTTCTTTTTTTATTTGTTTTTATTAAGGTATAATTTGCATACAGTAAAATGTACCCCCGTGAGCATATAGTTGAGCAGTTCTGACAAACACGTACAGTATAATGTACGTACACAGTAATGACTACTACAACCGAGATATAGAATAGTTCTGTCACCTTCCAAGATTTGCCTCTTTACAGTCGACCCTCCTTACGCCCCCAGCTCCTGGAAATCACTGATCTATTTTCTGTTTCTAATGTTTCACATTTTCCAGAGTATCTTATGAATCAAATCATATGACAGGTAGCCTTTTGAAACTGCCTTCTTTCATTATGCATAACTGCTCAAGATTGACCCACGTGGCTTCATGTATCAGTATCTTTTTAATTTGTATTATTTTATTGCAGTAAAATACACACAACCTACAACTTACCATTTTAACCACATTTAAGTGCACAGTTCAACGGCATTAAGTACATTCACACTGTTGCCCAGCCATCATCGGTAACTTTACTTTTAAAGGCTGGTCTCATTAAATGATTATTTTTGAACTTCAATTCCATTCAAGGTCCCTGGAGAAAAATGTGAAAGTTTCACAGCACATTCAAGATATATCCCGGGTTGCCAGAGAAGTCCTGGCTCATGCCTGTTTCCCCAGTGCGATTATTAATAGAGTCACTTTCCCTCGTAAAAGTGTGGACGATAAGCTACATGGCCATGCATGCCATAGGGAAATAATTTCCCTCAGACATTCCTGGTGAGAAACTAAAAGAAAAAATTTAAATAACAATGTTATGGTCTATCAAATTACAACTATCAAAATTACAAATACATTTACCTTCAACCCAATAATGACATTTCTGAGACTTTATCCTACAGATGCACATGCAATATTATAGCAGTGTTTGTAATGAAAAACACCAGAAACAACCCAAGTAGCCAACCATAGAAAGCCAATCACATTAACTATGGAGACTCTAACCCCCTACCCCAAAAGAATTACTATACAAAAATGCAGAAACCCTCTGTGATATGGGAAGAGCTCTAGAAAATACCCTTACGTGAGGAAAACAAGGAAGAACAATGTGTATAGTGTGCTACCTTTAGTGTAAAGAGGAGGGTAGGAAATATATGTTTGCATTTGTTTGCATACACATAAAGAAATCCCCCCAAAGATCCTGGGAGTATACACAGACAGACACTGACCCAACTATCTACAGGATGGAGCGCAAGGACAGGGTGGCAGTAATTCTTCTAATATCTCTTTAAATTTTTTCAGTAGTCTAAGAGTAGTGCTGGTTCAAATAATTAAAAGGAAAAAAGCCGGGGGGGGGGGGGAAAAAAAACCAACAGAGGGTAAAATGTCCCTTGGGAAGAGAACTAAGTTTGACGGCCTGGACTGTTTGTTATAATCAATGTATATCCAATATTCACAAAGTCAGTAAGTTGGCCTGTTAAACACTGAATGTACCTCAAAGGCCTCAAATAATCTAAAAAATTACTTCCTTTTCAAAATCCATCATGTAGTTCAGCTAAGCACAAGAAAGTTCCTTCTGATGATATGCTTGAAATTTAAACATGTCCCCCCAAAAGAAAAAGGTTGCTTGCCTAATTTTCTTCTAGATGCCATGTTCAATTCTTTTGAGGAAGCAATGTTTCTTGATAAGTGAAATCAATGTAAAGGCTTTCAACAAGTTGCTCCAAACTTAAAAACATTTCTTTAGTTTGTTTCAGTTTGTGCATTAAATGTTACCATGAAATCAATTTCTAACATCATGAGTGTTCTATGAAGTGATGAGCACAATAGATTGCTTAATGTTTTATAAGACCTAAACTAATTTTTAAGTATGCTTGGGTGTAAAACATGAATGTATTAATTTTCTATGGCTATTTTAACAACAACAACAAAACCCCCACAAACTTTGCAACTTAAGAAAACACACACACACACACACATTTATTATCTCACAGTTCTATAGGACTGTGTACTGGCTAAAGTCCAGGTATACCATGGCCCAAAGGGGTCCTCTGCTTAGAACCTCACAAAGCTAAATCAAGGGCTGAGTTCCTTAATGGAAACCCTGGAGAAGAATCAGCTTCCAAGCTCATCTGCTCGATTATTGGTCAAACTAAAATCCCTGCAGTTGTAGGACTGAGGTCCTGTTTCCTTGCTGGCTCTCAGCAGGGGTTGGTTTCTGCTCCTACAGGCTGCTCATACTCCTCCTCATCCTTTCCATGTGGCAGGTCAGTCCCTTGCTTGCATTAAATCTCTGATTTCTCCTCCTCTGCATCTCTGACCCCACCCACAGGAAGTTCTCTGCTTTCAAGGGCTTATGTGATTGGCCTGGGCCCACCTTGATACTCTCCCTAATTTAAGGTCCATAATCTGAATCATATCTGCAAAGTCCCTTTTGCCATGTAACAGCATATTCAGGGGTACCTCTCTGAGGGGCCATTCCACTTTCCCACAAAGAATTTTTTGAAATGCAAATGTGATGAAAACCTGTAAATATAATGAATAATAGAAGGCGGGACACAGGTTGTCACTAATGCACTCTAAATGTGTGTATGGTATATATGCGTGTGTCAACCATATATAAATGGGTATAGACATACATGCGCACACTTATATATACTTTATACTTTTTTCAAGCGTCCAGTATTTTGTTAAAACCATCTGGCAACTCTACAGGTGACTCCAGCACATTAGAGAGAATTCAAGAAGGGGAGAGACTTCACAAACCAAGCTAAACTGAGTCAACCGGTCAAGACAGTGGTTATGGGATAGAAATGAATGCCAAGAGATAAGTCACCACAACTATCTACAATTAAATAAGGTCAAGGGAATCAAGACAGGAATTGCAAAGCTGAAGCCAAAATTGAAGCCCCCAGGTTCAAAACCCACCTATGGACAAGGCCACTGGAAGACATCGTTGTGTCCAGGCCTCTCATCCTTTGGGCAGTTATGCTACAGGGGATCTTGAGAAATGGGCATTTTCCAAGGCACTAAACTCAGAGCCTTATCCAAGCCTGCTATTCTTCCAGATTCCTTTTCCATTTTGAATCCAGGAATCACTTTGGACCCAACAGGGCTGACCCCAAGATCACCACAAAAAAACTAAATTGATGGTGACTATATGTTTTACCATTAGACTCTTCTGTTAACTTCCAAATTTTATTTCTAAATCTTGTCCTCAAGATAATAGAACTAAATTTTCTCTTAAAAAATAAAAAGGATTATTTTCTTAGAAAAACCAGTATACCTTTAAAAAGCCAGTGTATTATTTAATTTTCATAATTTATTCTTTAAAATGGAAAGGGCCAGATAATGTTCTCAGGATGAAAAAGCACTATTAATTTTCAATGATAATTATTGCTTATAATAGTGATTTTTGGAAAAGGATAGGGCAGCTCTAAATAGGCAGTATTCTCATTGAATTTATAAAAATAAATATAAGCCAATAACAAGTTGGCCACGGAAGTCATACCTCTCAATTTAGAGTACTTAACAAAGGTTTTAAGTCCTCAACCATGGTTGGTCATGCTACCTACCCAAAAAAAGTCTCTCTCGATTAAGCTTTCTTCCTTTTTTTTATTATGTTCAATTAGCCAACATATAGTACACCATTAGTTTTTGATGTAGTGTTCAACAATTCATTAGTTGGATATAACATCTCTAACCTCAGTTCCTGGAATCTGGAGTCATCCTAAATGCCTACTGGTGCTCTTGGCAATGTCTGATCCAGCATCTACAGAAGCTCTGGGGAGTAGGGGAAGAAGGGACCTGCTACCTTTCTGAATGATTCATGGACTAATGAGCAGGTTGCTTTCCACAGCCCAAAGGAAAAGCAGTCACATTGGAAAGGTCATGTTGAGGTGGTAGATCCCAGGAATGGTGCCACCCTGGCTGGCTGGCCTCCAGTGATCTCAGCTGTCAGAGCCTAACAGCCTTTGCTAGTGTCCCTGGCAAAGACTCTGGCAGATGGTGCAGAGTTCATGTGGCCAGTCATGGGGGTGGGGGGGGGGGGGGGGGGGGAGGGGGGGGGGGGGGGGGGGGGGGGGGGGGGGGGGGGGGGCTGGTAAACAAGACTGGAGAACCAGGAATGGAGCCCATTAGGTCATCGGGGCCAGAGGATGTGCTGCTGTCTTACAAGAAAAGGATATTATCATGAGTAATTACACTCCGCAGGACATACATTCCTACAATACACCTGAGCTTCCATTTTAAAACAGACTACAATCACAACCTTCCTATCACAGTAATTTCCAATAGGCGAGAGCAATAATTCTCCATCAAGTTCCAAAGTAAGAAAGCCATGCCTGCTGAAAGCAGACAAGAATGCCATAAGGATTCATACAAACCCAGGAATATTATTTCTACATTTTAGGGAGGAAACAAAGGTATAAATTATGCTCCCCTTCCCATTATTTCTTCCTGCAAATAATGTTAAGCTCTTTGTTTTATGTTGCTTAATCCAATAGTCAAAACTTGTATTCCTAAGTCGGCTTCCTTGGATATTCTATTTTGTTATTAATCAAACTGTGTCTACAAAGTGAGGGGTCAGGGCTCAGTCTAGTTCATCTTTGTCCAAACTGTTTTGTGGAACTAGGAAAGTCCCCTTGATGTATGATCTTTAAACTACGGGGAGAGTTTTCACGAGTACATTAGCTAATTTGTCTATTTCACTAAACTTTCTATGTTCTTAATATACTCTAATGAATGTCAAGTGCCGTAAGAATGCTTAAAGAAAGAAAGAGCAGATGTGGCAAGAGAAATGTAGTAGAGAAAACACAGTTCTTGAATGTGGCAAAGAAATTCCCCATTATGAAGGAATGTCACCATGCTTTGTGCAGTGTTGTGATTTAGAAGTCATCTTTCTACCATCATGACCACTGTTCCCCCACGAATCTCCCACAGGGGGCATGGCAGCCCAAGAAAAGGTAGCAGACACATTATGACTGCCATTAAAGTGTGATGCTGAGAGGCTAGGTTTCTAAATTAGTATTTGTAAACTAAAAACAGTAAACAGGCAAAGATGATAACTTTTTGATGTGTAATGTTTGAATTTACCATTAATAAAAAAAATAAATCCTGAACTTCACCCGCTCATCAACTGAAGCAGCAAAGTAACTGTTTTAATTATCTTTTTCTCTGTCTGCAACCCAGTGAAGGGAAATAAGCATTTATTTATCATTTTGATTATAGTGAAGGTTTTCATCTCCACCTGATAAGACAGCAAAATAACATTACGATGAATGATATTCATGTGAAGCTATGAACAGTCCATAAATGTCTATTACTCACAAAAGCTGTTCTGTCAAGTAACCGCTTAACAGAAAGCAAGTAAAGATAGTTGCCATCTTGCCAAATAGGTTATACTCCAAAATTCTGGATAGAAGATGTTAGGAACTAAGAAAATGGTCTCCCATAAAAAACAGGATAGATGGTGTTTTAAGTTTCCAGGTTAATTCCCCAGAGTCAATTTAACTCATTAATAGCTGACTGATTATAATGACTGCTTGAGTTCTGGTTATTAAGATTTTCCTTCCCTTCTCCTAAAAAGGGTGTTAACCTTGAGCAAAATTTTTAGAAATGCATCAAGTGTCTTTGCTTTCCTCTGAGCTCACTTTTAAGTGCACCTCCCCACCATCCATTCCTGGCATTGTCCTCCACCACCCACGGCAGCCCTCCCATCCATGGCAGTCCATCTTCCCTAAACTGTCCCATGTGCCAAGTGGCCCATTTCTCAAACTCTTGATCCCAACCTCAGGAACCTGATTCACAGAACCCTGGAGCTGGAGGGACCTAGAGAACCTCTGATACAATCTTTTCCCCAAACTTACTCCCCCGGAAGTAATCCATACCAATGTAAGCATGCCTAATCAATTCATAATCTATCCAAAGACAACTGCATTTTTAAAAAATTGATTATTAACCCAAAGGGTTTATGTAATTTATGGAATTCCAGGAAGTATAAGCAACAAAAAATAAAAACATCTAAGCCATCTACAATGAGACATTTTGAACTCAGAACCCCCACAAAAGCAGGCTGCCACCACCTTAGTTTGCCCCAGCATCAGCCCTTCTAAGGAAGCACTGTTTGTCACAGCTACCACCCCTCTCCACCTGTGAACTCACAGACTAGATAAAAACTTTTACAGGCTTCACAAGAGCCTGTAAGGAGGCACAGAACCTCTGGAAGGAGGGGGTGAAAGAGGGAAGATGGGGAGAGGGGCTTTTAATTCCGGAGTTTACAAGGGGGCAGGGTGGGGGAAGGGTGGGTGCTGGTTCTGTTACTGCAGCTAAAAGAGCAGCCCTGCAAGCTGTCTTGTGTCCTGCAAAAAAAGGAATCTCACTAAGCTAAAACTCCTAGTTTCATAAAGCTTGTGTGAATCAAGGTCAACTTATTGGGTTGAAACATCTGAAAACAATACATTGCGTGATTTTTCATGAAAAAGACACAGTAATGAGATTTTTTGATCATAAAAATCTTTTTAACATATAATGTATTTTTAACATATAACATGTATGTTATATGTTTAACATATAACAGTGGAAGGAACTGATTTTTTTTAACATATAATGTATTATTTGTTTCAGAGATACAGGTCTGTGATTCATCAGTCTTACACAATTCACAGCGCTCACCATAGCACATACCCTGGTAGGTGACTCATTGTCTCCTCACCCCTCCTCCAGCCACAACCCAACCTGATAAACCTGCTTCCTCACCTGCATTCAGGAACCTGGAATCACATTTGACTTCTTCCTCTCTCTCACATCTCAGACCCCATTCACAACCAGAGATTTGTTAAGAATAGGAAATCTAGGGGTGCCTGGGTGGCTCAGTGGGTTAAGCTTCTGCCTTCCGCTCAGGTCATGATTTCAGGGTCCTGGGATGAAGACCCGCTTGGTCTCCCTGCTCAGCAGGAAGTCTGCTTTTCCCTCTTCCTCTCCCTCTGCCCCTAACCCTGCTTGTGTTCTAACAAATAAAATCTTAAAAAAAAAAAAAAAAAAAAAAAGGAAATCTATGCCCATGGCACAAAATTCAAAACATGGAAGGATCCACCAGGCATTGATGAAATCCAAGTCCCCCTCCTCCTTCCCTTCCCCCACCCATATACTTGTCCTGAAAGAGGCAGGTACTTCCTTCCAGAGTTAGTCTAGGCATACTCTTTTTACACAATCAGGACAGCACAGTATGCCAATAGTTTCTGCACCTTTCTCCTCATACCCTCTTCCACTACCTTGGAAGCTGGTCTGTCCTAGTCCATGTAAAGCTGCCTTTTTTTTTGTAACAGCTCGATGTAGGCCATTGTGGATATGTAATATAATCTAATCACTCATTCACCAACAGTCATCCAGATTATTTCCAATAATCTGCTGGAGTTATTAACATGCCCTGCAGACTTTAACTTCTAAATGTTTCTCATATCCACTCTTTCTTGTATCATCTCACTATATGTACTTCCACCGACTTTTTATTCTGTGCCTCACCAATCTCCTGCCCCCCACTATCCCAACTACTATGTCACTGATGCCCCTTGATTCTTACCTTCCCCAGCCACATTTCTCCTCCAAAAAGAAACTACAAGCTACTGAACTACAGTGCTGTGCATTTCTATTCCAAGCTTAAGATTCTTCAACAGCTATCACTACGCACTCTATGAAGACCAAGCTAATCAGCACTCTCCCGTGTCCCACCCACCATAGTCATATCAACTTAGTAACACCAAACTGTTTTTGATACATACAACATCCAACATCAGGCTGCTTCACACTTCTCTGCCTTTGCTCATGCTGTGCCCTCCTCCTGGAACATGCTCCCATCTTATCTACCCCATGAAATTTCAAGACAGCGCTAGCACCACCTCCCCAAGAAGACGTCTCTGAACGCTCAGAATGGCTGAAGAGCTTCTGTAGCTGCCTGCCCCTTCCTCAGTCTTCTGCTGTGTGACGTCACAGTGAAATCACTACCCACCCACCTTTCCTTCCACTGTCCGACGCAGGAAGGAAGGAACCCTGCACCTTATCACTGAAGAGCAACAGGCACTGAAATGTTCACTGCAATGAGCTGGCAGGGAAACAAGAGAGAAGCTGAGTTTCAAAATGGCAGAAGTGATCAAGATATTATTGAGCCTCAGTTTTCTCACTGCAACAACTGGGGATAATGACATTTTCCCCATAGAGTAGTGATAAAGATTAAATAAAGTAAGATGCATCAACTACTTGGGCAGTCCCTGGCACACTGAAAGCACTCGACAGATGTTGTTATGGTGTCAAGAAGAAGAAGGATGACTGGAAAAAGACCTTTGGGTTGGTTGGCCAAACTGTGACCATGGTCCTCTGAAGAATTTTCCCAGCCTAAAGGCAAGCCTGCAGGGATGGCCGTGGTGCTGGGCATGTGACTGGAGACTCCTGCTGAGGGATGGCCTTTAGAAGTCACCGTGGATCGTCGGGAAGGAGCCAGGAGAAGACCGACAGGACGGCTGGACAGTGATGGTAAGGGTCCCACTGGTCACATGGGCACCTCTGTGACCCAGGCCGGCAGGGAATCAAGCTAACAGGAGGAGCGGCTGGAGGCAGCCGCAGAGGAGGATCAGGTCCTGGGGACGGGCAGGGGGAGGGGGGACTGGGGAATGGGGATGAAAAAGAACTAAAAATGGCTGTGAATTCATTTTAGAATCAGGGCACTTACATGTTATATTTTGGTGGCTCTCACTGCTGGGTTGGAAAGGGCTGTGGCGAAAACTCCAAACTCAACACTAACAATTTCAGTGACATCCTGCTGCCCCCAATCCAGTTGGGCTGCCTACTGAGTTAAGTGCGAAAGAGTGTTAATTGTTCTAGAATTTCCTCAGCACTGCAATTTCCTGGGCTTGATCAAATGCCCCATATGGAACTTCATTTTCTTCTTTTATGACTGAAGGATTATCACTCAGGCCTCTCATTTCCCCTAGGGAAGCAAAGGCTCCAGATGGGCCAATCCCCATTATATGATTTTCCAAGAGCTTTGCATATTTTCTTTGTATACATAGCTTTGCCATTTATTATTCATTCTACTGACTATCTAATCTATTAATGTGCTGAGTTTTCTTTATAAATCATGAATTAGCTATGTGGCATTTTGGTGAACAGTAAAACTGTTCAGGGTGTGACATGTGCAGAGTCTCATGTAGCAGAAATTTCCTTTTGCTGTTAGACCTCAGAAAATAACACAAAACTGACAAACAGTGACTACATCTTCTTTTAACTTTAAGATTGTCAGTTCTAAAAGAACATAGGAGCTGTATGTTTTCATTATTCATTTATTCATTCATTCAACAAACATTTATGACGAACCTACTACACAAGACTATGTTAGCTGCTAAAGAACAAGGACAAATGTAATTCAGTATTTCACACATCCTTCAACACCCATTCATCCAGCTAGAAACAAGGAAAATGACAAATTAGGCCATAAGCAATCAACCTTCCTTTTCATGATTTTTAAAATTTTTAAGCCATTTCACAGTTCTGTTCCCCCAAAAGAGACATTGCAAGTCAGTAGCCCACAGACTAAATTCAGATATAGTCTGCTTGGCCTAATTTTTTAAAACATGGGTCAGTAGGGGCACCTGGGTGGCTCAGTCAGTGACACATCCAACTCTTGGTTTCAGCTCAGGTCATGATCTCAGGGCCGTGAGATCGAGCCTGAATTGGGCTGTGTGCTCAACACAGAGTCTGCTTAAGATTCTCTCCCTCTCCCTCTGCCCTCCCTCACACTCTCTCTCTCTAAAACAAAACCAAACCAAAACAAAAATGCATGGGTCAGTATTTTAAAAACAAAATCAAGAGACTTCACAAAATTAATTCTTAAAAATATTTTCACTTTCTCTTTGAAAACACGTGAAAAGATCCAGCAACTATGGGTTCACATTGCCACAAAACAAAAATCCCCTACAACGGAGTCACAGCTGTCCATTTGAGTCAGCCCTGCCCTCTCTAGAACCCACCACTGCCCACCACCTCTCAGTCGGGAAACCTGTCAGCCACCATTTCCCAGTCCCGTTAGTTCTCTGCATTCACACAAGTATCATAGGTGGATAGAAAGGACAGACTGAGGGCAGTCTGACTCAAGGAAACTGAATCACTTCACCTTCTATCAGTGAAGAACTGTCCTACATGTAATGTGTGCAAACACACCCAGCACACTTTACTCAGTTACACAAAACTCTAGGCTCCTGAGGGCATCTATTTTCACCAAGGGTAACCAGTGGTTACAGTACCAGTCCCGTCACGTGCTAGACAGCAGAGAGCACCATAATTCTAGTCCCTTTCTAAGACTAAAGTCCTTCACACATCAGATAAAATATTAGATATTTCTCACCTTCCTTCTTCCCTATCAAACTAGTAAGGACCCCAACCTCCACTCTGCACTTGCTTTGCTTACTTTTCCCATGGCTATCCAATACTGTGCTAAAATAAAAAAATAAACTCCTGCTCCCTGTTCACTTCCAACGCTTAGAAGTGACTTGTTCTCAGTCTCACTGGCAATCAGGAAAAGCAAGCTAAAATTACAATTAGAAACCCCTGTCACAAAAATCCAGGGATAGAATGTGGTAAAACAGGAAGGAACACTGAAAATAAGATACGGTCACTTTCAAGAGTAATTTGGCACCAATCAGTAAAGTTGAAAATACATATACCCTACGACCCAGCAGTGGGACTTGTCGTGCATGCCCTAGAATGGTGGGTTTCAACCTTCTCTTACCATTGTCCTCGGTAAGAAATACAACTGACATCATAACCCAGTGCACCTGCATACGTACACACCTGACTAAAAGTTTAATGAGAAAACTTACCTTTATAATAATGTATAGTGAAATTGTATTTTATGTAATATATAATTTATAACTAACCTTTATTGTTATTACTATTCAATGTTGGCTTCAATCCATTCCATTGATTTCATGACCACTTAATATATGATAGTTTGAAAAAGAGGCCTAGAAGCTAGAGGCTAGAGGCTCTAGCTACCTAGAGGCTACCTATCGTGTGTGTCCATGAAAATCTTATGTCTATCAGAAATCCTGTTGTATTACTTTTGCTAAAAGTGAAAAATTAATCTCAATGTTCATCAGAGCAGATAGGAAAAATAAAATTCCATATTCATATCATGTTCATATCATAGAACAGTGGAAATGAATAAACTACATCCAGGCATAAAGCTTCAAATTATAAGTATTAGGTTTTCTTCTGAAAAAAACAAAAAGCAAATTACATATGCAGAGTGCAGGTTGACTTTAAACACAAAAAAGAGAACTATATATTTCTTTGGATATGTGGGTATCAGTAAAAGGATAAAACCGTGCATGGGAAGGATTCATACCTACTTCTGAATAGCAGTTTTCGTGTGGAGAGGTGTGTAGGGAAAGGATTAAGAATTTGAGACTACAGCTGTATTTGAAACATTTACTTTTTTTTCAAAGACTTTTTTTTATTAACATATAATGTATTATTTGTTTCAGGGGTACAGATCTGTGATTCATCAGTCTTACACAATTCACAGCGCTCACCATAGCACATACCCTCCCCAATGTCCATCACCCAGCCACCCCATCCCTCCCACCTCCCACCACTCCAGCAAACCTCAGTTTATTTCCTGAGATTAAGAGTCTCTTACGGGTTGTCTCCCTCTCTGGTTTTGTCTTGTTGAAACATTTCTTTTAAAACCTTCAGCAGATGCAACCACCACAACAAAAATCCAGAAGCTCTTAAATTTGAGGGTGCATACAAGAGGAATTATTGTATGTTTATGTGTTTAAAATTTTTCATAAAATAAAAATTTAAAAATAAATAAAGAATTACCTTTTCAAGGTACATATGTCTCCCATAAGACAGGAAGCAAACCTCAAAGGATGAGAAGGTCATCCTCTAACACACTGCAGTATTCAAAATTTGGGGTGTCGATAAAAGGTTCTGACTTTAAGATTTAGGTCTTACTGCATCGTGAACTAGAAGGTATAACTAACCAAAGTAGTTGTGCTTTCAGAATTATTTACAATTAGACCTTCTGCAAACCTAAGATCATTCGGGAGTTTTGAACATTAAAGTGTTCTACTCCCAAATGCATGCTGCTTATTCTGAAGCTTTAGTAGCTGAAATGCTGCCTGGTGCTGAATAGGCATGATTTTAGCTGACTCCTCGCAAGGCCACCTGCTAAAATAATGTAGAAGGACTTTGTGGGGACCAATTACTTTGTAGATTAATAATGCTGACTGTTTTCTGTGGTGGAGGGTCACTTCCTCGGAGAAGCCATTCATTACTGTACCTGTGACCCTGCATCTCCCTGCATATCCTCATCTGCAGACAACATGCTGACTGACGCCCTCCGGAGATAGCTTTGTGCAGATCTAAGATGCTGAGCATTATTCAAAATCGGTCTGTTCTAAGGCAAGTATTTCTTTCTCAATAGTCATTCTGTATGTAAGGTCTTAACACCCCTCCCCCAGACTCAACCCTATCTATATCCTGTGAAATTTGGAAGTTCTCATTAATATTAAAGTCACAATTCATATGTTGGACTTCACCTTGGCTATTAACACTTGGGATCAGCATTACCATAAATTGTCCAGCACAGCTGCTTATGTGAGTCACACGAATTTCATCCATGACTTTATTTACAAAGGAAGCTTTGGTATCACAGAAAGAACATGATGGGGTAAGAATACCTAAATGCATGACCCGTTTGGGTCGCATAGAGGCTTTCCAACCTTGGGCAGTGCCTTCACTGTTTAGGACCTCAGTTTCTTTGTCTACACTTTCTTGCATGTTTAATGAGAACTAAATGAGCCCAAGTGTGTGGGAAGTTCTGGGGAAAATAGAAAGCATTATAAAAACATAAGGTGGTGCTCTTATTAGTGGTAATAGCAATATATGTAATGTCTGTACCCCGTTATATAATGCAAACAAACATCTGAGATTGCTATTTGTATATTTGCACATAATGGCTCATTCAATTTTTCCAAAGCTCCTCCTCCTAAAATCCTAATGGGTTTAACATTTCTCTACACTATTAATTTGAATTTATTAAAATTTCTTTTTCAGCTTGTGAGAATGTGCACTCAGTTTCTTTCTTTTTTTTTTCCACTCAGTTTATTTCTTAAAACAAAACCCTAAGGATTCCTTTGCATGTTTCTAAATCCCTGGTCATCAAAGACGATGCACGGAGTTCCATGCCAAAATCATGCGGCTTGTTTTCCTCGACAAACAGCTTATTCTAGTGTGTTTCAGTGGCCCTGGGCCATGCGTCTGACCTCAACTCACCAATATTAAAGAAAAAGAACTACAGATAATGAGTCAGTATAATGTTGTTATTATTTTTAAAAAAACACTCTAAATCCATATATCTTTAAAATGTTTTCAAATGATTGAAATAAAGTTCTCCCAACGCATTTTTAAAATTCCAAACCCAACACTAATCTCTACTTTCTGGTGGCCGGCAGGGGCGGGCTGGGCGGGGGAGGGATGTTAGTAAAGGCTATACAGTACTGATTTGAGAGCAAAGTCCAGATTAAAACACCGGTGATTTAACAAAGTAAGTACTGAGTGCTGTTCTTACACCCATGTGCATTAGCTACCCTTGCAAATCACAGATCCACATGATCAAACACTACACAGGTGCTGTTACTCTGGGTCCTGCCCTCAGCATGAGCACAGTGGGACCTGTAACTGTAGCATCTCCTGGGCACTAACGCCGGTCAGGCTGCAGAGAAATGCATGCGCACACCTCTCGCCTCATGGCCTCCAATAAAAGTGCCAGAATGCAGGGCAGGTGTGGGGGATATGCTGCCCACGTGGGGGATGTGCGCTGCGTCAGACAGCAAGGACGCTTCCGAGGCAGGGTCACTGAGGCAGAGGAAAGACTCTGTTTTCAAATCCTTCCTCTCCGGTCACACAAATAGAACCATGCCATGAAGAAAAATTTCCCCGTGGGGTCAAGCTTCCATTGCCTTGCCTCTCTTCCCATTCTAATTCACTGTTCTGAAGCAGAGGCAGGCAAACTGTCCCGCAAAGTATGGATATTACAGTAATATTTTATAGTAAATATATTTACTTAGAGTCAGTATTGTAGGCTTTGCAGGCCACACAGTCTCTGTCATGACGACTCTGCTGCTTTAGCAAAGAATAATTTCATTGACAAATTGGATATCATGAACTGTAATCTAGATTTTGTCCTTTTTGCTTTGTTGGCACTCTCCAGTGCTTTTTCTCCCATCCGCAGCTTTACCGAAAGATAACTGGCATATACCATTGTGTAAGTTTAAGGTGTACAACAGGATGATTTGATAGACCAATGCACTGTGAAACAATCACAATAAGGTAACCTCATGGTTACCTCACAGTTACGTGTGTGTGTGTGTGTGTGTGTGCGTGTACAGTTACGAACATTTAAGATCTACTCTCTCAGCAACTTTCAAGTACATAATGCAATATTAACTATAATGACCCCAATTCCCCCAAACTTGCTCATCCTATAACTGAAAGTTTGTACCCTTTGACCAACATCTCCCCATTTCCCCCAACCCAACCCCAGCCCCTGGCAACCACCACTCAACTCTGTTTCTATAAGTTTGGCTTTTTTAGATTCCACATATAAGTGAGATCATACAGTATTTGTCTTTGTCCCACTTATTTCACTTAGCATAATGTTCTCAAGGTCCATCCATGTTATCACAAATACAAGATTTCCTTCCTCCTCATGGCTGAATAATATTCATATACACAACACTTTCCTGATCCATTCATTCACCAATGAAAACTTCGGTAGCTTTCATGTCTCAGCTATAGTGAATAACGCTGCAATGAACGGGGGCGGGGGGGGCAGATATCTCCTTGAGATAATGATTTCATTTCCTTTATTTTTTTTAAAGATTTTATTTATTTATTTGACAGAGAGAGAGGGCACAAGCAGGGAGAGTGGCAGGCAGAGGGAGAGGGAGAAGCAGGCTCCTCACTGAGCAGAGAGCCCGACATGGGGGTTCAATCCCAGGACCCTGGGATCATGACCCGAGCTGAAGGCAGATGCCTAACCGACTGAGCCACACAGGTACCCCGTGATTTCATTTCCTTTAGATGTATTCCCAGAAGTGGGACTGCTGGATCACATGGTAATTCTATTTTTAATCTTTTGAGGAACCTCCATACTATTTTCCATAGGGCTGCACCAATTTACATTCCTACCAACAGTGCAGGAGGGTTTTTTTCTGTCCATTTTCTTCAACACTGGTTTTCTCTTATCTTTTTTGGTAAGAGCCATTCAAACAGGTGTGATATCTCATTGTGGTTTTGATTTGCATTTCAATGACGTTGAGCATTTTTGCACGTACTGTTGGCCATCTATATGTCTTCTTTGGAAAAATGTCTATTTAGATTGTCTGCCCATTTATAATTGAATTACTATTATTATTTTGCTATTGAGTTACAGGAATCCCTTATATATTTTGGATATTAATCCCTTCTCAGATATATGGTTTGCAAATATTTTCTCCCATTCTGTAGGTTGTCTTCTCATTTTGTTTCTCTTGCTATGTAGAAGTTCTTAGTTTGATGTAATCCCACTTGTCTCTTTTTGCTTTTTCCTGTTTGTGATTTTTAATTTTACCGCATAATTTGAATCTTTCAGAAGATAAGGTAATTTAAAAAAATTTTTAATTTAGAATTTTTTACATTTACTTTTATTTACCTTTTGATGAAATATTTTTACATTTCCCATGCTTTGGATACAATTACATTTTATTTTTTAATCCTTTAGATGATTGGTAATGAGCACAAGTGAAGACTTTTAGAAACAAATTGTGAAAGTGGAATTCAGAGAAGAAAAAGATTAAAAAATAAAAAATCTTCAAAAAAGCAATCTATTTAAGTTTTTTAAATGTTAAAACATAATGACTTGGCTTCTAGAAATACATTACTCACATAAAATTTGTGAACAGAACATTACAAATTCTTTAATGAAAATTTAAAGTCAGAGTTCTGAAGTGGTAAGATGAAATCTCAGGAACTTTATGTTCTTTATTAAATCAAGATTTAATTCAATCACTGGCCCATTATTCTGCATGTAATAGAAACAGTACAAAATAATAAATTCTGTCAAATTTGATGTTTTTCTGACATTCATTCATATAAAAAATCATAATGTTACATATTATTTTGTCCCTGCAACAACATATTTGTCAAATTAAGGCAATGAAACATATTTTATTTAACAGGTTGCAACCTCAAATTTTAAATACTTAAGTATATAGTATGAAGTCTCCATTTGTACTTTGCCCCAGCCTCATGGTATAAAATATACTTTGGTTCATCCAAATAATGAAAAATATATAAACATTCAAAATTAATTTTTGAATACCATTTTTTGTGGAGAAAGATATTTGAGATGCAATGTTAGCTAAACATGTTAAGAATCACACTGTAGATACTTTACATGTAACAATGCCACAAGAAGATACTTAAGGAGACTTGAAGGAATTATGCCTTAATGTTAGCAGGGATATTCTTGTGTGGTGGCATCATGGTTAATTTTTATCTACCACATATTCTAGTTGTGTAAACAATAAGCCATTATTTAGATTAAAAAAAAGCAATAAATGTTATTAAAATAAATAACAAAGTTTAGTTCTTCCCATGTCTTCAACATTATCATGTTCATACATGTTTTTATATGATGTTGTATCCTTAGAATAAAGTAAGCTAGAGAAAAGAAAATCATAAGAAAATACATTTATAGTACTACACTGTATTTATCAAAAAAATTCTGCGTATAAGCAGACCTGAGCAGTTCAAACCTGTGTTGTTCAAGGATCAACTGTACTTCCTTTGAAACAAATTGCTCTCTCCATATATACAGATTCCTGATTCCTGGAACATGTGTTGAGATATTCTTTCCAGTGATGATTAAAGTTTTGCACAGACCGTGTCATCTGGGTGTCAAGGGAAAATGTGCATGAAGTGGGTAGCTTGGGCAAAGGGAAATGAAAATGGCCTCGGGGCTCTAACTCAGATCCCACCTCCATTTTCACCAATTTTCAATGCCATGAGCCAACTTGCCATGGTAGTGCTTTTGGTGAAGAACAGCTAGAATGTCACTCAAAACACAAAAGAAGATTTTTCATGATAGTGACAGTGATGATGACAAGGATGACATAAACAGTGATGCTTTAATTCCTCCAGCCTGTCTTCTATTGGGTAAAATCAAGAGTTTCTTAATAGACCACAGGACTACGAAGATAAAAGTGGGGTAGAGTACCCACACAGTGGTTTATTCAATAAACCATAATTATACAACATGTTACTTTAACCTTCCTGAGAAGTTCCTGATTATGATAGACAATTTCAGCAATGCCTCCCCTGCCCCATTCTAAACAGGAGCATGTTGAAGATGTGATATTAATATAGTAATCAGGCGCAGGTATGTTACATGTTAAAGCAAAAGAAACTAAATTCGTTTGTATAATGATCATCTTAATGATCAGTGACACTACTGATTCCTGCCCATGATAGGATTAATGCAGTAGCAACTTACTTGAACTATATTATCCACACATTGTAAATACAGTGCCTGCTATGTCTTACATGGAGTTCCACGACACAGCTGATTTCTAGCATACGGAACTGCTATTCAATGCTATTGCTGCCAGCCCATGGTAATAAGTATTCAGGATTTACTCACATTTACCACATTTACCACACCTAATCAAGGGGAATTTCGCCACTGTTCTCAATAAATTCACCTTGCTTAGGTTTCCCCTGAAGAAGATTATCCCCCACATCAAGAAACACTGCATAATTTGCAAACCTCTAAAATATTTCAGAATGGATATTATTTCTATAGGGCATAGGTGCAGGTTTGTGATGCCAAGCACTGAGCAACTTCTGAGTTTGGGAAATGTTTAAAACAGGGTAATCAATTCTTGAGCTAAGAAATAATTAAAACACCAAAAGCAAATTATCTAAAAAGTTTTTTTAATTTAGTAATTTCCAAATCAAAGATGTGCAAGTAAACTGAACATCTTCAAGCAAGCCTCTAAAATAAGAGGTTGTGACCATTAGAATCCACTCTTCTAAGCAGCTACAGAATTTTCTAGGAATTAATAACTTCTTGCTATTTTGGGTGAGGTCATCTTTTTAACTGACTAAGTACTATTTGCAGGGTATCATAAATATAACTAAATGATTAAAGGCTCTTGCTTTTAATTATTACTTTATTTCACTATTATTAATTGTTTAACAATGCTAGGATAAGTATAAACATTTTGTTTTTACCAAACATACTAGAATTCTCTTTGTAATGATATCTTTGAGCACTGTCTGGTTAGCCAATGTAATGGTTAATTTTATGTGTCAACTAGGCTGGGTCATAGTGCCCAGATTTGATCAAATACTAGTCTAGATATTGCTATAAAGATATTATTAGATGAGATTAATACTGAAATCAGTGGATGTTGAGTAAAGCAGATTATCCTCCATAATGTGGTGAGCCCCATCCAAACAGTTGGCCTTCAGGCAAAAGACTGAAACTCCCTAAGGAAGATAGAATTCTGTCCCCAGTCTGCCTTCAGATTCAAGCTGCAACATTAACTCTTCCTTGCGTCTCCAGCCTGCTGGCCTTCCTGTGGATTTCAGACTTGTTCACCTATGAAGATGTGCCAATTCCCCTCCCTCCCTCCCTCTAAAATAGAGGGGAATATATATATATATATATATATATATATATATATATATGTTGTGTATATATATATAGGTATGTGTCTCTGTGTGTATATGTGTGTATATATATATAGGTATGTGTCTCTGTGTGTATATGTGTGTGTATATATATATATAGGTATATACCTATATATACATATACCTGTGTAGGTATATATATATATATACCTGGTATATATATACAGGTATATATATACACACATATACCTGTGTAGGTATATATATATACCTATACACACACATACACACATACACATATATATACATTCATATATATTTATACATATATATATTAATGCAGTAGCAACTACTTTAACTATATTATCCACACATTGTAAATATAGTGCCTGGCATGTCTTACATGGAGTTCCACGACACAGTTAATGATATATATATATATTAATATATACATTCATACACACATCCTATTGATTCTGTTTTTCTGGAAAATCCAACTAATACAACCAATCACAGAGGCATTGAATTATGGACAGTCAATGCAAAGAGGCTTCCAAGTGTCCTCTTTCATAACCAATGTTATGACCCATTACATACAACAGATGGGAATGACTGCACACCTAAGACAGGTGGACAGGAGCCGAAACTCACTTTAAAGTCCAAACATGAAGACTCAAGATCTAAGCCCACTGATCACAAATGATAGAACATGAACAAATGATTTCACTGCCACATCACAGTTTCCTCGTGCACTGAATGGGGCACCTGTACCACTCCTGTCTACCTCTCGAGGCTCTAAATAAGATTAGGTTTATGAAAGATTAGGTTTATGAAAAGAACTTTGTAAACTCTAAGGAAGTGTAACATTGACAGGAAATGCTAGAAGAATACAGATGATAAATCACAACCACCCCTTCAACCTCATTACAATGATGCGGTTATAACAAGAGACTCTTCCCACTTTGTTACTAAAATGGAAAGTGACACACATATGCCATAGGGTGACTGTAATTACTTTGCTGCTCATCAGCTAAAGGGAGCAATCACACACAGACCACATGTTTCTAAAACGGGAGCCACATCAAAACTGAGAGAACATATGGGACTATCAGATATACATGCACAGCATGAGACCCTGCCAACATGAAGTGGGTTTGAGCTTCGGGATATAGTGATTCTGTTCAGATACGTATAATCAAGAAAAGCCAGCCATTACTACGAGGTATGGGACTTTGGGCACTTGGGTTCTTCAAACCCCAAAACAGGTATTAAACACATAAAACTTTCCTGTACATGGCTAAAGCTCAGACAGACTAGAATACTCACCCCATTCACTTGAGACCCCCCAAAAGCAATGCACAGAAAGTGGCAACAGAATTCTTTCTCTTCAATATCAACTGTAACTCTGTAGACAAACCTGCAGTCACTGTCCTTTATAATTCATTTGAAAACTATTTGAGTACCTCCGAGATGCCAAGAGCTGCTTAGGTGTTATAGCCTCAATGGTGACCAAGACAAGACTGGCACGTTCAAGGACATTTCTCCAAAGACAAACAAAAGGGCAACAGATACGTGAAAAGATGCTCAACATCACTTATCATCTGGGAAATGCAAATCAAAACCACAGTGAGATAGCACCTCACACCTGTTAAGATGGATATTATAAAAAAAAAGAGAGAAGTATTGCCAAGGATGTGGCAAAATTGGAAACTTTGTACACTATTGGTAAGATTGTAAAATCATGCAACCTCCACAGAAAACAGTATATAGACTCCTCAAAAGATTCAAAATAGAACTCCCATATGATCCAACAAGCCCACTTCTTGGTATTTACCAAAAGAACTGGAAGCAGGATCTCACAGAGATATCTGTTTTACAATGTTAATTGCATGACTATTCACAATAGCCAAGATGTAGAAGCAACCTAACTGTCCATCAGCGGATGGGTGGAGAAAGAACATGTGGTATATCCATACAATGAAATGTTAATTCAGCCTTTAAAAGAAAGGAAATCCTGCCATATGTGATAACACAGATGAACCTGAAGGACATACTGCTGAGTGAAATAAGCCAGTCACAGAAAGATAAACACTACATGATTCTATTTATAGAAGATATCTAAAAACAGACAAACTCATAGAAGCAGAGAGTAGAATTTTGATAGCCAGGATCAGGGAGAAGTGGAGGGTTTCTAATCAATGGGTACAAAATCTCAGTTAGGGACTTCAGTTTCTGGTTCTACAGGTAAGGAGCTTGAAAGTCCCCACTCTATCCTAACAACAAGTAAAAACTGACCAGACTGAAACATCTACAACTCTTCTTCGATCCATAAGACTGCAGAAAACCCAGGGAAAACCACAGCCCCCAAGAATGGAGAGAGTCAGGCAAACACCACTTTCCTGAGCAGGGATTCAAGAGCAGAAACCACCTCAGGAACAAGTGCTTGGGTAGAAAACCTGAACTGTAGTTGATGGCTGCTAGAGGCTCAATGGAGACAACTCCAAGAGTTAAAGACTACAGGAGGACCCAGTCTTGGGGAAGCCCCAAATACTGTGAGATTTACCTCCAGGAGCCTGATCAGGTTCCCACAGAAATTAACAGAAAAATCCCCTCTTGTTTCTGGCAGGGGGAGGGGAAAAGCCTGAGCACTCTGTTCTTTTTTTTTTATTTTTTATTATGTTATGTTAATCACCATACATTACATCATTAGGCTTTTTTAAATTTTATTTTATTATGTTATGTTAATCACCATACATTACATCATTAGTTTTTGATGTAGTGTTCCATGATTCATTGTTTGCATATAACACCCAGTGCTCCATGCAGTACGTCCCCTCTTTAATACCCATCCCAGGCTAACCCATCCTCCCACCCCCCTCCCCTCTAGAACCCTCAGTTTGTTTTTCAGAGTCCATAGTCTCTCATGGTTCATCTCCTCCTCCGATATCCCCCCCCTTCATTTTTCCCTTCCTACCTTTTTTTTTTTTTTAACATATAATGTATTATGTTTCAGAAGTACAGGTCTGTGATTCAACAGTCTTACACAATTCACAGTGCTCACCATAGCACATACCCTCCCCAATGTCTATCACCCAGCCACCCCATCCCTCCCACCCCCCACCACTCCAGCACTCTGTTCTTAATAAGACTTGTCCTCAGGGGAAACTAGTTAACCAGAGCCTAATCTGCTGTGGCATTCTGAGAGTTGAACTGACCTGGGGGAAGGGAAGTACCCAAACCCAGCCAACCTGTCCCACCAAAGAGGGTAAAAATAACTAAGAAATACTTGTGAAGCTCACAGTGCAAAGGCACAAGTTCACCAAGAGACTGAGATCTAAGGACAGGATGACAGAATGCTCCCCCCTCCCCCACACCTCACCACCACATCACCAGAGGCCTATTTACAGCAGCTCTTTTTATCTGGTACATCATGTCTGGCTGTCAAGAAAAAAATCACAAGGCACACCAAAAGGCAAAAAACACAATTTGAAGAGACAGAGCAAGCATCAGAACCAGACAGGGCAGGGATGTTGGAATTATCACACCAAGCATTTGAAACAACTACGATTAATATGCTAAGGGCTCTAATGGTTAAAGCTGCAGCATGCAAGAACATATGGGCAATGTCAGCTGAGAGATGGAAATCTGAAGGAAAAAAAAAAAGAAATGCTAGAGATCAAAAACACCGGAACAAAAATGAAGAATATCTTTGATGGGCTCATTAGTAGACTGGACATGGCTGAGGAAAGCATCTCTGAGCTTAACATTTAAATCAGTAAGTTCAAAAACTGAAAAGCAAAAAGTTTCAGTAATGCAAGATGAATAAATTCTAGAGATGTGGTGTAGGACATCGCACCTATAGTTAACAATGCTGGGCTGTATGCTTGATTCCTTTGGGTTGATCTTATTTAGGATTCGCTCAGCTTCTTGAATCTGTACATTTATGTCTTTTGACAAATTCAGGAAGTTTTCAGCCATTATTCCTTTAAGTACTTTTTCAGCCCATTCTTTTTTCACCTCTCTTTTTGGGACTCCAGTGACTTGAATATTACATCTTTTGTTAAGAGTCCTACAGGTCCCTGAACCTCAGCTAATTTATCTATTTTCTCTCTGTTGTTTAGATTGGATAATTCCTATTATTCTATCTTCCAAATTCACTGATTTTTTTTTTTCCTCTGTCTGGCCTCCATTCTTCTGTTGAGCCCATCCATTGAGTTTTTTTACTTCAGGTATATTTTCCAGTTCTAAAATCGCCATCTGGTTCTTCTTTATATCTTCTATTTCTTTGGGGTTTTTTCCTATTTTTTTCTATTTTGTTTCATTTAAGTATGTTTGTAATGGTTCTTTGAAACATTGTGTTTATTGAAATATAATTCGCATACCATAAAATTCACCCTTTTAAAGTAGAAAAATCAGTAGTTTTACTATGTTCACAAAGTTGTGCAACTGTCACCACTACCTAATTCCAGAACATTTGTATCACTCCAAAATGAAACGTCATACCCATTAGCAACCATTCCTCTTTCCCCTTTCTCTCCTGTCTCCAGAAATCATTAATCTAACTTCTGTCTTTACAGATTTGCCTACTCTATACCGTTCATATAAATGGAATTAAACAATATGTGGCTTCTGTGACTGGTTTCTTTCACTTAGCTTAATGTTCTCAAAGTTCATCCATGTTGTAGCATTTATCAGTACTTTTTGCCTTTCTATGGCTGAATAATATTCTATTATATGGATATATGACACTGTTTATCCATTCATACTGTTTCCAATTTGGGGCTATTATGAGTAACACTGAATATTCATGTACAATTTTACGTGTGGACATTATGTTCTCAATTCTCTCGGGTACATACCTATGAGCGGAATTACTGGGTTATATGGTAACTCTTTCACTTTTTGAAGAACTGCCAAACTGCTTTCCAAAGTGGCTGCACCATTTTATATTCCTACCAGCAATGCATGAGGGTTCTAATTTCTTTACATGCTTGCCAACAGTTCTTATTGTCTTTTTGATTACAGTCATCTCAATGGGTATGAAGGGGTATCTCACTGCAGTTTTGATTTACCTTCCCCTAATAGTATTGAACATCTTTTCAAGTGTTGTTGCGGTATTTTTATGTTGGCCGCTTTAAAGTCTTTCTCAGAAAATTCTAACATCTCTGTCATCTTGATAGTGCCACCTATTGATTCTTCTTTCTCTCAGTTTGAGATCTTCCTAGTTCTTGATATGACAAGAGCTTTTTATTGAAACCTGGACATCTCATGGTATACCACATGAGAACCTCTTATTTAAACCTTCTGACAGTGTTCTGGCAGAAGAAAGTGAGGGTGGGGATACTTCCTCGTTACTTTACTGACAGGATGGATTACAAGTCAGGCTTCCCGTGTGGCCTCCAATGAACCATGGAAGGATATATGGCCTCATTACCACTGGGAGGTGGTGAAAGTCCGGACTTTCCCCTAGGTCTCCAGTGACACCACCGTAGTTGGGAAGCAAAGGGGGGACTTATTATTGACAGGTGGGGTGGAAGTCCAGGCTCCTTACGGAGTCTTCTCTGACACCACCTGGACAGAGGTGTTAGGGAACACCATTACAGCCTCCCAAGGGTGAAAGTCTAGGCTCCCCACTGGGTCTTTGCTGGCGTGGGTTGGTGTGAGGACACACTTTTCTCTGTGGTGTCTGACTTGAGTACAGGGGTTATTGTCTAATGGTTTTCCATCTTGCTGATGTGCTCCTTTCCTGGCCCTTTGGCCAGAGAAAGCAGGCTTTTGTTGGGACTTTTTAATCTGTGTCCACTGATCATTCTGGGTTGCTGGCTTCTTCTGCTCCAATTCTGGGATATAGGAGTAAATTAAGAAAACCCAGGAAATTCACCACTGTCTCATTTCTCAACGTCCATAGCTGGCTTGCTGCTTTCTCTCCACCTTTGACACCCTTCTATTTGTTTTTTATAAAAAGCACAGTTTTTAGTTGCATTTGGAAAGAACATGGAAAAGTATGCCTGTTCCATCTTTCCAGAGGCAGAAGTCTTTTAAAATTTCCAGCCTCTCTTTTTAAACCCAAATTAAAAAAAAAAAAAAAAAAATGGGGGCTAAATCTTAAACATAGGAATAGCTTTAAAATGAACTATGCATTCCCTTATCCTTCTGCAACACAGGCCACTAAAATTAATTTAACCTTCCTGACAAAGCTCAACAACACAAACATCCATGACCATATATTTATTCCTCAAGACCCACTCTAAGTTTACTGTGCAATAAGCACTTTTCTGTCACATTAAATAGGACCTGTTGACCCAATTTTGGAAGATCCTGTGATTGCCTGTTCCTTTTTCTATTTCTCGCTCTTGTCAGTGTGACTGCCTCCAGAGAATCCCCACACCTTTTAATTTGCTACTTCTAACAGTGTGCAGGCTGAGAAACCAGACAAATATTTTAGAGATATTTTTAAACAATAGTAAACAGACGAAGAACACCAGACACTCCCCCTCATACACAAATTTCTCAACATCTATTTGGGCTGCTCTGATGTCCTTTTGGTTTATCTACAGCTACCTCATTATATCCCAGTGAATGAAGTCAGAGAATAAATGATTTCAAATAACACGAAGTGCTACTGTATGTATAGATTCAGGTCACCTTCATCGAGATCAGACCATCAAGCAGTAAGCCTTGGAAAACCAGGAGACCCATGCCAACTACAGACTGCTGGGGAAAGGTTCCCTGGTGCCACCGCCCTGGGCAGGCAGCCTGAGAGCATAAACAAACTGGAAACTGAGGATTCTAAACTACTATGCTAATTAAGTAGGACGAACAAGTGGATACCTAATAAGCACTTGAACATTTTTGTTCTTCCTTTATTACTGTTAGAGCATAACCAAAGCTATCAACTCCAGCACAATGGGTCAAAGGGCCTATTAGTTTCCAGAAATGTGCTCCGCTCAGAAAACATGTCCCGGAGGCATGGTTTTTCAGGAATGCCAAGGCAAATAATTAGTTAAAGGCTGATGGTAGGGCTTAGCCTCATGCCTTGTACCACATGCATATCACAAAATATCGAACACTATGTTTCTGAGTTCCATGACACACAGAATCAGTTCCTGACATCAGACTGCAGGCCCCATGCCCACCCATGCTCCTGACAGAGAGGACCTGATCCCAAAGAAAGAGTGTGAGTGTTCAAGTCAGAGGTCAGCATTCACCTATATAGCCTTAGCAAGTTTTCTAACATAAGGAAAATACCCCAGTTTTACTGAGCTTTGGTGAATTTTAAAGAGAAAAACCACCATGCAAAAGTGACATGGATATTCAATGAATGGCAAATACCACTACTGTTACTGATTTTTATGTATAAGGAAAAGACTCTATAAAGGGAAAGATACCAGATGCTATACCCAAGTTACCAGCATCTGTGGACCCAAATACTGAATTGATTTTTGGTCTATTTAGAGTCAACTCAGAGTCTCCAAATCCAGAGTTCTTTGTGCAATGTGGTGCCATCTTTTTGCACACATGGAAAGGCAGATGCAAAGCTCCAGATCATGGAAATCATCACATCTTTTCTAAGATGGCCTTCTTCCCACCAGCTCATCTATCCAGTTTCCCATGACTGCCTCCCACACTCCGCTCATTCCCTCTCTTGCCCTTTAATCTTCCAACTTATGGTGTCTGGTTTGTTGGTGGTGTTATTTTTTTCTAGTCATACATACTTTTCCTAGAGTTTGGGTCCTTATTCTATCTGTTTTCTATCCACTAGTCCCTTTCCTTTCAGGGCAATCACCCTGTCATTCAAATCTCCAATTCTACCAGATCCCATTTTCTTTGAAAAGAGATACTCTGATGGAAAGATCTACAAAGTCCTGTTGGGATGCTCCATACAGAGGTAAGAAACCAACACAGAGCAAGGGTGGCGTAGGGAGAAAACCAGAAGGAGCACTGGGTTGCTGCAACCAATCTGAACTCACGTGTAAGGACCAATAACCTGTGCAGAGAGAGTAATTTCAAGGGAAATTACTGCCTGGGAACTGGGGATATGAGTGGGCAAAGGCTGGCAAGAACTATAGCAGAGATGATCTAGTGATTAAATCAAGAAAATTCATCAATGTCTATTAACAAGTAAAAAGATAAAAACCATGATCACCGTAAGACATGCAGAAAAAGTATTTGAGAAATAAAACATCCATTCATGATAAACACTCTGAACAAAGTAGATTTAGAGCGAACATACCTCAATATAATAAAGGCCATATATGAAAAACCCACAGCTAACATCATACTCAATGGTGAAAAAAATGAGAGCTTTTCCTCTAAGATTAGAAACAAGAAAAGGATATCTACTCTCACCACTTTTATTCAACACAATACTGGAAGTCCTAGCTACAGCAATCAGACAAGAAAAAGAAATAAAAAGCATCCAAATTGGTAAGGAAGAAGTAAAACTTACTTCAAGATTTTGTTTATTTATTTGACATAGAGAAAGAGAGCACAAGCAAGTGGCAGGCAGAAGGAGAGGGAGAAGCTCCCCTCTGAGCAGAGAGCCCAACGTGGGGCTCAATCCCAGGACCCTGGGATCATGACCTGAGCCAAAGGCAGATGCTTAACCGACTGAGCCACCAGGCACCCCCAAAATTAAGAAATCTTATGTATAACTGCACCAAAAAGAGTAAGATACCTAGGAATAAACTTAACCAAGGAGAAAAAAGACCTGTTCTCTGAAAACTATAACACACTGATGGAAGAAATTGAAGATGAAACAAACAAACAGAAAGATATTCCATGCCCATGGTTTGGAAGAACCAATATTTTTTAAATGTCCATACTACCCAAAGCAATCTACAGATTTAAAGCAATCCCTATTAAATACCAAAAACATTTTTCATAAAACTAGAACAAAAAATCCTAAAAATTATATGGAACCACAAAAGGCCCCAAATAGCCAAAGTAATCTTGAAAAAGAACAAAACTGGAGGTATCACAATCCCAGATTTCAAAGCTAGAGTAATCAAAACAGTATGGTACTAGCACAAAAATAGACACATAGATCAAAAGAACAGAGAGTCCAGAAATAAACCCATGCTTTTATGGTCAATTAATCTATGACAAAAGAGACAAGAATATACAATGGGAAGAAGACAGTCTCCTCAACAAATGGTGTTGGGAAAACTGGACAGCTATATGCAAAAGAATGAAACTGGACCACTTTTCTATATCATACACAAAAATAAACTCAAAACAGATTAGAGACCTAAATGTGAGACCTGAAACCAGGAAATTCCTAGAAGAAAACATAGGCAGTAATTTCTTTGACATCACTGTAGAAACATTTTTCTAGATATGTCTCCTCTGGCAAGGGAAACAAAAACAAAATTAAACTATTGGGACTGCACCAAAATAAAAAGTTTTTGCACAGTGAAGGAAACCATCAACAAAACAATAAGGCAAGCTACTGAATGGGAGGAGATATTTGCAAAGAATATATCCAATAAAGGGTGAGTAAACAAAATATATAAAGAACTCACACACCAAAATAATCCAATTAAAAAATGGGCAGAGGTTTTGATTTGTATTTCCCTGATAGCTAGTGATATTGAATATTTTTTCATGTACTGTATGTTGGCTAATTAAACATAACAATAAAAAAAAATGGGCAGAGGACCTGAATAGGCATTTTTCCAAAGAAGACATTCAGATGGCTGAGAGACACATGAAAAGATGGTCAACAGAATTATCATCAGGGTGATGCAAATTAAAACCACAAATGAGATATCACTTCACACCTGTCAGAATGAGTAAAATCAAACACAAAAAATAACAAGGGTTAGCAAGGCTGTGGAGAAAAAGGAACGCTTGTGCTCTGTTAGTGGTAATGTAAATTGGTGCAGCCACTGTCTAAAACAGTATGGGGGTTCCTCAAAATATTAAAAATAGAATCACCATATGATCCAGTAATTCTACTATTGGGTATTTACCCAAAGAAAATAAAAACACTAATTTGAAGAGATATATATACCCCTATGTTTATTGTAGCATTATTTACAATAAGCAAGGTGTGGAAGCAACCCAAGTACCATTGATAGGAAGAGACAGAGAAGGTGTGATATATAAACACAATGGGAATATTACTCAGCCATAAAAAAGAATGAGATCTTGCCATTTGCAACATGGACAGACCTAGAGGGTATAATGCTGAGTGAAATAAGTCAGTTAGAGAAAGAAATATACCATATGGTTTCACTCATGTGTGGAATTTAAGAAACAAAGCAAACAAAGAAAAAAAGACAAAAAAAAAAAACAGACTCTGAAGTGCAGAGAACTGATGGTTACCAAAGGGAAGGTGAGTGGGGGGATGGTGAAATAGAGGGGATGAAGAGTACACTTTTCTTGATGAGCACTGGAAAATGTATAGAATTGTTGAATCATTATATCGTACACCTGAAACTAATATAACACTGTTAATTATACTTGAATTTTTAAAAAATCATCAATGTCTAGAACAACGCAAGGCATCCAGCTTCCCATGACTGCCAGAGCAGAGAGGGAGTATGTCATAAAAGACTGCAGGAATCCCCTTCCAGGCATCAGACTGGGCTCTGGCAGGCGCTTCTCTTCCCGGGCCAGGTCAAGTGGGTGCTGGAATTGTGGCTGAGATGTGAGAGAGAGAGAGAGAGAAAGAAAGAGAGAGAGAGAGTCAACTACAACCTCACCACAGATGAGGGCAAAAAAGAATGATGGAGACAGTGGAATCTGAAGGGAGTTGCAGGTAAGAAATGACTGGCTTGGAAACTAAGCCTTCATTTCAGCTGTGAAAACCATCCCCTACATGAGCATCAGTTTTCCCAGACACGGACACCTAGAAAACCATCATAAATATGGGTCACTCTGAGCTCCTCAGCTACATCAGAATCTTTTTATGGCAGCATCATTAACCTATTTATAGTGAGCAATTAAAGATAGTCTAAGTGGGCCACCACATTCCTATCTGGCTGGCTCTGGCCTGTGTAGTGTAACACTAACAAGATAAAGGCCTTCCTTAAATGCCATGCTACACAAAAGCCTACTCTAGATACTTCTAAATCTGTCTTTAGTTTGTATTTATATTTTTAAGTCAATTAAATTGTTCATGGGCTGCATTATCCATGAGGTAAGCTACATTATGGGAAACTTCACAAAAACCGTTCAAAGCCAGGCAGGCGGCCAGCATGCAGATATAACACACACGTAGGGGATGGTGTGGTAGGGCACGGACGGCACAGCCTTTGGACCTGAGCAGACCACAGTCTGAATCCTACCTCTGCAAATAAACATGACATTGGGAAAATCACTCTCTCAAACTTCCGTTTCCTCACATGTAAAACTGGGACCTATTCACTGACTTTCCAGCACTTTTGTATATAAAATGACTAATGAATTTTGGCACCTGGCATTGCTCAGTGAATGATAGCTGTTCTAGAGACAGTCAACAGAGCACAGGACAAATGAAGTCAGGATTATGAAGGGACTTCTGGATATATTCCACTTAAACCACCCTCAAGGTGAACTTTCAGAAATGAACTCAGCCTTATGGATGAGTCCCCACCTCTGACCACTTCTTCCTAACCTGATCACTTCCTCCCTCTCCTCATGCATCTGATACACTAAACGATCCCACATACACATCTGCTTCCATCATTCATGTTCCTGGAAGGGTGCCTTTCCCCATGCCCCAAATTATTACCTGCTCAAAATCAGACCTATGTATGCTTCATGGCCCCACTCAAATGAGATCTGCAGTCTTCAAGGAGATGCCCACGTGATACCCTCACAGCCCAGAAACTTAGAAGTGACCACAACATCCAGAGTGGTCACTAGGAGTACATTAATAAATGAATGAATAATTCCTCTCTCCGAATTCAGTCCAGTTCACTGTAAGTGTTCACTTACAATATGCTACCAAAGGCTCTGAGAGCATAGAATAAGAGGTGGAGAAACTAAGGGAAGCTGACAATTTTGTTTTGTTTTTAGCACAGAAAACTTGAGCAGTCTGTATCATCTGCAATGCTTTGAAATTAAGAAGTGACACGCTGGGATCTTAACTCAGACTTGTCAGCACTCATGGTGTGAAGCCAGAAGACAAGCTGATTTTCACTATCAAATTCCCTGAAATACACTTAAGCCACTGAGAATTTCTTGAGTAAAGATTCTATATTTTTCTGTGGAACTTATTGGCAAATGATATACACATTTATCCACAAAATTAGTAAAAATGAATGTACTCTGAAAACTCTTTTTTCCCTGAAATTTTAAGATAATGGGTAAAACAAATATAACACTCTCTACCAACAGAATTTAAATATCATTTTGTCATATATTAAAATTTTGTTTATACTGGGATATCTCAGGAGTTTCCATTCTGTCCCACTGATAGATTCGTCTATCATATTGATTTTATTATAATAGCCTTTATAGTATGTTTTAATGTCTGATAAGAGAAGTCTCAACTTTCCTTTCAGTATTTTTTTTTGGACTTTAATAAATGGTGCTGGCACTTTCAACTGTCTATTTGGAACAAAATAAATTTCTTACACCACATGTAAAAATAAATTACAGATAAAGTAAAGGCTAGATGCCAAAAAATGAAGCAATAAACTCTTAAAAGAAAATCTAGGAGACTGTGTGTACAACCTAAAGATGCATGGAGATCTTTTTATTAAGAAAATATAGAGGGGTGCCTGGATGGCTCAGATGGTTAAGCATCTGCCTTCGGCTCAGGTCATGATCCTGGGGTCCTGGGATCAAGCCCCACATCAGGCTCCTGGCTCTCCCAGAGGGAGCCTGCTTCTCCCTCTCCCCCTCTCCCTAGCTCATGCTCTCTCTCTATCTCTGTCAAATGAATAAAAAAAAATCTTAAAAAAAAAAGAAAATAAAGAAATATAAAACAAGAGATGTATTTTACTACATGAAAATTTAAAACTCCTGTTTAGCAAAAGCTATCATAAGCAAGGTCTAGAGACAAACAATAGATTTGGGAAAAAATATCTGCAATAAACATTTTAAAATGTTAATATCAATAATATATAAAGCCCTCCTAGAAACAGATACAAAAAAGAAAAATAATCCAATAGAAAATTGTGCAAAAAGATATGAATAGGCAATTTGCAGAGAAGCAAAGATTCAAAAGACCAAATATATGGAAAACTACTTAGACTCTTTCCACCCAGACTAGCAAAAATTACAAGGAAGATTTAACACCTACTGCTAACAGAAATGTCAAGGAAAGGACACTCTCCTAATTTGCTGGTGACAGTATAAATTGTTACAGAAATCTTTGAAGCAATCTGGCAGCATCTATTGCTAAAAATACACTTTGATAAGATTCCAACTACTGTAACATTTTCTTAAAAATAAAAACAGTACAAAAGAATAGATATACAAATAATGTTTACTGTACCACAGTTCCTAAGGCCAAAAGAAGGAAACAAAATGAATGATTATTAATAGGGTAATAGCTAAATAAGTAATTTTGGGTCTGTACCATGGAATATTATACAGCCATAAAAGAATGAATTAGAGCTATACTAGTTAAATTGGAGGTACTTCTATGAGGTTTTGTTCAATAAGAAAATGAAGATACAGAAAAGTATGTCAAATATGATACCAGTTAAAAAAGGAAATAATTATTCCCAAATCCTCAGATAATTATATGTTTTTATGTTCATGTGTGGTTATCTAGACATAGAGGAGAACACAGGAGGATACATACCAGGTAATTAACAAGGTTACCTAGGGTGATGGAGGGAAAGTTAAGTGTAAACAGAAAAAAAAGGCCAAAGAACACCTAATGTGTATATGATCACATGTATATATACACATACAAGTGTTCTCATCATTAAAAAAAATTTTTTGAACATATATATTCTACCACCCGTATCTGTGCTCTTTTGTAGCCTATAAAATACACACACACACACACACACACACACACTCCGCAAGGTAAAAGAAAATTGAAGCTCAGAGATGTTAAGCAGCTTCTAAGATTTACAAGTTAGTAGCCCTACAGGGTAGTGGGGAGCAGTCTCAACCTGTACTTGGGATCTGCACTGAGCTTATTATATAAAAGCTCCAGCAAGGGCAGTGGAGAGTGGACATCTGTTACAACATAGAGAACTGTATGTGGGCCCAGGAAAAGTTAGTTCCTTTCCTTCCCCCAACACCTGTGAAACGAACAACAGCTGACATTATCATAATGAAAGCTATGTGTTACATGTCCACCACAATGCTCTAAAATATGCTGCCAACAAAGTTATAAAGCCTCTTCTGACATTTAAACAGATTGGAAGCAGCAATTTTATGAGATTTATAGAAATAAGCAATATTGAAATGAGGAAGAAAGTCTTAGAAGCCAACAAGACTAATTTCCTACCTAATAGTGAATCCCACCCACAGAATCTCTGGCAGGTAGGTGCCCGCCATCTGCTTGAACACTTCTAATTGAAGGGAATGTCACTATTAACAAGACAGCGCCTTCTATTTTTGAACAGCCCTGAAGAGTTATAAAGTTCCCTCCTACAGAGAAACAAAAATTGCCTCCTTATAACTTCTACCTCTTGACCTGAGCCTTATTTTCTTCTTTTTTTTTTAAAGATTTTATTTATTTATTTGTCAGAGAGAGAGAGAGCACAAACAGGGAGAGGCAGCAGGCAGAGGGAGAAGCAGGCTCCCCGCTGAGCAGGGAGCCCGATGCGGGACTCGATCCCAGGACCCCAGGATCATGACCCAAGCCGAAGGCAGGCGCTCAACCGACTGAGCCTTATCTTCTTAAAATAGATTATTTAAAATGACTTAGGTTATTTAGTATCATTTGAAAACACTCCTATCCACCATGAGGTAACATTATTGGCGTGGAGGTAATGTATAAGTCACATTAATCAGTAAATAGTCTTTCAGTGAAGTACCTGGGCACCAAGTTCCCGCTCTGAAGGAGGTCAGAGTACAGTAAAATTAGTTTGCTAATGAAAAGGAGCTAACATCATGCTCAATAATTTTGACAGCATTTTGACTGCATTAGCCTTTTCACAGGCTAACTGTGAAAATGAACTGTTATCTTTGAACAAGAAAAAGATGGCCTGTAAATTCGGTTTGAATTTCTTTCTTTTTTTAGGATTTTATTTATCTATTTGAGAGAGAGAGAACACAAGCAGGGGCAGAAGGAGAGGGAGAAACCAACTCACTGCTGAGCAGGGAGCCCGACGCGAGACTCAATCCCAGGACCCTGGGATCATGACCTGAGCCGAAGGCAGACACATAAACGACTGACGACCCAGGTGCCCCTTGGTTTGAATTTCTAAAGAAAATTTCCCTCAAGTATAAATAATATACTTAAAACAAGTTATAGTTTCAACTGACTCACTGAAATGTACAACTGCCAAGAATAATAAATTACTTCTTTCTCCCACTATCCTCAACAAATTAACATTAGGAAGGTGTCTTTAAATCCTGTGTAAAAATTTAACCATGTAACCAATTCCTTCCCATTTTTTTAAAAAAGATTTAAAAAGTCCCCTATCCAATCCTTTCTCAAAGAAAGAGTGGCATACAATTTTGTATTATTTTCCTTTCTGATGAAAGATATGAAAAATTATACACAACTAATGAATCGTTGAACGCTACATCAAAACTAATGATGTGCTCTATGTTGGCTAACTGAGCATAATAAAAAAATACATAAATAAATAAATGGTAGAAAAAATAAATAAAAAATTAAGAAAAAAAAGACATGAAAAGGAAAATTAAACCAAAAATGGACTTCTCATGTGTTCCTTAAATATCACATTTTCAATGTCCATTAACAAGCACCCCCAGGACCGGAGAGGTGATGATGATATGAGTGCTATGGCGCTGGATTCCTTACACACTAAGCATGTACTTCAAAAAATGCTTTTAACTGGAGGACTGCTTTGGGCCACAAGAACTCACTTGTCACTTGGATCCATTAATAGTTACAAACTTTTCTTTCTTTTTTTTTTTTTGCAAAACCCAAAAGATCTCATGTAACTTTGGTGGAAACTTAGGAGATTCCTTTTTTAAATGACTAAATCACTCACAAACATGTTGGATGTGCACGTTTTTGGTGCTTTATCAAAATAAAATTATAAAATTACATCTACAAAATTTTTTTCTCAGCAGTACCTTTCTCTAAAATCAACACTGGCTACCATGCGTTCCAAAGCGATGGTCCACCCCCATCTTTAACTCCTTTCCAGGTTGTGTAACCATCACTTGGCACCCAGGAGCAGAGCGCCAGGCCTTCAAAGCGCCCCCTGCATTCAAGAAGCAGACACTCCTTTCAGCCCCATGGCTTAATACCCAAAACATTAAATTCGGGCGAAATTTTAATTAACAAATTCAAGCCTCACATTAGGATGCTCATATAAAATAATGTTAAGCCATATGTAAGCAAGCCATGGTAATGAGAGTGAACTCAATCACAATGAAGAAACATATTTAGTTAAGTATTTTAATTATTATTTATTCAGAGATGTATATACGTGGCAATTAAAATTCCCCATAAATGGAAAAAACGGCCCCAGCATATTTCTTCACTTATTATCCTATAGCCTCCAATTATTTCCCCAAATACCTGCTCACAACCTACTCACATACATTTTGCTCCCTCTTGAAAGGAGTCTGCTCCTTTGGCTGTACTAACATCCCAGGCAAAAAGGACCAAGTGAGCACACTTGCCCAAGGGTAACAGATGTGCACGCTTGATACAAGCCTCGATCCAGGAGCCTACTAGAAATGCAGACTCTTAGGCTCCACCCAGACTTGATGAATCAAAATCTGCATTTTAATAAGATCGCCAAGTGGTTCCAAGCATGTTAAAGTTTAAACAGCACCTGCTGTGGACCAGTAGGTCTCAGAGGGTGGTCCCAGGACCTGCAGCAGCAGCATCACCTAGGAATTGCCAGAAATGCAAATTCTTGAGCCCCACCCTACTGAATTAAAATCTCTGGGGGTGGGGGGCCATCAGTGGGTGTTTTGACAAACTCTCCAGGTGACTCTGGTGTCCTGGAAGGTTTTTAAGAACCATTGCTTTAGACAAGGGACAAATTTTTTCTGTGACCCACCAGAGAGTAAATTTAGTACTGAATGATGTGGCTGCAGCATGAAAGCAGGTTTAGACAATATGTAAACAAATGACCTTGGCTGTGTTCCAATAAACCTTGACTTACGGACACTGGAACTTGAATTGTATATAATTTTCACTTGTCATGAAATACTGCTTTTGATTTTTTTTCAATCATTTCAAAATGTAAAACCATTCTTAGTTAACAGGCCACACAGAGACCAGACTGGCCTGTGGGCCCTAGTTCACCATGTACCCTTGCTGTAGGCCGTGGGATGACTGTCCCGAGTTCCCACTGACCAGAGTCCTTAGGTCATCCCACAGGGTCAATGCAAATGAGAATGGTAAAGCAATCTTGCCTCTCAGCAAAACATTAACATTTAAAACACATTCTGTAATTCTGTGGAAACCTTGCTGAGAACGCTTTCCCAATCCCCCATACTAATAATGCTCAGGAAATAAAGTGGGAGTCTGTTGAGAAAGTGTAATAATACTTGTGAGCTTTTCAAAACTTAATTATAAATATTCACAGGGCTAAAAAAGCAAATGAAAGAATCCAACAGATTCAGATGATCTGAGCCTAGCCCATCTTTCTAATCTTATCTCTATGTCCTATGCTCCAACTGAAGGCAAACCTCTGTACCCAAACCACAGTCTGAGTAGGCCCACGGATCTCTCCAGCGCCTGTCTCCATTAGAAATGTACTGCTCGGAGAAAGTCAATTATCATATGGTTTCACTTATTTGTGGAACATAAGGAATAGCATGGAGGACATTAGGAGAAGGAAGGAAAAATGGTGGGGGGGGAATTGGAGGGAGAGATGAACCATGAGAGACTATGGGCTCTGAGAAACAAACAGGGTTTTAGAGGGGAGGGGGGGATTGGTTAGCCCGGTGATGGGTATTAAGGAGGGCACGTACTGCATGGAGCACTGGGTGTTATACGAAAACAATGGATCGTGGATCACCACATCAAAAACCAATGATGTATTGTATGGTGACTAACATAACATAATAAAATTAAAAAAAAAAAAAAAGAAGAAATGCACTGCTCGGGGCGCCTGGGTGGCTCAGTCATTAAGCGTCTGCCTTCGGCTCAGGTCATGATCCCAGGGTCCTGGGATCGAGCCGAGCCCCGCATCGGGTCCCCTGCTCCGCGGGAAGCCTGCTTCTCCCTCTCCCATTCCCCCTGCTTGTATTCCCTCTCTCGCTGTGTCTCTCTCTGTCAAATAAATAAATAAAATCTTTAAAAAAAAAAAAAAAGAAAGAAAGAAATGCACTGCTCCCCTAGCCCCGTGTCCAAATCCAAATCCCACTCCTTCCTTAAGTCTGGCATCAATACAGTTCCTCCACGAAGCTCTCCCAATCCCCCAGCTAAAAATAATCCCTCTATAGTCTTGCATCTCTGTGATTCTGATCACCATGTCCTGTGCTTCATTTGTATGCTTTATTTATTCACTAAATTATAAGCTCCTTGAGGGCAGGGATATCTAATTCATCTTATATTTTATTAAGCACATTAGGCTCCAGGAGAGGCACACAGTAGCTGCTTACATGTTTTCTGACATGATTGGGATTTAGTGGAAGTGTTAAAAATTATTACAGAAACAATAGCACCAGCTACTTATTGCACCCGTCTGACACCTGATCTCCAAATTGTAACAAAACTTCCTTTAAGGTGGGAAATTGTGTGCATACCCAATAAAACTGACACTGGCAGACTGAGAGCTCAGGGAGGCTGCCCAGCTCAGAAGTTCTCAGGTTCTGCCCCCCACACAGCAACACCAGCATCAGCTGGAAACTTGCTGGGACTATGAATTCACAAGGCCCACACCCCACTCACATGTTTCTTTTTACTTAAGGAAAGGATACTGAACTTGGTAAGATCTTGCCACAGTTTTTAAGTGAAAATACAGATGGATGATTCTTTGATGTAGTTTCTTTTAGAGACGATCTTGTTCCACAAATCCTTCTAAAACTTTCAGTTCACCCAATGCTTGCGTACCACCCCAACTCAACCCAACCGTCCAGGCACAGACACTGAACGTGAGAAATCTAGCTACTTCCATCAGGTAAACGGTCTGAATGAGCATGGGCGTTATGGAAGCATTTCATTATCTTGGAATGCAGTGATGGAATGAAAGGTCTGTAATGTGCAGAAAGCAAAAAGTAAGGACAAAAAGATCACAGAATTATTGATTCAAGCTGGTGCTAGCTGAGGAGCCATGATCTGGGAAGGCAGAAGTATTTCCTAGGTCCTGCTTGGAAAAAAAAAAAAAAAAAAAGTTTAGGCTAAGGGTAAAATGACAGGCTTGAATATCAACAAGATTTTCACCACAGAGCTATTTAACTGGGGTTGGGGGGGGGGGGATGCTTACTGTGTATTTATCAGGCTTGCTTTGTTTCCTACTTGTCACAATGAGACTAAATTAACTTATGCCCAACAGAAGATGCTAGTAAGAAAAATAGGAATTTCCTTCTAAGAGAGATTTTACCATGCATTTTCCTTCACAGTTGTGTGCATGTGTATTTTAAGTTAACTTTAAGGATTATCTACACCATTTAAGTCAATATTTACCAAAGATATGAAAGAAACATGTCCACATTCATGGACTTTGAGAGATCTCAATTTGAGACCTACTTTGCAAAAGTCCAAAAGCAAATCCCACCATTACACAATACAAGGGCATCAAAGTGGATATTCAGGCACAAAGAGGGACAGTCATGCAAGCCACATGGTGAATGCAGCCCCTCTGAGGAGAAATTCAGTAAGAGGTGTTAAATATTAAGTGGTGAGAGCCTGAAATCTTCTAAAAGTGGAAAACAGAGCAGCCTGATCTATAAAATCATGTGTTCCCCTTAGTGCAACTGATTCAGATGGGCACAGGATTCCTTTCCCATGGCCATCTGTAATAACAAATAACCTAACCCATGGGCAGACAGCAATAGGAAAAATACATATGGCAAAACCCATAGGCTGGCCCCAGGACAGAACCTAAGGGAAAGATCATCTATATGAATAAAATGTCCGGTCTTCACTACAGTTGTGTATTTGTAATGCATTTATAATAATAATTAAAATAAATATGGTCCTCAAAGCAACAATTTTAAATACAGTTAAATCACGAATTTTTATAAACAGGAATAATATGGACAGATGGATCACCATGATAATTACAGAGATTCTGTTTGCTTTCATTTAATAGAAAACCCTGAGGAATAGCTCTGGGAGAACTCTGACAAATCTGAGACACATGGTAGCCGAGAAAGGGAAATCACTCTTGCTTGGAGATGCTTCCTACTCTTTGTAAACCTGGGTTTCCTCATTTGTAAAATGTAGTTAATTTTAATACCTACCTCACAGGTATGTTTTAAGCATCAAAGGGGATACGAGATGAGAAAGGTGCTCTGAAAACACTAAAGCTCTCTACGAATGAGAGCAATTTCCACATGGGAATAGTTCACGTCAAATGAATGAAGGGCAACGATTAAAAAGTTGGCTAATTTCTGTAAATGCTATTCCATTTAAACTAAGTGATAATATGTGAATTTCTAACTGAGAAAATAGCTAATTATTCTTAAAAGCAACCTCCAGAACACTGAAACATTTTCTAGTTATATAAATAATCTGCCCAAAGGCAAACCAGAGACACGTGATACATCACAGATGCTGCTATCGGCCATATTTAAGGTATGCTTAAAATGCTGATCCAGCAATCTCCCTCAAGACCCAGGCCATGACATCCTTATGATCTACTGAAGAATTACATTTGTGAATTCCACAGCTTACAACACTCCTATTCCTCTGCACCCCTGAATGCCACTCCTTAGCATGTGCTGGTGTGCACATACCTATACACACACGTGCATGCACACACACACACAAGCACACACATGAATGCCAGGGAAAGTAAAAGCACCGCTGACAGCTCTAGCTAGGTTAGTTCATTTAAAGCATCCTCCACCTGCCAGTTACTTTTAACTGAGTCTTCCAATCGATAGAATATCAATAATAGAACTTTTTCTGTGTAGCAGATACTTTAGCTTAACATGGCAATATTAAACTACAAAAACATGAATCTCAAAGGATGATCTGCTACAGAAGATCCCCTTCACTTTCTGTAGCTGTGCACTAAATAAATGCACTACTGAATGAATCACCACCCATGAGGTACAGCTGGCTTTTACTATAAGACCAGCACATACATTTTTTTTTTTTTAAAGATAGAGATGTCATAAGTGAATGCAGTTTATAGTAAATACCATGCCAGCCTGGATTTCAGTGACAAGCTGTAGGATTTAGCCAGCTCAGACCACTCAAAGGACTATGTAATCATGAGTTTCAATTTTCTTTTTTTAATGAAGTATAACTGACATACAATATTAGTTTCAGGTGTCCAACACAGTGATTCGACATTTATACACATTACGAAATGAGCACCATACATCTAATTACCATCTAACACCGAAGTTAATATACTGTCTATATTCTCCATGTTGTGCATTACATCCCCATGACTTATTTTTTTTAAGATTTATTTGACAGAGAGAGTGAGAGAGCACAAGCAGGGGGAGCAGTAGAAGGAGGGGGAGAAGCAGGCTCCCCTCTGAGCAGAGAGCCCAACGTGGGGCTCAATCCCAGGACCCTGGGATCATGACCTGAGCCGAAGGCAGACACTTAACCATCTGAGCCACCCAGGCGCCCCTCCCTGATGATTATTAATGTTGAACACATTTTCATGTGTCTGTTGGCCATCTCTATGTCTTCTTTGGGAAAATGTCTATTCAGATCTTGTGCCCATTTTTTAACTAGATTATTTGTTGTTCTGCTATTGATTTGTATGAGCCTTTATATATTCTGAATATTAGCCCCTTATCAGATACATGATTTGCAAATATTTTCTCCCAGTCAGTAGGTTGCCTTTTCATTTTATTGATGGTTTCCTCTGCTATGAAAAAGCTCTTTAATTTGATGTAGTGCCATTTGTTTATTTGTGCTTTTGTTGCCTTTGCCTGGGAGACTGGTCCAAAAAAATACAGCTAAAACCAATGTCAAGAAGCTTACTACCTATGTTTTCTTCTAAGTTTTATGGCTTCAGTTCTTACATTCAAGTCTTTAATGCACTTGAGATAAGTTTCAATTTTCAAACAAAGAAAGAGAAACTAAATAATCATGATTTTTCATTTATACACACAGATACTTAATAAATTTTGTGGCATAAACAATGTTACATTGACACAAGAAAGAGTAATAGAACAGAATAACTCAGAAGTAAACCTCATTATATATAAAAATGTAATACGTGACAAAGAATCCATCACCAGGAAGGTAAACATTGTTTAATAAATGGTTTAGGGAGTACTAGTAGCAATTTGTGTTTTATATACATATGTATGTCTATAAAATTCAGGCACCCCATTCCAGATATATAAAAATTAATTTGACACCATTTCATATTTAAAACCATAAAAATAAAACCATAGGAAAACAAAAATAAAGCACAACTAAAAATATCTCAACCTCTAGAGGTGACACTTTCTTTGCTTAGAAACTGCAGAGAAAAAGCAGCACAGACTTGCCTATATAAAAATTTACCACCACTGCATTTTTTTTAAAAGCAAAAAAAGACTAGGAAAAGTGCCTTTATTAAATAGAACAGTCTTATTTTTGTTAGGTAAATTAATTTTTTTAAAAAAAGCATTAACCCTCAAGAGGTAAGCAAAGTAATGGAGAAAAAGCACTTTGATGTGTCCTATAGAAAAAAGCTCCTTAGTTGGGCATTCCCCACCCTTCAGAACTCAAGCTCCACCTTCCCTTCCCTTCCTCTAGCCTCCAACCCCTGCATTCTGTGCTCCTGACACACTGAACTACCTATGGTCTCCAGCTCGGTCAAAGGTCTCTCAAAGCCCTGTCTTTGTGCGTTCACTGTAGGGAGTGGCCATCTTCCCATTCTTGCATCTAAACATCATCTTTCGAAACAGCTCATCGTGGGGCACCTGGGTGGCTCAGTCGGTTGAATGTCCGACTCTTGATTTCAGCTCAGGTCATGATCTCAGGAACGTGAGATTGTAGTCCCGAGTTGAGCTCCATGCTCAGCGGGGAGCCTGCTTAAGAGTGTCTCTCTCCCTCTCTAAAAAAATAAAACAAAACAGCTCATCTCACCTCTACCGGAACACTTGTCAATACCCACCCCTATCACTATACACTAACCCGCCGTCCAACACCATTCAGGAGAACTTTCTGCAATGGTGGAAATGTTCCTATTTGTGCTAATATGACAGCCACTAACCCCACGTGGCTATGAAGCACTTGAAATGTAGCTAGTGCAAGGGTGAAACTGAACTTTTAATTTAAGTTGAATTTGAATTGCTATATGTGGATAGCAGTTCCCACATTGGACAGTATGTACATGTAGACTGAGGTCTTCAGGAGTTCACTGACATATGGTCAGAAGGCCAGGAGTAGCCTAACACTGTTATGATGCCTGCGTCATTCACCTCGCTTCATCTCATCACATAGGCATCTCATATCATCACAAGAAGGGTGAGTACGGTATGATAAGATACTGTGAGAGACTACATTTACATAATTTTTATTACAGTATATTATTATAATTGTTCTATTTTATTATTGTTGTTAATCTCTTACTGTGCCTAATTTATGAATTAAACTTTATCATAGCTATGTACGTATAAGAGAAACATAGCATACATAGGGTTCAGTACTATCTGTGGGTTCAGGCATCTACTGAGGATCTGGAACATATACCCCATGGAGGGGGGGATGCTGTATATGACACATTTCTGTTGGCTATATTCCTAAGAATGGAATTGCTGGACCATAGGGCATTCAAATATTCAGCTTATAACAGTTGTACATATTGGTGTACAAATTTACACTCCCACCTACAAAGTATAAGAGTTCTAATATTCTCCCATGCTATCAGTATTGATATTTTCATCTTTTTAATTCTAGTAATTCTGGGTGTGTGTGTGTGTGTGTGTGTGTGTGTGTGTATGTTAGTATCTCATTGTGGTTTTGTTGCATTTTCCTGATGACTAATGAAGTTGAACATGTTTTCTTTCTTTATTGGCCATTGGGATATCTTATTTTGTGAAATGCATGTCAAGTCTTTTGCCTACATTTCTATTGAGTTGTTGGTGTTATGAAATGAGTTTTTTAATGTTGTGGATATTATATCTTTGCCTGTTGCATGTATTACAAATATCTTCTCCTTGTGGCTTTCCATTTCCAACTCAATGATCTTTTTCTGATAAATAGAAAATCCTCATTTTAATGTGGTCCAGTATTTTCTAATGAGACTGTTGGTGGTGAAAAGTGTCAATATTTGAAAAGTCTGCATGACTCAGTGGATAAATATTTTCCAAATAACCTAATGCATGATGTTAAAAATCAAGCATGAATAAAAGATCATTCAAAATATAAGATAAATGAATTTTAATGTAATACATTGTGAAAAGTTCATCAAAATGGTTTCAGATTCCACTTTGCAACAAAGCTTTAAGAAATTACCATTTGTCAAGGTGGTGTATATAAGAATACTCACAGTTATGGGAAAAGCCATTAAAATAGTCCTCCCTTTTCCAACTATATATTTTAGTTAAGTTGGATTTTCTTTATACAGTTCAACCAAAACAACATATCAAAACTATTAGATATGTTGTCTTCTGTTTCTATATCTTCTGTTCTTCTATGAAGCTAGATATTAATAAGATTTGCAAAAATATAAAATAATGATACTCTTCACATTAAATTTGTTTGGAAAAAATAGTTATTTTCCATAAAAATGTGTTATTCATATGAACATGTATTGTGTTTATTGTTGTTTTAAACATATTTATATATGTTCATAAGTATTTTTAAATGTCTAAATTTTAATTTCTACAGTACACACCCATATACATAATACTGTACAATACATTAAATACTCAAAAATATAACCCACATAAACAAAAGCTTTTTAGAGTCCTCAGTAATTTTTAAGAGTGTAAAAGGGACCCAAGATCAAAAGATTGGGGAACTGCTGGTATGGTTGTTCTATCAATTATTGGGAAAGGGGGGTTAAAATGTTCAATTATGATGATGGATTTATCAACTTCTTCCTTTAGTTCTTTTTCTTTATAGCTATCTATTAGCTACCTGTTTATTTATAATAACCATTATTCTCTCTTTATCTCTAGCAAAAATCACTGTCTCAAAGTCTATTTACATGACAGTATTTTAGTTACACTAGCTTTTCTTTCTATATGATTTTAGCCATTATTGTTCAAATATTGTACCCCTTTTTCTCTCTCTCTCTCTCCCCCCCTTCATTTTCTGGGACTATAGATACACCTACAAGAAATATTTTTACCATGTTCTATATGTCTCTTATGCTCTTTTCTGTTTGGCATTTTTTTTTTCCTAATTCTTTTTCATCTCCGTTTTAGCCTGGACATTATTTTAACCTATTTTCCAATGTACCATTGCTCTCTTCACCTGTATCTAACCTGTACTTAAGCCTACTGCTAAGTTCATAATTTCACTTCATTTTTTAGAGCCATATATTTATACTTTCAATTTCCGGTTCTATCCTCTGATAGTCTTAGTTCTAGTCCAATTTTCCACCTTATTTTTCTGAATATGGTAATCATAATTAAAGCCTGGGTTTGATAACACCAATAACAGTATAACCCCAAAATAGGGTCTGTTTCTTTTATCTGTTTTATCTCTCAATTTTCAGTCAATTCTTGTTTTCCTTACCAAATTATTTTTTTTTATTGAAGGCTAGAAATTATGCATGAAATCTGTTAAAGATAATTTCAGACTCTGAGGAACTGCTATTTTCTCCAGAGGGGAATCTACTTTTGCAGGCAGTTAGGGTAGAAAAGATTGCTTGATTGTATAAGGGATTGTGCTAGCTTCTGTTCTTGCAAGGGTTGGCCTATTTCTTGCTCGCCCATATTTCTAGAATTTAATCTTTTAGGTGTCCCAAATAAAAGCATGTGTTTATCAGAACCTCTCATTTTTGGTGGGCTCTGAACTGCATTTTTGTGATCTGCCATCCATGAGTCTTCCAGAAGCTTTACTGAGTTCAAAAGGAATATGCCTCTGGCACCGAAAAAGATGGAGGAGGAATAGGGGACCTTATTCCAACCGGTCCCCAGGATTGAGCTGGATATCTACCAGACCACTCTGAACACCAACAAAATCAGCCTGAGATGTAAGAAGATAGATCTGGATCTCTACAAACAGAATATCGCAGGCAGTTGGTTTTGAGGTACGAAGCGGGGATTCATGATTCTGTGGGCAGATATTGGAGGATAAATGGAAGCAGGAGGGAGCTGAGCCATGGGGATCCTGCATTGCTGGTGAGCAATAGCCTCCCACGCTGGGGACAGGGAACAGACTTGCAGACCAGTAGCGACGAGGAAAGGACTTTAGGGCAGCCCCCTGGATGGAAACAAGGAGCAGCAGGGCCACACGTGCAAACTGGGGGCTGGCGATCTTAGAAGCACAAAGGGCAGAGATGTGCCCCAACCTGGAGGTGAGGACTGGGAGCACTGCTGAGGGGTGCACAACCCAGGATGCTGCAGTTTATAACAGCACAGACAGAAACAGAGATAGTGTGGCCTGGAGAGCTCACTGAAAAACAGACTGCGATCTCTCTGTTCTGAGGCAGAGGGCTGGAAACAATCTCTTCTCCTCTGACTCTCGGAAGAGACATGGAAAGCCACCAGGGAAAGCCACCATAGAACAAAAGCCCCAAAAAACCGGTTTTCACTGAGCCCATCCCCCGCCACAGGGGGCAGGGCAACTCTGCCCAAACAAGGTTGCCTGAGTGACAGCACGGCAGGTCCCTCCCCCAGAAGACAGGCTGGGAAAACAAGAGGCCAGCAACCCTAAGGTCCCAAGAAAACAGGTGCATCTTTTTGGGTTGTGGTCAATAATTTGGACTCTATACATTCCCTCAACCACCCCTCAACAGAATGACTAGGAGGAGGAACCCCAAAATAGGAAAGACTCAGAGACTATGACTTATGCCACAAATTTACAAATGGATTCAGATATAACCAAGATGTCAGAGATGGAATTCAGGGTAGCAATTGTGAAGACAATAGCTAGAATGGAGAAATCAATTAATGGCAACATAGAGTCTCTAAGGGCAGAAATGAAAGCTGAATTGGCAGAACTTAAAAATGCTATCAATGAGATCCAACCTAATCTAGATAATCTAACAGCTAGGGTAAGTGAGGCAGAAGAATGAATTAGTGATCTAGAAGATCAATTAATAGATAAGAAGGGAAAAGAGGAGGCCAGGGAAAAACAACTCAAAATTCATGAAAATAGAATCAGAGAAATAAGTGACACCATGAAACATTCCAATGTCAGAATTATTGGGATCCCTGAAAGGGTGGAGAGAGAGGACTAGAAGATTTATTTGAGTAAATCGTAGCTGAGACCTTCCCTAATCTGGGGAATGAAACAAACATTTGTGTTCTAGAGGCAGAGAGGACCCCTCCCAAGATCAAGGAAAACAGGCCAACATCCCGGCATGTAACAGTAAAACTCATAAATCTTAGAACCAAGGAAACCATCTTAAGGGCAGTTAGGGGGAAGAGATTCCTTACGGACACTGGCAGGAACATCAGAATAACGTCAGACCTATCCACAGAGACCTGGCAAGCCAGGAAGGCCTGGCATATTCAGGGTACTAAACGAGAAGAACATGCAGCCAAAAATACTTTATCCGGCAAGGCTGTCATTTAGAATGGATGGAGAGATGCAGAGCTTCCAAGACTGGCAGAAGCTGAAATAATATGTGACCACTAAGCCGGCCCTGCAAGAAATATTAAGGACAAAGGGTTCTATAAAAGGAGAAAGACCCCAAGAGTGATATACAACAGAAATTTACAGGGACAATCTATAAAAACAACATCTTCACAGGCAACATGATGACAATAAATTCATATCTTTCAATGATCACTCTCAATGTGAATGGCCTAAATGCTCCCATAAAATGGCACAGGGTTGCAGATTGGATAAAAAGACAGGACCCATCCATATGCTGTCTACAAGAGACTCATTTTGAACCTAGAGATACATCCAGACTGAAAGTGAAGGGATGGAGATCCATCTTCCACGCCAGCGGACCTCAAAAGAAAGCTGGGGTAGCAATTCTTATATCAGACAAATTAGATTTTAAACTAAAGACTGTAATAAGAGACACAGAAGGACACTATATCATTCTTAAAGGGTCTATCCAACAAGAAGATCTAACAATTGTAAATATCTATGCCCCCAACACGGGAGCAGCCATCTACATAAGCCAACTGTTAACCAAAATAAAGAGTCATATTGATAACAATACGTTAATTGTAGGAGACCTCAATACTCCACTCTCAGCAATGGACAGATCATCTAAGCAGAAAATCAACAAAGAAACAAGAGCTTTGAATGACACACTGGACCAGATGGAACTCATAAATATATACAGAACATTCCACCCTAAAACAACAGAATACTCATTCTTCTTGAGCGCACATGGAACTTTCTCCAGAATAGACCATATACTGGGTCACAGATTAGGTCTCAACCAATACCAAAAGATTGAGATTATCCCTTGCATATTCTCAGACCATAATGCTTTAAAATTGGAACTCAAGCACAAGAAAAAATTTGGCAGAAATTCAAACACTTGGAAGCTAAAGACCACTCTGCTCAAGAATGTTTTGGGTCAACCAAGAAATCAAAGAAGAACTTAAACAATTCACAGAAACCAATGAAAACGAAAACACATTGGCCCAAAACCTATGGGATACTGCAAAGGTGGTCCTAAGGGGGAAATACATAGCCATCCAAGCCTCACTCAAAAAAAATTGAAAAATCCCAAATTCACCAACTAACTTTACACCTTAAAGAACTAGAGAAAAAGCAACAAACGATGCTTAAGCCACACATTAGAAGATAATTAATATTAGAGCAGAGGTCAATGAATTAGAAACCAGAAACAGAGTAGATCAGATCAACGAAACTAGAAGCTGGTTCTTTGAAAGAATTAATAAGATAGATAAACCACTGGCCAGACTTATCCAAAAGAAAAGAGAAAGGACCCAAATTAATAAAATTATGAATGAAAGGGGAGAGATCATGACTAACACCAAGGAAATAGAAACAACTATTAGAAATTATTATTGACAACTATATGCCAATAAATTGAGCAACCTGGAAGAAACAGATGCCTTCCTGGAAACTATAAACTCCCAAGACTGAAACAGGAAGAAACTGAACCTGAACAGGCCAATAACCAGTAACGAGATTGAAGCAGTGATCAAAAACCTCCCAAAAAACAAAGAGTCCAGGGCATGATGGACTCCCTGGAGGATTCTACCAAATATTCCAAGAAGAAATAATACCTATTCTCCTGAAGCTGTTTCAAAAAATAGAAACAGAAGGAAAGCTTCCAGACTCATTCTATGAGGCCAGCATTACCTTAATCCCCAAACCAGGCAAAGACCCCATCAAAAAGGAGAATTTCAGACCGATATCCCTGATGAATATGGATTCCAAAATTCTCAACAAAATCCTTACTAATAGGATCCAACAATACATTAAAAAGATCATCCACCATGACCAAGTGGGATTTATCCCAGGGATGCAAGGGTGGTTCAACATTCGCAAATCAATCAATGTGATAGAACACATTAATAAGAGGAGAGAGAAGAACCATATGGTCCTCTCAATTGATGCAGAAAAAGCATTTGACAAAATACAGCATCCTTTCCTGATTAAAACTCTTCAGAGTATAGGGATAGAGGGAAAATTCCTCAAGTTCATAAAATCGATCTATGGAAAACCCACAGCGAATATCATCCTCAATGGGGAAAAACTGAGAGCCTTTCCCTTAAGATCAGGAACAAAGGATGCCCACTCTCACCACTATTGTTCAACATAGTACTAGAAGTCCTAGCAACTGCAGTCAGACAACAAAAAGAAATAAAAGGATTCAAATTGGCAAAGAAGAAGTCAATCTCTCGCTCTTCATAGATGACATACTTTATGTGGAAAATCCAAAAGACTCCACCCCCAAATTACTAGAACTCATACAGCAATTCAGTAATGTGGCAGGATACAAAATCAATGCACAGAAATCAGTTGCTTTCTTATACACTAACAATGCAACTGTAGAAAGGGAAATTAGAGAAACGATTCCATTTACAATAGCACCAAAGACCATAGATACCTCGGAATAAACCTAACTGAAGAAGTAAAGGATCTATACTCTAGGAACTACAGAACACTCATGAAAGAAATTGAAGAAGACACAAAAAGATGGAAAAATATTCCATGCTCATGGATTGGAAGAATAAAAATTGTTAAAATGTCTATGCTACCCAGAACAATCTATACCTTCAATGCCATTCCAATCAAAATTCCAATGACATTTTTCAAAGTGCTAGAACAAACAATCCTAAAAGTTGTATGGAATCAGAAAAGACCCCAAATAGCCAAGGAAATGTTGAAAAAGAAAAACAAAGCTGGGGGCATCACGTTGCCTGATTTCAAGCTATATTACAAAGCAGTGATCACCAAGACAGCATGGTACTGGCACAAAAACAGACATATACCAATTGAACAGAATAGAGAGCCCAGATATGGACCCTCAACTCTATGGTCAAATAATCTTCGACAAAGCAGGAAAAAAATATGCAATGGAAAAAAAGACAGTCTCTTCAATAAATGGTGCTGCGAAAATTGGACACCTATATACAGAAGAATGAAACTCGACCATTCTCTAACACCATACACAAAGATGAACTCAAATGGATGGAAGACCTCAATGTGAGACAGGAATCCATCAAAATCCTAGAGGAGAACATAGGCAGCAACCTCTTTGACATCGGCCACAGCAACTTCTTTCAAGATAAATCTCCAAAGGCTAGTGAAACAAAAGCAAAAATGAACTTCTGGGACTTCATCAAGATAAAAAGCTTCTGCACAGCAAAGCAAACAGTCAACAAATCAAAAAGGCAACCCACAGAATGGGAGAAGATATTTGCAAATGACACTACAGATAAGGGGCTAGTATCCAAGATCTATAAAGAACTTCTCTAATCTATTCATCTGTCAATGGACATCTTGGCTCTTTCCATAGTTTGGCTATTATGGACATTGCTGCTATAAACATCAGGGTGCACATACCCCTTCGGATCACTACATTTTTATCTTTGGGGTAAATACCCAGTAGTGCAATTGCTGGATCACAGGGTAGCTCTATTTTCAACTTTTTGAGGAACCTCCATACTGTTTTCCAGAGTGGCTGCACCAGCTTGCATTCCCACCAACAGTGTAGGAGGGTTCCCCTTTCTCTGCATCCCCGCCAACATCTGTCGTTTCCTGACTTGTTAATTTTAGCCACTCTGACTGGTGTGAGGTGGTATCTCATTGAGGTTTTGATTTGGATTTCCCTGATGCCAAGTGATGTTGAGCACTTTTTCATGTTTCTGTTTGCCATTTGGATGTCTTCTTTGGAAAAATGTCTGTTCATGTCTTCTGCCCATTCCTTGATTGGATCATTTGTTCTTTGGGTGTTGAGTTTGATAAGTTCTTTATAGATTTTGGATACTAGCCCTTTATCTGATATGTCATTTGCAAATATCTTCTCCCATTCTGTCGGCTGTCTTTTGGTTTTGTTGACTGTTCCTTTTGCTGTGCAAAAGCTTCTTATCTTGATGAAGTCCCAATAGTTCATTTTTGCCCTTGCTTCCCTTGCCTTTGGTGATGTTTCTAGGAAGAAGTTGCTGTGGCTAAGGTCGAAGAGGTTGCTGCCTGTGTTCTCCTTTAGGATTTTCATGGACTCCTGTCTCACATTTAGGTCTTTCAAACATTTTGAGTCTATTTTTGCATGTGGTGTAAGGAAATGGTCCAGTTTCATTCTTCTGCATGTGACTGTCCAATCTTCCCAACACCATTTGTTGAAGAGACTGTCTTTTTTTCCATTGGACATTCTTTCCTGCTTTGTCAAAGATTAGTTGACCACAGAGTTGAGGGTCCATTTCTGGGCTCTCTATTCTGTTCCATTGATCTATGTGTCTGTTTTTGTGCCAGTACCATACTGTTTTGATGATGACAGCTTTGTAATAGAGCTGGAAGTCCAGAATTGTGATGCCCCCAGCTTTGCTTTTCTTTTTTAACATTCCTCTGGCTATTTGTGGTCTTTTCTGGTTCCATACAAATTTTAGGATTATTTGTTCCATTTCTTTGAAAAAAGTGGTTGGTATTTTGATGGGGATTGCACTGAATGTATAGATTGCTCTAGGCAGCATTGACATCTTCACGATATTTGTTCTTCCAATCCATGAGCATGGAAAGTTTTTCCATTTCTTTGTGTCTTCCTCAATTTCTTTCATGAGTATTTTATAGTTTTCTGAGTACAGATCCTTTGCCTCTTTGGTTAGATTTATTCCTAGGTATCTTATGGTTTTGGGTGCAATTGTAAATGGGATTGACTCCTTAATTTCTCTTTCTTCTGTCTTGTTGTTGATGTATAGGAATGCCACTGATTTCTGTGCATTGATTTTATATCCTGCCACTTGACTGAATTCCTGTAGGAGTTCTAGCAGTTTTGGGGTGGAGTCTTTTGGGTTTTCCACATAAAGTATCATATCATCTGCAAACAGTGAGAGTTTGACTTCTTCTTTGCCGATTTGGATGCCTTTGATTTCTTTTTGTTGTCTGATTGCTGTGGCTAGCACTTCTAACAGTATGTTGAATAGCAGTGGTGATAGTGGACATCCCTGCCGCGTTCCTGACCTTAGGGGGAAAGCTCTCCGTTTTTCCCCATTGAGAATGATATTTGCTGTAGGTTTTTCATAGATGGCTTTTATGATATTGAGGTATGTACCCTCTATGCCTATACTCTGAAGAGTTTTAATCAAGAAAGGATGCTGTAAATTGTCAAATGACTTTTCTGCATCTACTGAGAGGATCATATGGTTCCTGTTCTTTCTTTTATTAATGTATTGTATCACATTGATTTGCGGATGTTGAACCAACCTTGCAGCCCAGGGATAAATCCCACTTGGTCATGGTGAATGATCCTTTTAATGTCCTGTTGGATCCTATTGGCTAATATTTTGGTGAGAATTTTTGCATCCATGTTCATCAAGGATATTGGTCTGTAATTCTCCTTTTTGATGGGGTCTTTGGTTTGGGGATCAAGGTAATGGTGGCCTCATAAAACGAGTTTGGAAGTTGTCCTTCCATTTCTATTTTTTGGAACAGTTTCAGAAGAATAGGTATTAATTCTTCTTTAAATGTTTGGTAGAATTCCCCTGGGAAGCCATCTGGCCCTGGGCTTTTGTTTGTTGGGAGATTTTTGATGACTGCTTCAATTTCCTTAGTGGTTATAGGTCTGTTCAGGTTTTCTTTCTATTTCTTCCTGGTTCAGTTTTGGTAGTTGATACATCTCTAGGAATGCATCTATTTCTTCCAGGTTATCGAATTTGCTGGCATAGAGTTGCTCATAATATGTTCTTATAATTGTTTGTATTTCTTTGGTGTTGGTTGTGATCTCTCCTCTTTCATTCATGATTTTGTTGATTTGGGTCATTTCTCTTTTCTTTTTGATAAGTCTGGCCAGGGGTTTATCAATCTTGTTAATTCTTTCAAAGAACCAGCTTCTAGTTTCGTTGATCTGTTCTACTGTTCTTTTGGTTTCTATTTCATTGATTTCTGCTCTGATCTTTATTACTTCTCTTCTCCTGCTGGGTTTAGGCTTTATTTGCTGTTTTTTCTCTAGCTCCTTTAGGTGTAGGGTTAGGTTGTGTATTTGAGACCTTTCTTGTTTCTTGAGAAAGGCTTGTATTGCTATATACTTTCCTCTTAGGATGGCCTTTGCTGCATCCCGAAGATTTTGAACAGTTGTGTTTTCATTTTCATTGGTTTCCATGAATTTTTTAAATTCTTCTTTAATTTCCTGGTTGACCCATTCATTCTTTAGTAGGATGCTCTTTAGCCTCCATGTATTTGAGTTCTTTCCGACTTTCCTCTTGTGATTGAGTTCTAGTTTCAAAGCATTGTGGTCCAAAAATATGCAGGGAATGATCCCAATCTTCTGGTACCAGTTAAGACCTGATTTGTGACCCAGTATGTGATCTATTCTGGAGAATGTTCCATGGGCACTAGAGAAGAATGTGTATTCTGTTGCTTTGGGATGGAATGTTCTGAATATATCTGTGAAGTCCATCTGGTCCAGTGTGTCATTTAAAGTCTTTATTTCCTTGTTGATCTTTTGCTTAGATGATCTGTCCATTTCAGTGAGGGGGGTGTTAAAGTCCCCCACTATTACTGTATTGTTGTCAATGTGTTTCTTTGTTTTTATTAATTGCCTTATATAATTGGCTGCTCCCATGTTAGGGGCATAGATATTTACAATTGTTATATCTTCTTGTTGGATAGACCCTTTAAGTAGGATATAGTGTCCTTCCTCATCTCTTATTATAGTCTTTGGTTTAAAATCTAATTTGTCTGATATAAGGATTGCCACCCTAGCTTTCTTTTAAGAAGATGTGGTATATATATACACAATGGAATATTATGCTGCCATCAAAAGGAATGAAATCTTGCCATTTGCAAAGACGTGGATGGAACTGGAGGGTATTATGCTGAGCGAAATAAGTCAATCAGAGAAAGACATGTATCATATGATCTCACTGATATGAGGAATTCTTAATCTCAGGAAACAAACTGAGGGTTGCTGGCGTGGTGGGGGGTGGGAGGGATAGGGTGGCTGGGTGATAAGACATTGGGGAGGGTATGTGCTATGGTGAGCGCTGTGAAGTGTGTAAGACTGTTGAGTCACAGACCTGTACCTCTGAGACAAATAATACATTATATGTTAAAAAAAAAAAAAAAAGAAGATAGTAGGAAGGGAAAAATGAAGGGGGGGATTTCGGAGGGTAGACAAACCATGAGATACTATGGACTCTGAGAAACAAACTGAGGGTTCTAGAGGGGAGGGGGGTGGGGGGATGGGCTAGGCTGGTGATGGGTATTGAAGAGGGCACGTGCTGAATGGAGCACTCGGTATTATACGCAAACAATGAATCATGGAACACTACATCAAAAACTAATGATGTAATGTATGGTGATTAACATAACATAATAAAAAAATAAAATAAATTAAAAAAAAAGAACTTCTCAAACTCAACACCCAAAAAACAAATAATCAAGTCAAAAAATGGGCAGGAGACATGAACAGACACTTCTCCAAAGAAGACATACAAATGGCTAACAGACACATGAAAAAATGTTCATCATCATTAGCCATCAGGGAAATTCAAATCAAAACCACATTGAAATACCACTTTACACCAGTTAGAATGGCAAAAATTGACAAGGCAAGAAACAACAAATGTTGGAGAGGTGGTGGAGAAAGGGGAACCCTCTTACACTGTTGGTGGGAATGCAAGTTGGTATAGCCACTTTGGAAAACAGTGTGGAGGTTCCTCAGAAAATTAAAAATAGAGCTACCCAAGACCCAGCAATTGCACTACTGGGTATTTACCCCAAAGACACAGATGTAGTGAAAAGAAGGGCCATATGCACCCCAATATTTATAGCAGCAATGTCCACAATAGCCAAACTGTGGAAAGAGCCGTGATGCCCTTCAATAGATGAATGGATAAAGAAGATGTGGTCCATATATACAATGGAATATTACTCAGCCATCAGAAAGGATGAATACCCAACTTTTACATCAACATGGATGGGACTGGAGGAGATTATGCTAAGTGAAATAAGTCAAAGAGAGAAAGTCAATTATCATATGGTTTCACTTATTTGTGGAACATAAGGAATAGCATGGAGGACATTAGGAAAAGGAAGGGAAAAATGAAGGGGGGGGAAATCGGAGGGAGAGACGAACCATGAGAGACTATGGACTCTGAGAAACAAACAGGGTTTTAGAGGGGAGGGGGGGATTGGTTAGCCTGGTGATGGGTATTAAGGAGGGCATGTACTGCATGGAGCTCTGGGTGTTATACAAAAACAGTGAATCGTGGATCACTACATCAAAAACTAATGATATACTGTATGGTGACTAACATAACATAATAAAATAAAATTAAAAATAAATAAATAAATAAAAGGAATATACCTCAAGGGGAAATGTGGTGCCAGTAGTCAGGCTCGCTCCTCTGGGATTTTGACTCCACAGCCCTTATTACACTGCTAGCTCTCCACTGCATTTTAAAAATCATTGTCTCTTTAAATTATCACTGAGGTAAAATTCAATAAAATGAACCATTTTAAAGTAAGCAACTTAGTGACATTTAGTACATTCATAATGTTGTAAAACCACCACTTCTACCTAGTTCTAAAATATTTCTATCACTGCAAAAGGAAACCTCATACTTAAACAGTTACTCCTTATTACCCCCTCTCCTCAGCTCCTGACAACCACCAATCTCCTGTCTCTATGTATTTACCTATTCTATTTCATATAAATGAAATCACACATGTGACCTCTTGCATCTAGCTTCTTTCACTTAGCATAATGTTTCTGAGGTTCATCCACATTGTAGTACGTACCAATACTTCATTCCTTTTCATGGCTGAATAATATTCCATATTGTGCGGGGTGTGTGTACGTATGTATACATGTGTGTGTATATGTGTGTGTGTATGTATGTATATCACAATTTGTTTATCCATTCATGCACTGATGGACATTTGAATTGTTTTCACCTTTTGGCTATTGTTAATAGCACTATGAACATGCATGTACAAACACAGGTTTTTGTTTAGATTTGACCTATATTTTTTTAGCTTTTCTAGTTCTCAGCAGGTGAATTAGTTTGCAGCAAATCAGTCTGCCATTGACAGAAGTATAAATCAAATTTAAATCTTATTTTGAACAATTACAATATAAAAAAATCGATCTTCAGCTAGTCATTAATAGGAAGGCATTCTTTGGAATATAAAACAAATACTCAATTTTAAATAATTTGATAAACATTTGGAAACTGCTTTGTTGATGCTTTTTAAGGACTATCTAAACTTTTCTTAGGCCTAAATACAGAAACAATTAGTAGTGTAAAAAGCAACTCAGCCCTAGAGACATATGCTAAATGAATTAAAATATGAACATTCCCTTCTACACACAAAAAAGATATTCTTGAGTATTTCACCTTTTATTTCTCAAGTTAAAAAAAAAGCCAGATGAACATAGCAGAAGGGGAAAAAAAGAGAGGGAAGCAAATCATTAGAGACTCGTAACTATAGAGAACAAACTGAGGGTTGCTAGAGGGGTGGTGGATAGGGGGATGGGCTAAATAGGTGATGGAGATTAAGGAGGGCACTTGTGTTACATGTAAGTGATGAATCACAAACCTCTACTCCTGAACCCAACAGTACACTATACGTTAAATAACTAGAATTTAAATAAAAACTTGAACAAACGAAAAAAAGTAAGAAAAAAAGAAAAAAGCAATTTCCAGCTATCTGTTGCTCCCACATGAAAAAAATACAACAGTGGCCACAAGATATTGACATTTAAAAATTAAACATTTGACAGAAAAAAATGATGTGATAACACACAGAACAGCAGCTGGACACAAGCAACTCCGACTCTCAGCCCAGCTGAGAAGAGTAGGCTGAAAGACAGGGAAAGCCAAACGTACAGGGTGAGACACTGTAAGGGTTGAGAGGAAGACAAAATGCAAGTACAGAAACAGACTGGCTCAACAGAGACAGAGATGGGTAAGTGCTGTACCAGATGACTTTGGTTAATTCCTCATGAGTCTAGAAATGTCAAATAGAAGGAAAAAAGTCACAAGTGTAGAAATCGGATTTCATGCTTTCTCTCTTAATACTGTACATGTACACGATTGAAATAAGTGAAGAGTTAATTTGACAAGCACAGCATTAAACTATGTGTTCATTCGTAGGGTTCCCATTTTAAAGTAAATAAAATTATCTCAAGTGCCTTTCAATGTCCAAAATGGAAAATTCTAGGAGCCCAAAGCAATTAACCCACTGGCTTATTTAGTCTCTAGTGATATAGGTGACAGGTATGGTTAAGCAAAAACACTTGGCCTTTTTGAGGGTCTCTGTGCCTCTATTTCCCCAATAATAAATTTCTTTCTATTTCTAGAATTGAAGATCCCATATAGGATGTTTGGGAGAATCTCTGTACTACATATGCTAGTAAGAAAAGACAATGAGGAAAAACTGTTTTTAATATAAAACTTTTAATGTTTTTGTTTCCTCCAGTCTACAACCCCTATAAATTCTAACCCTCTTTGTGATAAAGAGGACAAGAAAACATTCTGTTCTCATAGCATAATAATCAAAAGGATAGAGAAATCCTTCTCTCATTAAATCCTTTAGGAAAACACAAATACATTTTTAATGAATTCAGTCATGTTTAACAACAAATTAAACTTTAATTTTCCTATTTTTAGTGGCCTCCGTGCCCAAGGGGTTGGATTAGGGAAACATCTTTATTCCTGGTGGCTGGCCATCTACAGCAATGCTTGCCCTTCTTGTAAAAGGATTCAGGTGGCTAAGGCCCCTGGTCTATCCCAACTTGGTGTCTTCCCCCCAGAACATATTCCAAGCCCCTGTGCCTTTGGTCCTAGAGATCAGCAGTCCCAAGTACTGGCATCCCCGGTCACAGCAGGCTCCACTGCCCCTGACTCAGAAACCATATCCTGCAGCCACAGGGAAAGCAATTGCTCCTGCACCCAAGCTCACTCTGGGCTGTGCTCCCTGGGCACACAGTGGTCTAGCTTCACCGGCCCAAGACAGCTGGAAATTTTGACTTGGTGCCAGGATGATGTCAGCAGTGGAGAGTTAGGGAATCCAATCATCAGGTGGCTTTCTTCTCCTGGGTACCCACTTCATTTTTCTGAATCATAAGAAACTGCTCCCTTCGATTCTCCTTTGACTCAAACTATTCCTTCCACTACTGTAACGGCTTCCTTAAGGAGAAAAAAACTGCATCATACATAGAAAGTCATGTCATATTCTTATAGCACATAGGAACAAAGTGGAACTACCAAGAAAGTGAAGTCGAATAACATTAGAAAATATTAACAGAAGAGCTCCCCTTGCCCTCCCCTCCTCACACTTCCTCCAGCACAAGGTTCCCCTCAAGCATCCAGACATTCTGTACCATCTCCCCAGGATCAATATCTCAGAAGAAAACAGAGACAGCCCGGTCATTTCTTGGCCTTCAGGTTTGCAAAGCCTCAGGTGACACGAGAGAACACCTGCCGAGGAAGAGACTAGCTTACCACACCCACACACTCCTTCCACCAGTGCTGCAAGACAGGAGAGATTCTCTGTGCTGAGCGAGGCGGAGGGGAACCCAGGAGGGAGCAGATGCCGTGGTTCCTGCAGAAGGTGCTCTACACTCTTCCCACAGGCCACAGTAGTCACTCTAGGCCTCCAGCAAATGAGTTCACCAGAAGGCCCAGGTGCATGAAGAAAGGAAAAGTCCGCAGCACTGCCTCCTTAACTGTGAGCCACAGACATCCCTAAAGACTCCTGGTAATAGGCGCGATTGGAGGCAAAAACTAGGTCAGGACAAAAGTTAAGAGAAATCATTTTTATCTCTGAGTAAAATATGCAGCCAAGGGAGACCTGCAGTACAACTGTAAAAGGAAAAAGTTACAAATCAAGTTGACCTTCAGTCTTGTTAGAGGTGCTGGGGTTGGTAAAGGTGTCAGAACACCGGTGCGCTCCACCTATTTCCCTGCTAACATCACAGAACCCTGTGAGCATCACCGCATCTAGCAAAATCTCCGTAGCGGCTGCAAAGGAACACAGTGGGAAGTAAGGTCAAGTCAGAGTAGCTCTATTTCCCTAATACAAAATCTGGCCTAAAAAATCATGTCTGGTCTTGGGACATTTCCCAGAAAGCAAGCAAATGCAATTATAAGCACATTAACTCCACCTCAGCATCCAAACATTTGGAATATTACAAGAGAAGATCGTCAGAAAATAATCTGTGGAAACTTAAGGAAAGGGCTCGCCAGGAACAGCATAAAATTCAAGAACCTAATCAGAAGGGGACAGCATGTGATAATTATCGCTGTCAGTAGAGTAACTTCTACAACTCCATAAATGTCTTCGAGAGAACTTATCTACAAAATTTTTAAACCGAATCAAAAACAAGTGTTGGGGAGGACGCAGAACTACTAGAACTATCATCCACTGCTGATGAGGGTATAAGTTGGAATAACCACTTCCAAAACCTGTTTGTCAGTATCTCCTAAAACTCAACATACGTGCACCCTACGACAAAGCAATCTCACTCCTGAGTGTATACAAAGAGATGTTAGTACTTATGTTCACCAAAAAAATACGTACAAAAATGTTTATAATAGCATTATGCAAAACAGCCAAGAAACTGGAAACAATCCAAATGTCCCTCAACAGCAGAATGGATAAAATGCAGATTATTCATACTTCACAGTAATGAAGAAAAAACAAATGCCATATACTGCCGACACAATGTTCAGCAAAAGAAGCCAGACCCGTAAGAGCGTATACTCTATGATTCCACTTGTATGAAGTTCAAGCACAGGAGAAACAATTCTATGATGATAGAACAGTGGTTACCCTGAAGCGGGAAAGCAGGTAAGGGGCACCGGAGAGCTGCTGGAGTGCTGGAAATACTCTATTATCTTGATGCAGATACTAGTTACACAGATTTATGCATATGTAAAAATTCACTGTGCCATTCCTTCAAGCTCTGTGCCTTTCGTATCTTTTTTTAATTGTATGTTTTTTAAGACTCAATACAAAAGCAAACTTTTAAAAATGCAAATCACATAACATACTCACTACAAAGATGGCCTGCTATCAGCAACATTAAACAATACCTGTGTCCTTATAGTATGATGGTGAGTGAATCAGAAAGGGCCCTTCTCTCTAGAAATACAAACTAAAAAAGAGACACAAGAACATGAACATATAAAACGAGTTAATGAGTACACAACAGGGAGAGAACATGTGAAAACAGGATGCAATGGTGGGGATAAACTTTCAGCAATCAATATATCTCCATTATGTATATTAGGTTGACTTTTGTACTACAGTGCACAATTAATCTCTTGTTTACAGGCATGTGTAACAGATTTATTTCATTTTCTAGCAAGAACCTTAACTTAATTATGGTATATGGTAGAAGAATGAGGTCTAGTTCTGATAACTCCACTCCTGGGAAATGTCATCTGATAATATAAAATGCATGCACATAAAAAGCCTTCAGCATTTGTTGCATTTAAAATTTATATCAATAATTTCCCATTTCATTAATCTAATTGACTAAGAGCTATCCAGGCATGAAGTCAAGGCATCATGAGTCAATTTCTGCCAGAGAATCCCATATAAACTGCATCTCACAGAACGGCGGTCACTCTCACCTGGGAAAACATCTCCCTGGAGGCACAGCACAGGGAGCAGAGACAGTAAAAAGATCTCTGGATCAGACAAATGTGTGGCCTCAGCTAAATGACTTACTACCCTGAACCTTGGTTTTCTCATTTGCTAAACGGTGGGAATTAAGGCACATCTTTACAGAGTTACGGTAAAAATGAAACAAGGTAGCAGTCTCAGGACCCTAAACTCCATGCCAGCAGGCACCAGGTCTGCTTTGCTTCACCCTGTGTGTCCAGCCCAGTCACACAGCAGAAAGCCCATAAATGCATGTCACGATGGTTAATTTTGTGTGTCAACCCAGCTAGGCTTTGGTACCCAGTTGTTTGGTCAAACACCAGTCTAGACGTGGCCTGAAGCAATTTTTTTGATATGGTTAACATCTATAATCAGTTGACGTTAAGGAAAGCAGCTTACCCTTAATGTGGGTGGGCTTCATCCAATCAGTTGAAGGCCTTAAAGGCAAAGACAGGTTTCCCAGCAAGGAAGGAACTCCACCTCCAGATTGCAAGAGAAACCCTGCCCTACAGATTGCAGACTTGCCAGTCCCCATTGTCCAGAGCTAATTTTTTAAAACAAGTAAACCAATCAATCAATCATGAGAGAGAGAAAGGGGAGATACCTCTATCTCTCGTTGGCTCTGCTTCCCTGGAGGACCCTGACCAATACCTACAGTGAATGAACATAAAGCACCCAGAACCAAAGTGAGTTTACAGCACAAAAACAATACAAATGTTAGAGCCTTACCTTTCTACCTCTCCACTGGGTTAATTCCCCACTGTGCAAAAAGTGTGCCCTTATTCTGCATGTGTATCTCATGTTTTAATTATTGAAAACAGCTGCAATGTATTGATTGCCTGCTGACTAGGAGGTGAGCACTGTACTGACAAGATTGTTTTATTTTCAGCACAGAACAACAGCATGAAAGGCAGGCAATTCTAGTCCTGTTTTACGGACGCGGGCACAAGCACAGAGTGTTAGCTCTCAACTGCCACAGTGATACTTCAGCATAGGTCCCCAGATCTCAGGGGCTTAGGACCCCCATTTATCTTCTCACCCATGCGCCCATGGCTGCAGTGGCTCCCCCGGGCTGCAGGGCTCCAGGTTCAGGGGGCTTGGTCCGCTGCGTTTCTCACCCCACGCCACGTTCTTCTCAGCACACTTCACCTAAACATGAGCCCAAGCACACAAGCACGTTCAAGTCTCCACCTGCGTCCCACGTGCTAATATTTCACTAGCCAAGGCAAGTCATGTTGGCTGTGCCCAAGGTCAAGGACTATGGAAGACTATGCTCCAAAAACACGCAGCCACGGCCCAAAAGTGTACTGCAGCAACAGCAGGTGAAACGGTGGGCTCAATTATCCCATCTACCGCAATTACCTTGTCCAAAGTCATAGAGCAGCCAGTTAAAAGCAGGACACTGGTCCACCAGACTCCAGCTCTGCCTACCTGATGGTTACAATTCTTCTAGGACAAATGGCTCTAAAAAGGGAGTGATTCTCAACATCACTAGCAGGAACTGTTGCAACTACCTGTTTACTTTTTTCAACCAGCTATGGCCCATCATCCAGCCTCCATCCACAATCCCATAGTTGTCTTATGGTCACTAATAGGCATGCCATCCCTCACGTGTGCTGGCACTAATACTAACCACCATTAACAGTACCCAACCAATTAAAAATGTTCACATTCTACTCTACTCCAGTCCATGATCCAGGTAGAATTCTACTCGGGGAACAAGGCAGGTAGTCAAAAATCAATGACTGCACTAAACTAAAAATCACTGGTCTTATTCAAACCTATCCATGCCCCAAAAGGCTTAAAAAAAATCCCTTAGATATGTATTATGTTCTTCTTCATCAAGTCAACAACCATTTCCCTATACACTGATTTCTTCCATACTCACCTTCAGTTCATACCAAAACAGAAGGACCCCAAACTCTAAATCTGCCCAGTAAGGACACAGAAGCGCTATGGAAGATCACGACTGGCTTTCATTCCCAGCCCCAAAGGGAGAGAGCAAGGCACACAGGGCTCCACCTCACCACACAGTATTCTCCATGTTCCCAAGCCAACCCCAGGATAAGCAACCCATGGATCCTACCCAGCTAGCTTCCAGGGAAGGCCCTCAGGATAAATGATAAGAAAATCAATGCTGTTGCTGTTCAGTTGTGCCCAGACAACCACATTTTAGTGGATAAAAACACTATACTGATTTTCTCAAGGACAATCCCCTCTTTAATGGGTAATTTGTTACAAACTACAAATGCACCTACTTCTATCTACTACATCAGACTAAAAAGAAGTTATTCTGAAGGGAAAATTGAAGACCACAGCTCACAAACCTTTTTTTCCTGGAAAGGTTCTCATATACAAAATAGATGACTCATGATTGACATAGACCTTCCAAATCTCAGCACCATCTGGGATTATGCTCTCTCCCCTCCACTCCCTGCCCTGCCCCCTAATCCCCTCACCTCAGGCTTCTTATTCTGTTCTCTCTGCCTCTCCTCTCTCCTCCTCCATCCTACCTTCCCCTGCCCAGCTCGCCAGACCTTTCTTCATGAAGCCCTTGTCAGATCATGAAACTCTCATCCTCAAAAGCACATGATGGCTCCCTAATCCTTACACAGGCCTCCCTACAACCCTGTGCTTCCCCAAAGCTCAGCTCCCCAGAGAGCAGGGGCTGCATCCACCATGACCACCGCTGTGGCCCAGGCAGCCAGCACACACCCAGCACCCAGTAGGTGCTGAGAAGGGTTGAAGTGACCAAGCCTGGGTTTCCAGACTCAGCTCCTACTAAATAAGGCTCCCTCTCATACACCCTGTATTATACCAAAGTTCTGCTCCTCCCTAAATGCAGCACACCCCCACCCCTTTGCTCACCCTGGAGGGATATTTCCACCTCTTTTCTATGCATCGAAATCCTTATTTCAGGTCAAGCTCATATGTCAAGGTTCCGAACTTCTCAGATTTTTCCACTGAAATCATTTTATCTCTGTCTGGAACTAATCTCCCAGTGCTTTGTACTATTGTTTATCTGTCTGCCTCTTCCATTATAGAGAACTTAAAAGCAGCGCTTAAAAAAAAAAAAAAAAAAAAACTTTGTATCTTCCTTGTGTTTAGCACAGCAATTCAAAGACAGTAATACATGCAAAATTTTATTAAATCTCAGGCTGCTGCAAAATTCATAAATTATGCTCCTATGTACATCAACCAAAAATATTCATATGCTATACATGCTGTACATTTAAGTCGAAGAAAATTTCATGACTATAAACACTATAACACCTAGTTATATCCCACAAGTATAACAAAATCTTGATTATCTGGTACCTCCTGGCCCCCAATATCCTAGTAAAACAAGAATCTAATGAACTAACAAAGATCAGAATTCCATTTACACCCACACTGCAACAACAAATGAACAAACATCACACATAAAACTAAAAAAGCTTAAATGGTCTACAGAAATCATATTCTAGAATACACTGTTGTTATTTCAGCAACTAAACAATATCACTGATATAAATCCTTTACATCAGATTTCATTTTGCATTGCAAATTGTAATATAAAATGTTCGGTACATTTTTGTAAAGATGATTTGTGGGGATTTCTTAACAAAATTTTGAATATTTAAAAGGTGACTGAGACAAACTATTTTCATTAAAGGGGTTAATTCGGAAAGCATAATCAAGTGCAAGAGTTAATTCTACATTTTTTTTAAATAACTTAGAAAAAGAAACCAGCATTAGACAATAAGATGGCTGGCCGCTAGCTTCTACACCATCCATGACTGAGTTTATAGGATTAAAACGTGAAGGGGAATTTAACTAATTAAAATAAAGTACAACTTGTCTTATTTGATTAGCTCTCTCCTTCACACTCTTGGGCCCCATAACTAAATGCCCTCGTGACGGCTCTTATACACAGCTGTCATTTTAATGGAAATATACTTCAGTAAATTCAGCACATTTCTGTCCACTACCAATTGTTAATCCATGTCAATCTCATTTAAACCACCAGAAAAGCCATTATGAACTTGTCAGCACTTTAATTTCCCTAAATGAATTTAATTGATTTTTTATTACTCATTTGGCATTAACATCATCTTCCCTGAATAACAAAGTACAACAAAATTAGCTGTCATAAATGCCCACTATATTTAAACCATACCTTTTAGAAACACATTAGATAGGGATTTGTGTTTTCAACAGCTTGTCTCCAACTTGACTGTTAGGAAGAACATAATCATGAGACTCTGAGAATGTCTACCCTTGGGAAGGAAGGGGGAAGGCAGGGTATCAGATGTGGGAAAGACAGCAACCAAAGCAAAGCACTGTCAACTCAGGCAGGGCAACATGGCATCAAGCTAAATATTGGTATGCAGCATTTGTATAACTCATGCAGAGTATCAAGATCATGGTGATGAATAACAATGCCAAGGTGGCTTTATCTTTGTTTTAATTCCCACAATCATATCTACTTTCTTTTGGTGTCATAATACCAATAACTGTGCACCACAAGAAAAACACCTAGTATGTGTTTGCTATTAGCAAGATATTGTTCCAAGTGCTTTGTATACATTGTTCCATTTTGTGCTCATAACACCTCTATATTTCCGCAGTGTATATATGGGAAAACTGAGGAACCCAAGGTGAGGTACCTTGCCCAAGGCCTGAAATTTGTAAACAGTGGAACCAGGATTCAATGCCATGCCATGGACTCAGATCTGGGTCCTTAACAGCAAAGTACAACTGCCCTCACCAGTGTGAGAGGTCCTCGGTGTGCGAAGGACAAGACACACCACAGAGAAACGGAGTCCCATGAAGCCGCCCAGAGAGCCATTAGGATTTAGAAAACATAGTACTAAATACTTCATAAATGTTTAAATAGCTTAAAAGTAGCTTATAACTAGTATTTCTTCCTGAAGGACAATCAAATGTTAGTTCTTAAAATATTTTAAATGATATTATATGTTCATGCACATTAGCATCAAACTCATTTTCATTTATTCAATGAAAGTATCAGTCTTACATAAAACAGAAAATACAGGACCTTAACCCAGAATTCATCAACTGTTTCTTTTTTTTTTTTTTTAAAGATTTTATGTATTTATTTGATAGAGATAGAGAGAGGGAGAGCACAAGCAGGGGGGAGTGGCAAGCAGAGGGAGAGGAAGAGGCAGGCTCCCCGATGAGGAAGGAGCCCGACGTGGGGCTCAATCCCAGGACTCTGGGATCATGACCTGAGCCGAAGGCAGCCGCTTAACTGACTGAGCCACCCAGGCGCCCCCATCAACTGTTTCATCATTAAATGAGTAGAGCCAGAATCAATGTATTTCAAATTCTTTTCTTAAGGAAAATTCAATCCCACTGACTTCTGCAAAGTTAGGGATGGTCAACAGCTTCCTGTGTCAGACTAATTAAGCACAACATTCTGATTCTGGGTAAAAAGCAAAACTGATCCAAAATTGCCTTGTTTGACCAAATCGTGCTATGACCCAAAGGCAACCAAGGCATCTCTCATCTCCTTCTCATCTCAGCATTAGAAAGAGGATCTAAGATAAGGAGCAGAAATAAAATCTTTTCCTTTGCAATAAAGTATATAATGAAATCAATCTTACTAATGGAGCACATCTTGCCTAACAGGACAAATTTGATGCTGCTTTATCGTTCCAAGCAGAAGGCAACATATGTGCCCTTTTTTTTGCAGGAAAAATGGCCACCAGGTAGAGATCTCATTTGCTCCTGTACTAATTCCCACTAATCTTAAAGTGATTTCTACACTTTTTCCATTCCTTTTCAGTGCCCAAAGTATAAGAATTACCTCGAAATAATCTAAAGATAGTCCCCTGACAGAGGGCTACTGGGCACTGCTTCAAGTGATTGAAACTGGGAGACCAGATGGCCACAACACTCCCCTTCAGCCAGGACAAGCACTTGACCACAAGCATGGTGCCAGAGAGGAAAGGGCAGTGCCAACTTAGCCCATCATCCCTACAGAGGGGCAGCAGACCTCCCTCTCCTTTATTCCCAATACATGTGGACTTATACTTTTGTTTTTATATTTTTGGAATAAAATGACTCTACACCAGCAAAATAAATTCAGTCTACTGGAGTTGTCACCTTGGTCAGATACAGCCAGGCTCCATACATACCCAGGAACAAGAGGATACTACTTGACTGCAGGATTGCTCTCAAAGCTTTTCAAGCAAAAAGGAAGAAAAAACAAAACAGAAAGGAAATGGAAGCCAAACAAAAAATATATGAGTCTGGACAAGATGGCACATACTCATTTCTCCTTGCCTCCACTAAATATTGAGCTATGCTAGCAAGGACTTCATAATTCCCAAGAATTAAAAAAGGAAAAAAAATTCCATTTGATCAACTTAATTCCTTTTCTTTATCTTCCCTCCCTCACTCTCCTTCCCTTCCACCCTCTCTTCCAAGCTGTTTTGCTTTGCAATATGTTACTGGTAATGGAACTCTGGAAATAGAGCAACGGTGACCCAAAGCAGAATGCTGAAAGGTATACAAAGGAAGGTAGATGGTTAGAGACCCTACTGAAGGAACAACAGAGCAGCAGGGTGCCTTATGATCTCCCACCCAAAAGCAGAAGGCAACCCAGACCTGGCATTTCCTGATTCTCAATCTAGCAAAAGAGGGCAGCCCATGGAGAGTCATTCCTCCCCTGAATCACCAAGGGAGTCCTGTTGACAACACCATGTGAGCCAGGCAAGGGGGACTGACAGAGACTCCTGCTGACAGTAAATGAACAGTGGAAGCATTCTTCTCCCAGTTAGGCAAGAATACTAACTTCCACGGAGAAACATTGCGGGGGGGGGGGGGGGGGGGGGGAGGAGAACGACAGACGGGGTGATGCCTCCAACAAGGGACATTCTACTACAGAAGGTGTCTGGGAAGGATCTTTGTCCCCTGAGGGCCTAAGATTCCCCTCTCCACCTAGTGGCACAGGGGGCCAGAGAGCATGGGCAAGAGGGATTCCCCCCACAACAATATCAAGCCTGGGAAGTACTCGACATCTCCACAGGCAGGGGATCCTACCACCATAAGTCATCTAGCATGAAAAGCTACTTTGTTCCCATAGGCTGGAGACTCCCCCCCAACTGAGAGACACAGTGCATCTGGGAAGCACCAGTAAAAGGGATCTCAACACAACAAACAGCCAGGCAGAGGAAGCATCACTGTCCCCATAAACCAGAGACACTCTTCCCCCATCTAGAGGCACAAAGTGGCCTGATCTGAGTAAGCAACTTCCACCCCCTCAGGCAGCACCAGCAGGGACCAGCGGGAGTCCCAAGGGCATTAGAAACAAGAAGCATGCTGAAGAATTAAATTACCATTGGAACAGAGCCCACAAAAGTAGGTCCGGATCTGTGTACTAAACCTAAAAAGCATGACCGCCTTCCAAAATAAAATATTTAAATAGAATTCAGAGAACTCTAACAAAATAGCCAAAACATCCAAAATACAATTGAAAATCACTCATCATTCCAAGAATCAGGAAAATTACAACTTGATTTGAGAAAATACAACCAACTGGCATAAACATTGAGATAAATAATATGTTGGAATTATCTGCCAAGGATTATAAAGCAGCCATGACAAAAATGCTTCAGCTGGCAATTACACGTTTTCTTTAAAAGAAATGAAAAAATAGAACTGAAAAATGTAATAACAGAAATAAAAAACTCAATGGATGGGCTCAATAATAAAGTGGGATGACAGAGAAAAGAAACAGTGAACTTGAGGACAGAATAATAAAATCCACCCAGTCGTAACATAGAGAAAGTAATCTGAAAAAAAATTAACAGAGCCTCAGGCACCTGTGGGACAATAAGAAAAGATCCAACAATCATATTTTTGGAGTTCCAGAAGGAAAGGAGAAAGAGCGTGGGCTGAAAGAGTATTTGAAGAAATAATGACTGACAACATCCCACATTTGGGATCTACAGAATCAAAGAAGCTGATGATTTCCAAACAGGGTAAACACAAAGAAATCCTCACCAAAACATATCACAAAAATCTCAAAACTAAATACAAAGAAAAATCTTGAAAGCAACCAGAGAGAAACAATAGATTACCTATAGGGAAATACCAATTCAGTTTTACTCATCTGAAACCAGGGAGGCCAGAAGAAAATGGCACAATGTTTTCAAGTGCTGAAAGAAAAGAACCGTCAATAGCAAATTCTTTATCCAGAAAAACTCTCCTTCAGGAATGAAAGATAAATAGACATTCTCACATGAAGGAAAATTAAAACAATTCATTGCTAAAAGACCTACCCTTGAAGAATAGCTAAAGGAGGTTCTTCATACAAAGGAAGTCATGAAGTCATAAAAGAAGGAATCTTAGATGAAATGGACCTAGTTTCCAAAAACCACAAACTACCACAAGTCACCCAATATGAAAGAGATTATTTGAATAGTCCTCTAACTATTTAAGGGTTTAATTCATAGTGAAAAGACCTCCCAAAAAGGAATCATCAGGCCCAGATGGTTTCACTGGAGAATTCTATCAAATGCTTAAGATTAACACCAATTTTATACAATCTCTTTCAGAAAATAGAAAATAAGAGAACACTTCCTAGCTCATTTTAAGAAACCAGTCTTACCTGATACCAAAACCAGACAAAGACAGTGCCAAAAAAAAAAAAAAAGAAAGAAAGAAAAAACCAAAACAAACAAAAAAAACCCCAAACTACAGATCAATATCTCTCATAAATATAATTACAAGAATCCTCAACAAAATGCTGGCAAATTTAGTCCAACAGTGTATAAAAGAATTCACACCATGACAAAGTTGGATTTATTCCAAGTATGAAAAGCTGATTCAACATTGGAAAAATCAATGTAATCCACTATATATACAGGCTAAAGAAGAAAAACCATACCAATAGACGTACAAAAAAGGAAAAAAGGCATTTGACAAAATCCAATATGCATTCATGATAAAAACTCTCAGCAAGCTAGGAGTAAAGGGGCACTTCCACAACTCGATAATAAGTATGTACAAAAAAATCTACAGCAAATATGCTTAACAGTGAAAGTCTGGATGCTTTCCTCCTAAGATCAGGAAGAAGTCAAGGTGGTCCACTCTCACCACTTTTATTCAACACAATTCTTGAAGTTCTAGCCAACACAATATGACAAGAAAAGGAAATAAATTTGGATTGAAAAGGAAGAAATAAAACTATCTAAATTTGCAGATGACATGATTTACTATGTAGAAATTCCCAAGGAAACTACAAAAAAAAACCCTCTTGGAAATAATAAATGAATTCAGCAAAATTGCAAGCATAAGATCAACATATAAATATCAATTTTATACCTACATACTAACAAAAAGCATGTAGTCACCAAAATTAAAAATACAATACTATTTACAATCTTTCAAGAATAAATGAAACACTTAGGTATGCACTTAACAAAACATATATGGGATCTTTTTGCTGAAAACTATAAAATGCTGATGAAAGAAATCAAAGAAGATCTAAGCAAATGGACGTATCATTTTCATGGACTGGAAGAGTCAGCATAGTAAAGATGTCAATTCTCCTCAAACTGATCTGATGCAATTACTATCAAAATCTCAGTGAGGGTTTTATTTTTTTGTAGACATGAAAAAGCTTATTCTAAAATTATACAAAAGTCACAGGCTCTAACCATAGTTAACCATAGTTAAAACAATCTTGGGGGGAAAAAACAATAAGGAATCACACTACCCATTATCAAGACTTACTATACTGTTACAGTAATCAAGACAGTTTCATACTAGCAGAAGAATAGACACATTGATCAATGGAACAGACTACAGAACCCAGAAACAGACATAAAAATATGTCCAATAGATACTTGACAATGGTATAAAAGCAATTTGATGGAGGAAGAATAGCCTTTTCAACAAATGGTACTGGAACACTTGGACATCGATAGGCATCCATAAGCAGATCTAACCTCAACCTAAATCTCACATGTTATACCAAAAATTAAGTCAATATGGACCACAGAGGTAAATGTAAAAATGTAAAAAAACAAAACTGTAAAAGTTTAATTTAAAAAACACAGAAGAAAATCTTTGGGATCTAAGGCTAGGCAGAGCTCTTAGGCTTGAACCAAAAGCACAATCATATAAAAGAAAAAACTGATAAATTGAACTTCATCAAAATTTAAATATCCGTTCTGTGAAAGATCTTGCTAAGAGGATGAAAAGACAAGCCACATATCTGTGACTTGCAAACCACATATTTGAAAAGGAATTCATATCTAGAATATATAAAGAACTCTCAAAAGTCAACAGCAAGAAAACAATCTCCAATTCAAAAATGGGCAAAAGACATGAACAGACTTTTCTCCAGAGGATATACAGATGGCAAATAAGCACATGAAAAGAAGTTCAACATCATTCACCAAAAGAGAAATGCAAGTTAAAATTGCAATGAGATATCATTACATATTTATCACAATGACTAAAATAAAAGCTAGTGACAATACCGTATAAATGCTGCTGAGGATGTAGAGAAACTAGATCACTCATATATTTCTGGTGGGAATGTAAACCAGTTTAGCCACCCTGTATCACTCCTTGACAGTTTAAAACGACAAAAACAGCAACAAAACTAAACGTGCAAATACCATACAGCCCAGCAATTGTACTCTTGGGCATTTATCTCAGCAAAATAAAAACTGATATTCACAGAAAAACTATACATGAATGTTATGGGCCGAACTGAGTTCTGCCCACCTCCAGACTCATATGTTGAGGGTATAACCTCCAATATCTTAGTATGTGACTGTATTTGAAGACAGTGTCTGTTGAGAGGTAATTAAGGTTCAATGAGGTCATTGGGGTGGACTCCATATAATATGACTGATGTTCTTCTAAGAAGAGAAATTTGGACACAGGCACACACAGGGAAGGCCACTTGATGACACAGGGAGCAGGTGACCATTTATAAGCAAAGCAGAGAGGCCTCAGAAGAAAGCAACCCCACCAACACCTTGATCTTGAACTTCTAACTGCCAGAATTGTAAGAAAATACATTTCTGTTGGTTATGACATTCAGTCTGTGGTACTTTGGTACAGTAGCCTGACAATCTGACACAAGGAATGTTCAGTTTTATTTGTAATAGCCGCCAAATGGAAACTACCTAGATAACTTTTAAACAAATGTGGTACATCCATACCATGGAACACTCACAGTTCAGTGGTACAAGGAACAAATTATTAATACACACAAAAATTTGGATTAATAATCAGGGAATGAAGCTAAGTGAAAAAAAGACAGTCCTAAAGGGTTACATATTGTAGGAGTACAATTATTTTGTCTTGAAATAACACAATTATGGACATGAAGAACAAGTGAGAGGTTGCCAGGGGTTATGGATGTTGTGCGGGGGGATGTTTCAGTGAGTGTGGTTATAACATGAGGGATCCCTGTGGTGATGGGACTTCCAAATCTCAATCCCAGATAATATTTGCATCCGAATCTATACAGCTGATAAAATTACACAGAAGTAAACATATAGTCACAAATAAATACAGGTAAAACTGGAGAAATCTGAACAAGATTGGTGGATTGTATCAATGCCAACACCCTGTTTGTGATCTTGTACTACAGTTTTGCAAGATGCTATTATTGAGAAAAACTAGGTAAAGGTTAATATATATATATGTCTGTTATTTCTTATAACTGCGTGTAAATGTACAATTATCTCAAAATAAAAAGTTAACCAATGCCAAGGGGAAATGTGTTTACTGCCTGAAGAAGTAAAACTGAGACACCGCCTTTGCTGGGCCAGAGTGGATGTGGTAGGGACTGAAGAAAAGGTAGGAATAAAGAGAATTTGAATTCTTGGCTAAATAAAAGGTTTACGTCTTCATCAAGTCTGCATTATTCTGGTATTCTCCTTAACGACCCAGATAGTAGGCAAATATTCTAACTCATCATTACTTCACAGGGAAAGGCTACGCACTGACAGATGAGACATTTAACCAAAGATGACACCATGCATCACAGCTCATGTGAAGTCAGAGTCAAGTGCCCAGAATTTCCAGTCTACTGCATAGTATTATTTTTTAAGTATGTCTAAAATAAAAATATATTGCCTCCACAGTGATTTCTACCTTGCTTTTTTACATGAAGTGATACATGGCTTTGAGGCATTTAAACCTAGGAGGGAAGTTTTGGTACAACTGTCAACTAACTCACTGATGAGTGCCAAGCCCCCAGCTAGCACGGCAATAAGCTCCATCTAAACTCCATCATTCATTTTCTTTGAAGAGATAATGTTTGCAATCAGTAGAGAGGAAGGGGTTGGTCACATAGCTATGCTTCTCATTGTGTCCAAAATAATACTATCTTCAGTGTCATGCTCAGGATGGGAGGACAAGTCACTGGGTGAAGAGCAGGGCTCTGCCTCCAAACAGCAACCCATGAGGAATATTCCACACCATGGGATGGCAAGGCTGAGACAAAGAAAGTTTTATGTTCTGACAGAGCTTCTGGTAACATTTCTTAATATTCGTCTGTAGAGGTCATTAGAACTTCATCAACTTTTATTCACCATCCCTCAAACCAGGGCCAGCCTTCACAGGCAAGCATCCTAGTCCAGTGCCCCATGTGTGGCCTAATGCTCTGCTGTCACAGTCTGGAAATTCTTCATAATTTTTTTAAAGATTTTTATTTATTTATTTGTTTGTTTGACAGAGCGAGAGAGCACAAGCAGGGGGAGCAGTAGAGGGAGAGGGAGAAGCAGGCTCCCCGCTGAGCAAGGAGCCTGATGTGGGGCTCAATCCCAGAATCGGGAGATCATGACCTGAGCGGGAAGGCAGACGCTTAACCGACTGAGCCACCCAAGCGCCCCTGGAAATTCTTAATAATTTTTTAACAAGACAACCACACGTATTCATTTTGCCCTGAATCCTACAAATTATACAACTCTTCCTGCCTCAAACACATCTTAGAGTGTCAGCCCTCGGCCCTTCCCCACAAAACTTTCAATCCATTCTCCTAGAATGCCTCCCACTTCACTGCCTGCCAGAATCTAATCAGTTCCTTTAACATCCAATAAAAATCCCAACTCTTCCCTGACCACCTCTGCCTCACGTCCTGTATCATTTATCACCTATAAAATTACTCCAATAGGGCGCCTGGGTGGCTCAGATGGTTAAGCGTCTGCCTTCGGCTCAGGTCATGATCTCAGGGTCCTGGGATCAAGTCCCGCATCGGGCTCCCTGCTCCTTGGGAGCCTGCTTCTCCCTCTGCTTCTCTCTCTCTGTCTCTAATGAATAAATAAATAAAATCTTAAAAAAAAAAAAAAATTACTCCAATAATCAATCACACCCTCCACCAAGACACTGCTGATAAAATGTTAATTACATTTTCTTTTGTCGTCTCCTTTTCACATTTTTTTTGTCCTGGATCTCAACTAGATTAAAATTCAGCAGAGGCAGAGAAAATGGTCTCGCACAGCACTGTCAGAACTTACTGTGACGATGAGAAATGTTCCATACCCATGCTGTCTCCGAGACACTAGTTATTGAAGCTAATGAGCACTTGCAATATGTCTGGTGCAACTAAGCCACTGAATTTTTGTTACTGTATTTCACTGCAATGAATTAAATCTAAATTTACATGTGCACTAGTGGCTAGTGTCTTGGATAGCACAGGTCTGATGCTTCTCTGTAGCTTCTCTAAGGCCTCCTTGCAGAGATGTGCGCTGAGGGAACAACTCAGCTGTTTTGATTTGATTTCTCAAGAACTTAGCACTCACCTTCATGGAAAGTATATCAAAGTTTTTAAGGCAACAAGTGTTCAATAAGTTATATCCTAAATCTTCCTACGGCTTAAAATATTCCCGGTAGTTACAGACTATCTATTAATATTATTTAACCTAAAAAATGAATGTAACTCTCTAACTTGCTTGAATTAATATTGGGGAGTTCTGTGGCTTCAAATTTAAGTTACCTATGTATCATTTTCTTTTGATTACAGAATTCCTCAAAATATCTTTCTAGATCTTAAAATTCCAACAGAAGCACAGCTCATTGCTGCACAAATTTTAAAAAAAAAGTCAAATAAAATCCATGAAATATTGCCTAGTCCTATATCAGTCTAGGACAGTGAAAGGTTGATGCTATGTTCTCTTCCGACAGGGCTGCAGCCTCAGAGACCCGTGAAACCACCCCCTAGGGACTCCCACTGTATTTCAGATGTGGGAGGTACAAGAACACAGCTAGGACCATCTCCACATGCTTCCACCTTTCCCCATTGTTTTGCTATGCAGAACTCGGCACACATGAGGCTGGCCTTCAGACACTGGGAATGGATGATTTTTAGGAGAGCTAAAACTCACAGGTGGATTTCCGTCTCTTTGAAATGCTTTCATGCTTCTCTTGACTTCTACTCCATTTCAAATTGTTTTATCTTAGGTACTTCTTTTATTGCTCCAGGACCTCCCACGCTGATAATAATCATAAAGTAACCAATTTGTTAGTCTTATGGTATATCCAAGAACTTTCGTATTTAAACATTATGCTAGTTAAGTTAGTTAAGTAAAAAGTTAAGCTAGTTAAATACCCAAATGGCTGGGAGTTTCCTTACCTAAAGCAGACAGTGCCCCAGGTTTCAAGGATTTTTTTTGATTCTTAAGCAAAGTATGTTCTCCCTTTTACTAGAATTTGTCACACACAGACCCAAGTTTTCACCCTCAGTCTGTCTCTGATATTTACATGCCAAAAATGCATCATTAATACAGTCTCAAAAAGAAATGGTGCGGCATTTCTATGTGCTAAACATGTGATTTCTAACCTTCCGTTTTACTTTTTTTAAATTAACATATAATGTATTATTTGTTTCAAGTGTACAGGTCTGTGATTCACCAGCCTTACACAATTCACAGCGGTCACCATAGTACCTACCCTCCCCAATTGTCCATCCAATAGCCACCCCATCCCTCCCACCCCCCTCCACTTCAGCAACCCTGTTTGTTTCCTGAGATTAAGAGTCTCTTATGGTTTGCCTCCCTCTCTGGTTTTGTCTTGTTTCATTTTTCCCTCCCTTCCCCTATGATCCTCTGTCTTGTTTCTCAAATTCCTCATATCGGTGAGATCATATGATACTTGTCTTTCTCTGATTGACTTATTTCGCTTAGCATAATAATAGTTCCATCCACGTTGTTGCAAATGGCAAGATTTCATTTTTTGATGGCTGCATAATAGTCCATTGTATATATATACCACATCTTCTTTGTCCATTCATCTGTTGATGGACATCTAGGCTCTTTCCATAGTTTGGCTATTGTGGACATTGCAGCTATAAATATTGGAGTGCAGGTGCCCCTTCGGATCATTACATTTGTATCTTTGGGGTAAATACCCAGTACTGCAATTGCTGGATTGTAGGGCAGCTCTATTTTCAACTCTTTGAGGAACCTCCATACTGTTTTCCAGAGTGGCTGCACCAGCTTGCATTCCCACCAACAGTGTAGGAGGGTTCCCCTTTCTCTGCATCCTTGCCAACATCTGTCCTTTCCTGACTTGTTAATTTTAGCCACTCTGACTGGTGTGAGGTGGTATCTCATTGAGGTTTTGATTTGAATTTCCCTGATGCCGAGTGATGTTGAATACTTTTTCATGTGTCTGTTGGCCATTTGGATGTCTTCTTTGCAGAAATGTCTGCTCATGTCTTCTGCCCATTTCTTGATTGGATCATTTGTTCTTTGGGTGTTGAGTCTGATAAGTTCTTTATAGATTTTGGATACTAGCCCTTTATCTGATATGTCATTTGCAAATATCTTCTCCCATTCTGTCGGTTGTCTTTTGGTGTTGTCGACTGTTTCCTTTGCTGTGCAAAAGCTTTTTATCTTGATAGTTCATTTTTGCCCTTGCTTCCCTTGCCTTTGGCGATGTTTCTAGGAAGAAGTTGCTGCGGCTGAGGTCAAAGAGGTTGCTGCCTGTGTTCTCCTTTAGGATTTTGATGGATTCCTGTCTCACATTTAGGTCTTTCATCCATTTTGAGTCTATTTTTGCATGTGGTATAAGGAAATTGTCCAGTTTCATTCTTCTGCATGTGGCTGTCCAATTTTCCCAACACCATTTGAAGAGACTGTCTTTTCTATTGGACATTCTTTGCTGCTTTGTTGAAGATTACTTGACCATAGAGTTGAGGGTCCATTTCTGAGCTCTCTACTCTGTTCCATTGATCTGTGTGTCTGTTTTTGTGCCAGTACCATACTGTCTTGATGATGACAGCTTTGTATTAGAGCTTGAAGTACGGAATTGTGATGCCGCCAGCTTTGCTTTTCTTTTTCAATATTCCTCTGGCTATTCGGGGCCTTTTCTGGTTCCATACAAATTTTAGGATTATTTGTTCCATTCCTTTTTTTTTTTTTTTTAAGATTTTATTTATTTATTTGACAGAGAGAGGCACAGTGAGAGAGGGAACACAAGCAGGGGGAGTGGGAGAGGGAGAAGCAGGCTTCCCATCGAGCAGGGAGCCCGAAGTGGGGCTCGATCCCAGGACCCTGAGACCATGACCTGAGCCGAAGGCAGACGCTTAACGACTGAGCCACCCAGGCGCCCCTATTTGTTCCATTTCTTTGAAAAAAGTTGATGGTTTTTTGATAGGGATTGCCCGTTGTACTTTTTACAAGTCCTGCTTGTGGTGGGACCATATTCGTCAGCTCAGGCTGCCGTAACAAAATACCCACAGACAGGGTGGCTTAAACACCAGAAATGTATTTTCTCACAATTCTGGAGGCTGGAAGTCCAAACCCAAGGTGCCAGCCGATCTGGTTTCTGGTGAGAACTCTCATTCTGACTTGCAGATGACCTCCATCTCGCTATGTCCTCACAAGGCACATACAGCAAGAGCAAGCTCTCTGCTGCCTCTTCTTATAAGGGCATTAATTCCATCATGAGGGCCCCATCCCCATGACCTCATCTAAACCTAATTACCTCCCAAAGGCTCCATCTCCGAATACCATCCACTGGGAGGTCGGGGCTTCAATATATGAATTGGGAGTTACAATTCAGCCCATAGAAAGGACAGTAATGAGGACAAAAGTTAAACAGTAAGGAGTGGCCCCCCAAAATGTAAATGATACAACCCTAAAAGTTTCTCAACATCTTACTCTATGTGCTTTTTGCCCATCACTGAAAAAGAAAGTGCGACTTACTTGCTGTACGTGCAAAATCCCAAGTGTTCAGCAAAGGCAAAATGATATGTGTCTGTATCCTAGCTCTACTATATATTTCTTTGAGTCACAAAAATTTGCAAATCTGCGCATAGCAGAAACTAAGCCTCACAACTCAAGGATATAAATAATTATAATCATGTTCTATTCATATGGAAAGCCTGTTTAACCTGTCTTCTCATTTAGCCAGCTGTAGTTTTAAAAGCCATTTGGAGGGTATCTCAATACTCATACAGTCTCTCTCTGGATGCTCCCGAAATCCAAGCTCCTCCAAGGAAAGCAAGACTCAGTGTCTTGGGAAGCCCTGTACTTCATGGGATATTCCTGTATTTCAAAGAGAGTTTCCGAATTACTTGTTATCAAAACCATAGAAAAATTACCAGGCATACCAAAGCTACCAGAGATGTATATAATGATTCAGCCCACACCTGGCAGCAACAAGACTCTTCTAACCACAGAGCAGATCAGGCTTTGCCTTTAGGTCTCAGGAAACGATTACCATTCTTACTGTTGTCTTGGTCCTTTGCCATCGATACCTGCCCTGTGCCACTTTCTACATTAAACTGGGCACAGAAAGAATCCTGAAAGATCTCGAAGCATCTTGTGGCCAGGAGTAACTTCCTTCCTGCCTCTATTGGTTCTTCCTCCCTACACAAATACCTCTTGCCAGTTCACTTACTGAGTAGCTTCCAAAGTAGTTATGGTTTGCGTTTTTGGGTTTTGGGGTTTTTTGTTTGTTTGTTTGTTTGTTTTTCTGTCTAGTTAGGATACTTGACTCTGACTATAGCTCTGACACATCAAAGGCACGCTAAACGTCTCCAGTAGCTCCCCACTTCCTGAAGAAGAAAGTGCAAACTTCTCACCTGGCATTCATAACCACCTCATAGAACCTCATAACCACCCACTAATTAACCCTCCAAGGTTATCTGCTGCTACTCATTCTCCTCTCCAGCTACACAGAATGCTGTTGGCTCCTCAGGACACTCCAGGCTGTCCTGCCTTCAGGCTCTGGCGTACGCTGTTTTCTGTCCTGGGAATGCCCACCACCCTCACCCACCTACTCCACAACCGTCAACACCACTATGCACCCACCTAAATTCCACGTGTGGAATAAATGTGATCCTCGCCCTGGAGCCATCTCTGTTTTTCTCTACATGGAAGTTCTCCTTCCTGTGAATCCTCCTAGAACACATCAAGTGTTCTCCTGAGGCTTTCAGCACCCTCTGCATTGCAGTCCTGTACATGAGGCTCCTCTCCCTACCCTAAGCTCCTCAGTTGGGTCCCCCAAATGTCTGGACAGTGTCTGTTACACAGTAGATTCTTAAAGAAACAAGGAGAGAAGGAAAAAAGGAAGGTGAGAAGGGGGAAAGAGGTGGGTCGGGAAGGAGAAAATGCCCAACCCCATGAACCTCTCATCCATGCACATCAGACGATTTAAAATGTAACTTCAAATAAATGAACTAAAGAATGAACTCAGAGTAAGACATTAGGTATGTTTTGCCATAAAAGATACGTTTTGGGTTAAAATGTTATTTTTTTAGAGTGAGCGGTTGTTCTAAAAGGGTAACCTCAGCCATGCCTCAGGGCCCTTGAACTTGCCGTTCCCTTTGCCTAGAGGGCTGCCCCTCTCCTCTCAGCTTGGCAAATGTTCAGCGAGACCTCAGTATGACTCAAGCACCAGCTGCCCCAGGAAGCCTTCACAATACTTCACACAACAGCCCCAAACTCCACCCTGCAGAGTGTGCTCATTTGTAAATGTATAGCCTGTCCATATTCTCTATGCTGGGCATCATATTGAGAATATGGTAGATATTAGGTAGATATTGGGAATATAAATACTAATGAGAAAGCCGCTCCCTCAAGGAGTTTGGGGTATAGAGTTTGAGGGGCAGAGATGATTATAACAGGCTATGATTCATGAGTCTGGAAGTCTGTATAGGATGCTCAGGAAACAGGAAGGGAGACCTTGGCCCCAGCCTGGTGGAGAGGGTTAGTGGTTAAGGAAGGCTTTCCAGGGGAACATAACACCTGAGCTGAGTTGTAAAGAAAAAGCAAGAATCCACCAGCCCAAATGGGATACGCGGGTGGAGGAGGGAGGGTAGCTGCTAGAGGAGAGCCTGTGTTGTTATTTTTGTTTTCTCCTTTCAGAGGGCTGCCCATATTACCTTTTTGTTCCCTTAGTCAGGAGCTTAGCATTTACAAAACTCCTTCATATCATTTTTTTTTAAGATACCTTCCAGTGCGAATAGTCCATGATTCTGCTCTTTTGTACGTGTACATGAGGTTTTTTAATAGGTAGTACACTGGACTCTGTAACACTGGGAAGATGAAAGAGTGTACAGTAAAAAGTAAGTTGACCGGCCCGGCCCTTCACAGAGGCACCACAGGTACAGTTTTCCAAGACTTCTTTAAATTCATGTGCCTGCCTCGTAATGGATATATTGGCTCCTTCCACTTTTCACCTGCATCTCTGGCATTTGAAAAGACACTGGCGGCTTCCAGGCTCCAGGTGCTCACAAAATTTACGAACACTAATTAGTAACCAGCAAAATGTGTGCCAGGTGTCCCAGGACAAATCTCTGCTCCCACAGCTTCTTCCATGTAAAGGGATAGCATTAGAGCAAGTCAGAGCTGGTTCAGAGGAAAAGCTGACACTTTGTAAGAATAAAAAAGAGAAGGCTCCGAGAGACGGGACTCCTTCCTCCAATTATGTAAAAGACTATACTGGAGAAGAGATTAGAGTTGGCCCCCGTAATGTCAAAGGATAAACTGGAAAGGATGGGAGGCAGCTATGGGGCCCCATGGAGGCTAAGATGGGGTGGAATCCCTGAGCGGCCCCATTCCAGGGTAATGAGGGAAAGAAGCACAAAAAATGTATGAGACTGGATGACAAGATCAATGTTTCTCAAAGCAAAATACATAGCCTTGTTAGTAGAGTGTGATCTAATCTTAGCTCGTGTAAAAGTGATTTTTTTAATAAATATTTTCATGGTTGTTACAAAAACATAATAATAGTTAGCATTGTGTGCACCTAATATATGCAAGGTACTACTGTAACTGCTCTACATTCTTTTTTTTCACTGAATCTTCATAAAAACCTTATAAAACCGATAATATTATTATCCCCATTTTACACTTGGGAAACAGACACTGAGAGATGGAGCAATTTGCTCCAAGTCAATATGACCAGACAGAGGTGGAGTGAGAATGTGAACCTAGGCAATCCGGTTCCAGAGTCCAAGTAGCAACACCATCAAATCCAGACAGTATGCTTAGGATGAAACTAAGCCAAACATAGGATATGATCTAGAGAAAAAAACTATTAGTTAACTAATAGTGCGAGCAGCTCTCAGATATAACAAAAATCATGAATATAGTCTCATCACTGATGTCTGAAATACACTTATCTAGATGTTTCGATAAGGTCCCTTCCATCGATCTTCTAGAATTACAATATAACCACTAAAAACTCCTATAATTTAGGCCATTCTGTGGTTACAGAGTACAAGTCATTAGAATTTGAAGCTGCATGGCCAAAACAGATGCTGTTCCAGGGACACTACTATGCTTTATAAAAGTCCAGTAAAAAGTTGCTATATTGCACAGAAACCGTCCTACTAAGCCCTCTACTGGAATGCAGGTGTGGACCCTAGTCAAGGAGCATCCCTAGCATCCTGCATCCCCTCACCCAACCTCACCCACCCACACTGCTATATATGGAATATACATGCCCTCTCATGCTCAAACTCCACTTAAGTGCAGAAAACACATACATATACTAAAGGGGTAGCTTTAATGAGTTCATGCCAAGTTTCCATTTGCTATTCTTTGAGACTGATTCATTTTGCTACTGGTTATGGAAACACTTAGAATGACAAATTAGAGCATTTTCGAGTATGTTTTTCCCATGTCTCCCCAGGCATGGCTACCCTTCTCTCCAAGAGGAAAAAAACAAAATCCCTCACCCTTTCTTTTGAAATACAAATCCCAGCGCACAGCATAAAGCACTGCTCTGTGTTTAACATGTTTGCAATACATACATAAGCTGCAGAAAAACATGGAAGCCTTGAAAACAAGACCCATATTCAATGCACATTTCAGCTTCATTACAACTTCATATGCCCTACAACAGAGTGAGAGTAATTATCTAATAACTAGGCAACTCACCCAAATCTGTGATGACTTAGCTATAATTAGAAAGTCAGAAATAATGAGCATGTACCTGCAAGCTAGCACAGAGGAGAAAACACCGCTGTGCAAATGAGTCTAAGTTCTCCGGGGTAGGCAACGCATGTCTTAATGCAATCATCTCTACAAGTCAAGTGAAGCCCTAAATGCTTCTTTTCCGCCCCCCGCTTGAATGGAACACCACCAACATGAGATCCTTTCTGTTTTTTCTGAAGCCTGTCACAGAATGGGGAGCATGTGAGAAGCTACTCTCCTGGGAAGAGCTGAGAACAAGTGAACAATGAGCTTGTCACCACCATCATCACAAAGAATTAAAAAGAAATTAAAATAAATGGATTATATGAAGCACCCTCAGTAAACACTAATTACTTTCAAGTAGATTCTTGGTTATCAGACTTCACGATCAATTACTTTTTTTATGGGGGGGGTCAATTCAGCATACAATTTTATTTCTTTTTCTTTAATGAACCTTTTCAAACGATGTGGTTTATCCCTTACCCTTTGCCCTAGACATTGACAATGCAATCTTAAATGTAAAGGATGAGACCCAGAAGTTGATTGTAATATCTCAAGGGACCAATTCTCTCTTGAAATATTTCTTGCTTTTCAGATGTCATGAGATCTATGCAGGGCCTCCAACCAGAATAACAATCAACAGCATCTCTGATTAAGATGCCAAAGGGGAAATCAGATAGATGGGTTTTCTTCATTTGATATGCTCTCATTCTGTATCAGACATGACTCTTGCCTTTCTCTCTGCTTTCATTGTCCTACTTAGAGCATTTTCATCAGTGTTTCAATGTCTATTTTTATTCTGCTCATAAAAGTCATTTAGTACAAGTCCAAATATCATGCAAGGCACCAGGGAATTAAGCTCTAGAAAGACAATCCACTCAGAGCACAAACATACAATGGTCAATAGTACAAACCAATGGTGTTAACAGAGAAATGGACAGTGTTTTATAGGGTCACAGGATTAATTTGTTCTGACACAGAAGACAAGGGTAGGATTCAATGGGTAGGGAAGGTTTTGCAGAAGAGGAACACATGAGCGGTTTTGATAGGAAAGAGAGTGTGGAAAGGTGTGTAGGACCAGGAGAAAAGCATGCAGATAAGGAGAGCCCCAAGTATATATACTGTCCCTGAGAAACAGCCAGGTAAGCAGATACTTCACAGAGTTTGGGACACGCTAAGTTAATCATGCCTTGAGCACATGCAGGTGGAGATGCTTGGTGAGGAAGTCTGGAGGTTATGAGAGAAGGAAGAGGTGGAAATCACTGCCCAGATGACAGCCCTGAGAGGGAGTGGCATGACAGAAGAAGTCAAGGACAGACCTCAGAGGATACTCCCTCATACCTCTGTGGTCACACTAGACATTGCTTCCTCTCTTAGTGCATGAAGCCCATTCCCATCATGGGGCTTCGGCACATGCACCCTTGGTCTAGAATGCTTCCCCCTTCCTTTTGCCCAACATTGCTCACGTCTCAGGGGGCCTACTCTGAACCCCCTTCTCAGTGCTCTGTAGCCTTCCTTCACAGAACTTAAACTTGAAATTATGCAGTGGTGTGTGGAATTATTTATGTCCTATCTGTTCCCCACTAGACCCGCCTGGCTTTGTCCTCCATGTCTGGCATGAGCTCAGCCACACAGCAGGCTCTCCATAAATATTTCCTGAGTAAATGAGAAAAGAGCTGTGGTCAGAAAGACTGGAGGTAAATCAGGAATTAGTAGCCTCCAGGGGGCAAAAGGGGCACGTGTGCCAGAGAGAATATAGTCAACAATGAGGAGGTTACCCGGAGAATAAGCACGGTTAAAACAACAAAGATGCCTACTTCTAGGAAACCGAATGGGCATGATTAAATTTCCCAAGGCAATAATCCAACCAGGTCAACCAAATAAATCAAATCCCTTCAATCATGGCATATTATCTACAAAATGAAGGCCAAACTCCCTAGCAGGAACACAAGGCCTTTCTCAACCCACCAACCTCCAACTCAAACCCTCATGTTGGCCAACGTGACTTATTCCCTGGCCCGGACATTTTGACTTCTGTCCTTAGGCCTCACCAGACTAGCTTCCTGGCTCTCTAACCTGCCAAACCCTGCAGAGATTTCAAAGCCATGGGAAATGCCAGTTCCTAACCCAAGTTAGCCTACTCCTAAACTGTTCTAGCCCATGGTGATCATGCATCTAAAGTACTAAAACAGCTTCAGTCTATATCACTCATACACTTGATATACTTTTTAAATTTGTACATGCTTTATCTCTCAGAAAGTTCCCTGAGCAAGAACCACATCTTATACTTACTTCCATCTACTCAAAAGTGCCACAGCAAGGATTTGCACACAGGTTATGCTCATTTCCCTGGGGAAGGTCACCCCAAACTGAGCTCCCCCTCTGCCCCTCCCACACTCTGCCCCACCTCAGCCAAGGACATCCACAACTCCATCTCCTTTCCTTTTGGAGTCTTTTTTGACACTTCTCATTCTCATCTACCTTGTCTCTAATCCATGAGCAAGTCCTGTGGGCCCAGTCTGAAATACCTGACCAGAACCTGAGCACTTACCACGGCCAGCACCACCACCCTGAGCCAAGTCTCTGTAATCTCCTGCCTGCATTACTGCCACATCATACTAACCAGCTCCCTGCTTCCTTCCCAGGCCCCCTTCAGCCTCTTCTCCACAAAGCCCCCAGTGACCCTTTCAAAACTAAATCAGATAATAATACTTCTCTACTTGAAACCGTCCAACCTCCTCTTGGAGGATGACTCAAGCAGTCAAGCAAAAATCCCAACAGCCTACAAGATCCTTCCCAATGTGGCCCCTATATTCTTCTGACCTCATTCCTGACTGCCCCCAGCCTCTACTCAGTCACTGAGCTCCAGATGCACTGGCTGCTCGAATGTTCCATGCACAGAGACACATTTTTATCTCTGCACTATAAGACCCGCCGTTCCCTTTGTCTGGAATGCCCTTCCTCAACACATCTGTAAGCCTCACTCTTCATCACATTCAGGTGACTCTGTGAGGGTCTCTCTAGTGACTTGGATTCAAAATATCAACCTGTCCCAACACATCCTATCACCTGTCTCTTCTAAAATGTGTTGTTGTAACATTTACCACTATCTAGCAAATATACAGTTTACTTATTTTCCTTGATTTTGGTCTGGTTTATCCACAGCTATAATCCCACTGCCCAAAATATAGCTTGGGACCAATTAAGGACTCAAAAAAAATTACTGAATGTATATCAAATCAATAGATATTCATCTGCTCTCTGAAATACAATATTTACTATTCATCTTTAAGACTGATCCATGTAAGTATGTACTGTGCATACTTCCTGCTTATAAATCAGGGCCATCCAGAGCTAAAGATGAGTAATGATAATGAAGACTGTCATATTCCTAAGCTTGACCCAAAGCCTGCTCATAGTACACACTTTGCTGCCTCTCCCAAACAAGTCTAGATCCCAGTTCAGGCGTTCATCAGCTGTCTAACCTTGGGAAAAGCACTCCATGTTCCTGGGCCTCAATTTCCTCTTTTGGAGGACACTTAACCCCCACAAATAGTGCATGTATAAGAGTAACTGGCACAGTAGTTGGAGCACAGGCTTCAATAAAATGTTGACAATCAGTGTGAGCAACTCATTCTCCCCTTTATCCACAGAGGTCAATACCATAAATTTTCTCCTCCTTGTTAGCCTCATGGCATCATTCAGTTGCCAAAAATGTTTTTCAATCCAGTTGAACACAAATGTCTGTATTCTCACCAAATTTTCTCACTAACGTTTACCAGATGATATATATATATAATCATTGCAAAACAAAATAAAAAGCAAAATACAAATGATGCTTTTATTAAAACACCCCTGTATAGCTGCACTCTTCCACATTCTGAACCCTGGGCAATCACTAATCCATCTCCATAGTTTTATTATTTTAAGAATGTTGTAGAATATTTAACCTCCAGAGATCCAGCTAAGTTGTTGCACATATTGATCATTTGTTCCTTTTTGTTACTGCATAGTGTTCCATGGTGTGGCCATACTACTACATCATCCACCCATAAAGGACATCTGGGTGGTTTTTAGCTTTTTTGCTATTCTAAATTAAACTACCATGAACATATGTGTACAGGTCTACGTGTGAATGTAAGATTTCATTTCTCTGGGATAAATACCCAATAGCGCAGTCGCTGGGCTGTACGATGAACACATGTTGTGTTACAGGAAACTGCCAAGCTGGATTCTGGAGTGGCTACACCATTTTATATTTCTACTAGCAATGTATCTGTGATCCAGTTTTGGTTCATTCTCAGAAGCATTTGGTATTGTTACTATTTTTATTTTAGCCATTCTGATAGATGTGTAGAGATATCTCATTGTAGTTTTAATGTGCACTTCCCTTATGGCTAATGATTTGAACATCTTTTCGTGTGCTTATTTGCCATCTGTATATCCTCTTCAATGAAATGTCTATACAGTCTGTTCATATCTTTGTCCTTTGCCCATTTTCAAATTGGATTGTGTTCATTACTGTTGAGTTTTGAGAGTTCTTGATATATTCTAGACATTGTCCATTTTTTGGTGTGTTTAGAAATATTTTCTCCTAGTCTGGAGTTTGTCTTTTCATCCTCTTAAAAAAATATTTTGCAGAGCAAAAGTTTTTAATTGTGGCTTGTCTTTTCATTTTCTCATGCTATCTTTTGAAAATCAGAAGCTTTTAATTTCAGTGAAGTCTGATATATTAATGTTTTCTTTTATGGGTTATACTTTTTATGTAGTATCTAAGAAATCTTTTCTACAGCAAGGTCACGCACAAAAGGAAACTTCTAGGAGTTTCACAGCTTTAACTCTTACATTTAGGTCCATGATTCACTTTGAGATAATTGATGTGTTTGGTATGAGGTACAAGTCTAAGTTCCCTGTTTTGCATATGGATATCCAATTGTTCAAGCAATGTTTGTTGAAAAGATTTCCTTCCCTCGTTGAAATACTCTGGCCCCTCTGTCAAAACTCAATTGACCACAAATGTATAGGCTTACCTCTAGACTGTTTTTTTCTCTTCCATTGATCTTTATGTCCATCCTTAAGCCAATACCAAATTTGGTAGTATAAGCCCTTAAACTATATTCTTTTTCAAAATCATCTTGGCTATTCTAGATCATTTCCATTTCCATAAGCACTCCATTTTTACAGACTTAGTTCCATCAAAAATATTTAATTATAAAAACAAATATGTAACTATAGTCTATTCCAGAACTCAACCTTTATTTCATAAGATTTCTCTCAACTATTGTTGTTCTCTCATTCTGTACTATTAACCATGTGAAACTGTCACCTTTCCTTAAACTGCCCACCTAATCTTTCAAGTAATACGAATGGTTGAAACTTATTAAAAATAGCCCCATAATAAAAGGAAAAAAAAATCTATGCATGGAAAAACAAAATCTGGAATAGAATACTCAAAACATAATCTGTGTTTATTGTTCAGTAGAATAACCAATGGCAACTACTTTTTCTTTTCCTTTTTAAATATTTTCCCAAATTTTCCAAAATATGCATACATTAAAGTTTATTTTTTCCTATCATAAAATACATAGATCTTTAATATTTAATTTTCCTTTTCTTCTAACCTTTGTTTTTGGTGGATAAATACAGTGTTACCATCTGAGCTGTTAGCATGAACATGTCGGAGTGTTTACCATGAGTCCTGGACTTTGCTTTTCCATTTCACAAAATCCAAGATAGAACAACCAACTTTATTAATGTTCTACTCTATTCATTTACTGCTGTGTTCCATAAATATTCAGGGATCAACCTTGCTAGATTTATTCTGATCTTCTATTTTACATTTTCTCATTAGCCTGGAGTAATATGCAAATAGGAAACAACAACAAGCAGAAAGGAGGGAAACAAGACTTCCATTTCACCAACGGTAAGTGCTTTTTTCTTATTTTTCAGAGTTGGTGTGAATTAAACACAATGAATACAGATTTCTTCCTTAAATCATATTATTAACTAAATGTGTTCAACAGAAATGTCAAGACCAAATGTTGGTGAAATTAAATTTCAGCAAAAGGTGCCTAAATGTCTGATGAAAATGGTAGAGTCTTTCAGTAGCTGAATCTGTCTTCTTTCAATATATCATATCCCTCCCAGCTTCATTTCTTTACCTCAACCCCATGATCTATCACTTCAGATATTATTAATACAAATACCTTCACCTTCTTGCCCCCTTGCCTCTCTCACCTGAATCAATCCATCCACCTCTACCTTCTCTGTCTTCCTCTCATGGGTTTTTGAGCACTGACCCTGAAAAACACAGAACAATGCCAATGGTGCTTAGATGCATCCCTACAGGCAATGGCCATTGGGCACTCAACACTAAAATGAAATTCTTTCATTTCATTTCAGAGAGTTCTCATTCCAATCAATTTTCAACCTCTCCTAGATCATCAAGAGACTCTGTTATTCAAGGAAGATCATTGAAAACTCACTCTTAAAGCACACAGGGCAATACACCCTGTCTAGGATATATCCACTCTCTTGGATTTGCAGCAACATTTCAAGAATGTATTCAAATAAGGGGAGCCCCCAGGTCAAGTTTTTAACATCAAGGCTTCATATCACTTATACATGAAATAATGGTCCAGGAGAAGTCTAATGGCAAGCAATGAAACGTGCGTTCTAAGAAGTAAAATGGTACCTCACAGACCCTGCCCCACTTGTTTTTTTTAAAGATTTTATTTATTCATTTGAGAAAGAGAGAGAGAGCACATGGACAGGGGCAAAGGGGGTGAGGGAGAAGCAGACTCTCCACTAAACAGGGAGCCCGATCCCAGGACCCTGTTTTCATGACCTGAGCCAAAGACAGACTTTTAACCCACTGAGACACCCAGGTGCCCAGACCCTGTCCCACCTTTAACACTATGAATGACCCTACCTTTAGGTTCTAAAATTTGAATGTCCTAGTTGGGATTAACACCACAGAGGGACATGAAAGCGGGGGGGGGGGGGAAAAGTTTTTTTTTTTTTTAAGATTTTTTAATTAATTTATTTATTTGAGAGAGAGAATGAGATAGAGAGAGAGAGCATGAGAGGGGGAGGGTCAGAGGGAGAAGCAGACTCCCCGCTGAGCAGGGAGCCTGATGTGGGACTCGATCCCGGGACTCCAGGATCATGACCTGAGCCGAAGGCAGTCGCCTAACCAACTGAGCCACCCAGGCGCCCGAAAAGTAGGTTTTAAATAGTAATTAAACTTTATTCCCCACTGGTTCCAGAGGTGATCTGGGGAAAAAGCCATCCCACCTGAGTTTTCCTATCCACCACCAGGCACGTCAAGAAAATATATTATTTTTTAAGTCACAACTTCAGTGTTTGAAAATGTTCTGGGCCATTATGCTAAAGGCCACCAAAAAGTAGGTTTGATCCTCACATATGTCATTTAAAATCTTTCAGAGCAACAAAGCGTGCACCCTAATCCACCAGCCATTATTCGAAGGATCAAGTGCAAATCTTGCACCATAACTAGAGAAAACACAGAGGCCATGGTCTATACTCAGAAGGCTAGTAGCTTCATTTCCAAATGCAAAGGAAACACATTTTGAGAAGTGGTGAAACAGAGGAGCCAGCACCTCTGTCTGAGGCCTGTGCTGCCTACAGAACAATCTACTATCTGAATACTACATTTATTTTAAGTAACCCAACAATGGCCTCAGCAATATTAAGAATTTAATCATAGTTTATGACATTGGGAGATAAAATAGGCATGTGCCCATATTACTACAGATCAGTGGGAAGCTTCTGTGTATCTTCTTACAGATTCATTTACTAAAGCAACATCATCACTACATTAGTTACAGGATTTACAGTAATCTCACACTAAATTCATTTCTTTTAACTGAGCAAGTGTCGACAAGTAATGTGAGATTTTATGGTTCCTACCATATGCCATCATTATAATATGACATTCTCTGTTATACTTCCACTGGCTTACAAATTATAAATAATGGATCAGGTTTGCTTTCTTAGTTTTACTAAAAATGAGCCCTTAGCCTGGGATATGCTAGCAAAATTATCTAAACAAATACCTATCAAATTGTTTTAATCATAAATTATTTTTAATGATTCTATTAATTATGAAGTAGCAATAGGCTATTTAAATGTTTTTAAAATAGCATTTAAAAGTAAGAACTTTAAAAAAAAGTAAGACAGTAATAAGCAACGTATAACTGTTTGTTCCCAGGAAACAAAAGCAAATATATGTGTCAACTATACTTCAATAAAGAATTAATATATTAATTAATTAATTTGAAAAAGTAAACATAGAGTTTGAGAAATGAAACCAGAAGATAAAAGAGCAAATTCATTTAATAAATGTTTATTGACAACCTATTATGTGCCAGGCATTATTTCAGGTACTGGGGACATAACAGGAAGCGTAGGGGATACTGTTTTGGTCATTCACCTCTTTCTTAATAAAACCCTGATTTTGTTCAGGTATTCATCTCTCCTCCAATGCATCCCCCGCAGAAGCTGGCCCCACTCCTAGTTCCACGGGTGGTCCTGACTGACCCAAAGACAATCCCACTCCTATTACCAAAGATGGGTTCAGGAATGAGCCTGTGACTCAACCTAGACCAAAAACACACACAGAGTGCTTTCCTGGGGATTTCTGAAAAAAGGCTTTCCTTGGTCTTGTGGGACCTCCAAGAAGTAGCTCTCTTTTCATCTGGACAATATGTTGAGATGAGAGGCTGGGAACTGCTGCAGCCATCCCTAGGATGGCTGGAGGATCTGGAGGAGGGTAGAGCCAAGATATCCACATGGAAACATGGCTGGAACCTCTAGATGATGTCACACTCAATCCTACCCTACCTTTAGGCTGCCATATTTATGTGGACTAATAAATCTCATTATTTAACTAATCTGAAGTAGATGTTCTTAGGCAAGCATATGAAGGCAACTCCTGAAGGGAAGACATAGCCTCTTTGTTTCAGAATGTATAATCTAGGGGGAACACAGACATTGATCCAATATTCAAAACTGGGCTCCTTAATTCTGAAGGAAGGCAGACATGGGGCAAAAGATTAGAAGCGCTAAAATCCTCCTGAGAGAGAATCATGTTTCAGCTGTTAGCTTAAGGATTTCAATACAGCATCTCAGAATAACAGTACACAGGCAGCTGTAGGAACTGGGGCCTTTCTGGCATTCCACCACCCATCCAAGTCTCATCAATTTTTAAACTAAAAAACATTTTAACTAAAAAACAGGTTTTAGTAGGCAAAACAAGTGACGAATAAACATTCTAGAACATTACAATAAGCAAACCTACAAAACAATCACTTAAAAAATAGCTGTAAATCCTTACTGGTATATTCTTAACCTCAATAAACAGAAACCTATTTTTTTCATTTAAAGATACAGTTTTATCTTTCTTACTAACCCCAAGTTGTCGAAATGGTCATCAATATTCTTGAGTGACACCAAGGGATCAATTACAGAATTCAGCTGAACAATTTTCTCCCAAGGAAGATGCTAAATCCATATCAATCCAATAGCACATATTTACCTATGGCATATATTTTCCTTCCACAGTAGCACAGACTACGTTAATCCTTTAAAAAGTAAACAGTAACATGAATACAGAACACTCAACACATAGGCTTAGTAAAACAGCAATGTAAGGGCATACCCTGGATAATAAAAACAAAACAAAAATTGCATCTATTTTATCTAAGTTTGGAGTTTCTCCAACAAAGAACAAGTAAGTTCAACTGGATTCATGTATTCATTTATTTAATACATTTTTACTGAGCACCTACTATGTGCTAGATATTGTGCTACTGTGCTGGCTGGTGAGGGTACACTGAATCCTTCCTTCATAAAACAGTGTCTTGAGGGGGGAGACAATAAAATAACCTCATAAATATGTGTAAATTACAATTATGATAAGAACTTCTACAAAAGAACAGTTTGGGAGACCCTACTTATCTCAAGATTATTGATACTAAACCAAAAGCCCTCAGAGTAAATCCACTTACAACAAAGTTTTCACAGTAAATTGAAAAAAGAAAGGATAATTTACACGGTATCCAATGCCCAAAATTGCCTACAATGACCTACGACTCCCAGTATTCTTGTCCTTGTATAGTTCCACTCCACAGTGAACAAGAGTTGGTCTCGTGTAACTAATAGTCAGTGGAAGTGACAGTATGGGGACTTCTGATGTTAGGTCATAAAAGGCATTGTAGCTTCTGCCTTGGCTTCTTGGAACACTTGCTCTTGAGAGGGCTGAGCACTGTGCCATGGAGACATTCAATCACCCTCACAGAAGGACCCATATGGGGAACAACTGAGGCCTGAGATAAACAGCCAGGCATACAAATAAGCCATTCCAGCCTAGTCATGGCTACAGATGATTGCAGCCTCAGCTAATATATGACCACAACCACCTAAGAGACTCCAAAAAAGACCTACCTAGCCAAGCCCTTCCTGAATTTGAAAGGAGTAAATGTTCCCTTGTGGAATGTTCAAGAACCTCAAAGATGTGTCATTTAAATATATTGTTCCTTCCTATATCTCCATACCTCCATTTTGGTCTGCTGGCAATGCATTTTTTAAAGTTTTCTTTTGTCCAAAAATGTCTTTATTTTGTCTTTGAAGGCTATTTTTACTAGATCTATAAATTTTAGGTTGGCATTTCTTTCCCTTTAGTTTTTTCAGCACATCAGTACATTGTCTTCTGGCTTTTATTGATTCTCTCAAAAAGTCACCTCTTTTCACTTCTACTTGTCAAAGGGAGGGGTATTTGGGGTTTATGAATCTATGGTATCTTTCATCAGACTTGGAAAATTCACAGCCATTAACTCTTCAAGTATTGCTTATGCCCCTCAGGTCTCCTATTGGATGGCTAATATGTATCTCAAACTTAACATATCCAAAATAAAACTTTTGGTTTTCTCTCCAAAACCTACTATTCTCCAATCTTCCCCAACCAAGTCAAGAGCATCACGTCTACACAATTTCTCAGGACAAAAACCTAAGAATGCCCCTCAATTCCCCTCTATACCCCCCTTGAATCCACCAACACACATCTCTCAAAACATATTCTAAACTTACCTGGTCTTCTTCAGCTGCCCGCCATCACCCATCTCATTAGACTCTTTGTCCAAGGGCCTCCTCACTGGACTTTCTATAGTCTACTGTCCACACATAACCATGGTCATCTTTTTAGAGCATGAATCAGGTCACATGCTTCCTTCCCTTCCTGACAATCCCCATGTCTTGTCCCCCTACAATCTCTCTCATGTCTCATGTGCTGCCTGGACAAACTCCTATATCTTTCTAGACACCATCCTTGACCAATTGCAAATCAAACCAAATTTGATAAATCCCAACTAATCAACAAGCTGAATCACTACCAGAGGCATGGTTACCGATAACTGAGGATCGCCTGTGCAAGGAGATGGTGAAGAGCCCAGTAGGGAACCTGACTGAAGAATAGGCCAGAGGCTGTGATGTGCAGTTCCGGTCCAGTGGGCCTTCCTTCCTCCTCCCACATTTGTCATCTGTCTGCTCCTCCCAGTGAGGCCATGTGTCCAACCACTTGGATAATGGAAGTAATATCAAGACTATTTTTATTACTCAAATAATAAGAGGTATTTGATTTGGATTCCTCCTTAAGACCGAGGTTCTTTTTAAAGTAAAAATTTCAATCTAATAATATTCCACATACCTTCTTACTAGTGTGAAAAGAAATCAGAGTCTACATCGGCCCAAGAGTGAAAATTTGAAATTAATTCAAATACCTGAAATAACCGAAACAGTTCCTACATTGCACAGAAAACAGTCACATAAAATACAGGGATCTGCTCCATTAGTTTTTGGTTTTACTACTGCTTTTTAACAAAACCCTGTGAATATTACTGAAAGAAAAAAGAGTCTTTCCTTATGCTAATAACTGGTTTACAAATGGACCAATGACAGTCTGGTGATTATAAAAGCACTTTAAGGTCCAATTAAAATGAACTGGAATTTAATAGCTTTGAAAGGGCCCTATGAGCAACGCCAATCTGAAGTCATTTGAAGAATGAGCTATCCAACTAAGCTCAGTGGAAGCTGGGAGAGTCAGCTTTAATTACTTAGCTTTGAGGATTGAGAAACCCAGAGCAAGTTAAGAGAGTGAGGTCCAACCAGGGTAGGAGTTGGAGACAGGGTCAAGATTCTAAAGAGCTCTTCAACAGCTCTCAATGTGTCTTCCCTTTGAGAAGGATTTGCAGCTGATTTGTAGACAATCAAATCAACCCTGTGTAAACACGACATCTGTGTGGTTTTGAAAGGTTTCTCGCAATTGTCCTGTACTGCACTTATGTTCACCAACCTTCTCTTTCCTGCCTACACCCAAGAGCTATCGGGGACCAAGAGCATCCTGCACACACGGAAGTCATGGAACAGGGCCACTGAGAGGAATCCTAGAGATCACGCTGCCCAATGCTTCCCCAACTGTGGTCTGAAATAAAGTTTTTATCAATCAGCCTATGGTGATTTTTTAAAAAAAAAAAGACATGTAGTGAACTCCTTCTAAAGCTGAATTTAATCCATCTCTAAAGGACTAGTAGTCTGGGATTACAGCTTTCCTACTTTTCGGAAGTTAAATTTCTTTTATGAACTCTCTACAGGCAACAAAAGCAAGGAGACCATGACCGTGGTGATGGTGGTGGATGATGATGATGAGTCTTTCTTTTAACTTATCTGCTTGGCAAAATAACCCCTGGACCATCTAGACCCTAAAATCCAAAAAAAAAAGTTAAAGATGCACTGACCTATTCCAATTCTTCCCTCTATAAGGTCTGAGTCCTACTAGTGAACGGACGTCTCACACAAGGAGTGATACAAGCAGCAGCAAACAGTAGCAAGCTGAATGGAAGGAACACCCTGGGCAGATGGAACCCAGGGCCAACAGCATAACAACTGGGGGTGAGTCACCCTGTTCTTCCCACTGCAGTTCCAAGCCGGAAAGAGAAGAGCTTACTAGAAGTCCAGCATAAGCAAACAGGAAACCATTTGTGCTATCACTGATTACGGTACCTCTTGACGACTCTGGGTGAACATTAAACCACCACAGAAACGCAGGTTTCAATGCAAGAAACAGATGAATCTGTCATACATGATAACATGGCTATAAGCTAATAAATTACCCATTATCATAGTGCAGTGTGAATTTCTACCTGAGTAAGCTAAAATGAACATCTAAAACTGACTAGGTTCTTTTTTTTTTTTTTTAAAGCTTTTATTTATTTATTTGACAGAGAGAGACACAGCGAGAGAGAGGGAACACAAGCAGGGGGAGTGGGAGAAGGAGAAGCAGGCTTCCTGCTGAGCAGGGAGCCCGATGCGGGGCTCGATCCCAGGACCCTGGGATCATGACCTGAGCCGAAGGCAGAAGCTTAACGACTGAGCCACCCAGGTGCCCCAAAAAACTGACTAGGTTCTTAATTTGGGAGAAAATGCTGTTTTTCTGACATCCATTTCCTCCTCCTGTTTTCCTTAAAGTAGCCCTGGGGTCCCTTCGTCTCTGTTCCAGGCAGACAAAGATGAACGATATAAACAGAAAGCGCTTTGAATTTCTGAGAAGTAAGTACAAAAATTATGCAGTTGACGATGTGTGTTGGTCTTTTTGGGATTTCCTTCAGGGGTCATAACTGTCCCAGGACTTCAAACCACCGGGGCCCTGGCGTCTGAGCCAACAGTACCTACCTTGGTGATGACAGCTGTGCAGAAAAGGCTTGGCACTTGTAATTGTTCCCCTGGGTCCTTCTACTAGTGTTTCAGGAAAAAGAAAAGAAGCTGCGACAGCCGATCACTGTGACAAAACAGTAAGCATGGGACACAGGCACAAAGGTGGCCTATGTCCTCATGACAGCTGAACAGAACCGCTCTGCTGGAATCCTAGCCATCGGCTTATGAGAAAAGCACACTCCCTGCCCCATACGGTAACTTCCAATATCCTTCACCTCATTATTGAAGGAAACCCACACACATGGAGTAAGAGTTACAAGAGAATTTAAATATCACAGAATTGAAAGACAACACGAGTATTCTAGTATGAAAAACACTAACCCATCTTTTCTAAGCAATACAAAATGATTATTTGGCAGAAAGGATAAGAAAATCAATGGTGAAGGGCACCTGGGTGGCTCAGTCATTGAGCGTCTGCCTTCAGCTCAGGTCATGGTCCTGGGATCGGGCCCCGCATTGGGCTCCCTGCTCAGCAGGAAGCCTGCTTCTCCCTCTCCCACTCCCCCTGCTTGTGTTCCCTCTCTCACTGTGTCTCTCTCTGTCAAATAAGTAAATAAAATCTTTAAAAAAAAAAAAAAAGAAAGAAAAAGAAAAGAAAATCAATGGTGAAAGTTCGTGTAAGAGAGTTATTGAAGTTCTGAATGACATTTCTCCTTCTCCAGAAGCACGTGGCTGCATTTAGCAGGTCTAGAACTTTCACTTTGAATTGTGGGTCAATATAGTGCCTCCCCCTTTTTTTTCTTATAATTGTCTCTTAAACTTTTAAATCTATGGTAAATCAAATATAAAGAGGTGAGTAGGAAGAAAATGAAAAGAGCTTCAGTTACACACTCTAAAGGGTTAGAGACACAAGCAAGTTTTATTTAGTAGTAGCAAAGATAGGCATAATTGCTTCATATAAAGAACAAAGGTCTTTTAGAAGCTAAACATTTGGCCATTCTTTGTAACTGTCTTACAGAAGATCAGACTGACACATTCTCTCCCTATCCATCTGCCCTCCTACATATACCATGTACCACTGAAGTACAGTAGGCATGATTTAAGACTTTTACCTATGTTTTCCTTGGCTGACAGGGATTTAAGGATAATTTATGTAACCTGAACATTTGCTCAGGTAGCAGGTATAAGATACTGCATTTTGATTTATTCCTGATCCTGTTACTATCTTTAAAAATTTTAGCTGCATTTTAAAATTTATTCTACAATTTCAATCAATCCTCAACTATAAATATGTTTTAAAAGGAGGATGTAGAAACTTTAAAATGCAGGCATGGAAGTCCTACACAGAAGGATAGCCAATAACCTCTCTATCAATCCTCGTGTCAAATAATACAAGACAGAAAAACATGTCTAGCACTCAACCAAAAATAAGGGCTAAATTAGAACTACTACAAGATAAAATGAAAATTACACAGTTTGTCTAAAAACCATTCTTTGCAGCCATTCTCTCAATCTTATTTTAAAAACTGTCTTTGAAATGAAAAATACGTGAAGAGAGTTTAAAATTAAGTATTTCCTTCAAACCATTTAGAAATAAATTTTAAAACTGAGCTGAGAACTAGAATCAGTCATTTTAGTATTTTAATACAGAATATTTTCAATCCCTAGTTTCTAGCGGTCAAGAAGCACAGATGCCACAGGAATCAATAATCAAACCCATAAAAAGCCACGTGCCAAGAAGCAGGAGGCAGCTCACCGCTCTTTGTTCCTATCATGCCCTTACCTGCCACTGTGATAATCGTTTGTGCTTCCCAACTGTTTGAAGTTCAGGAGGATGAGGCTCCAAACATCTGAATTTCAGCAGAAGAAGAAAAAAAAAAAAGGTCACCCAGCTTAAGATGAGCTGTGGTTAAATTAACATTTAAGCTCAAACGAGATCAAAACAGGAACTGGTGCAGTAAATGGCACCAGTAACAGCAGTAACCCTCCGTCCACAGGCACAAACTGCAGGGCACACATGTGTTCCCGTGCAGACAGCGAACATCTTCCCGCTAATTAGCATCAGAACCACCTAGCTGGGGAAGCACTAAAATGCACTCCTCATGAAAAATTAAACACACCATCAGTGGACGCCCCTCCTCCTGCATCTACACTTGTAAGAAACAACAAGGACAACAACAACAACAACCAAAAAAACACAACATTTTACTGGCTTTTGAAATGAAGAAAAGTAAGAATCCAAACTCCAAGCAGAATTCTCCAACAGCCTCAGATGGTTTGTTTCCAGTTTTGTTTTCAGGAAAACAGTTTGGCTCATTCATCAAGGAAATCACAAGAGAAAAATCATTACAAAGAGCTGCAGCAGCTGAGCATCCAAGAGACCATCACTCCAGTGCACCCTGTCCTCCCTAGAATGTCACCATGGGGAAAACCGAGGGTCTGTTCCTGTTGACACTGCTCTTTCTGTGTCAGCCCAATCAATGGGCTCATTTTAAGGGGAGTACCCGAGAAATACCAAAATCCATTTCATGGTATAGGCGATTCCACCGTGGGCCAAAATCCTTAATGTTACATTGCACAGGTTACATTTTCTCCCCATTTCCAACATGCAGCCCATGGTGGCTAGTTGGTGCTAAAACAATTTGCATAACTAGGCTCGGCCCCTCATTATCGAGCACTTACAGAGCAATCATAAAGTCACGCCTGGAAGCACAAATGGCCAAGAACTGCATGGCAGCTGGCCAACTTCATATGAAGATTTCATATGTTCTGAGAGTTTCATCACTTTGATTCTGACACAGTGAGTGAAGTTCTCACCCAGAGGACTGGGGAAAGAGCTAGAATCAGAATGAAAATGAAAGGGAGTCCATTAGCTCGGTGTTCAAGACTCTAAAGCGATGTCTCTTTAAATCATGGGCCTTTACATCACCTGCAGCCCAATCTTTAACAGTAGTTATTAGAAATGTAGACTCCTGAACCCCAGGCCAGAGCTTCTGAACCAGAGTCTTAGCGGACAGACCCTGGGATCTGTACTTATATTTCTTATGCACATTCAGATTTGCTTCATGAACGACCAACTGCTTCACAGTGTGAGCTGCTGAACGCACACACACACACACACACACACACACTCACGCATGCACACACACACATGCACCTATGCAGTTACATTCACTTAAAAGAATTTTATATTTTATTTCAAACTTGAAGTCAAGTGCACAAATATGGTTTCATATTCTTAAAGAGTGGCTATGTCTAGACTGACCAAAAACTTCAGTTGCTGGCAGCTGTAAACTATGTGCATGGGGGCAAAAGAATATATTGTAATAATAATAAAAGGACAATATAGTGAAAGGACACTGTTGATCAGACCTACAACCATGGTTCATACTTACCCATCACCAACTCATACTTCTCCCTCTGTGGGGAATCAGCCAGTTGCTTCCCCCAGGGGAGGACGACAGGGAAAATGCCGGATACAGAAGTAACTGGCGAGCCTCTCAGGTGTGAGGAATCCAAGTGCAGTATTTTTGTTCATTGAGTTTAAAACCCCACAACTTCTTGTTCAAGCACAACTTCAGACCCACACCTTCTAAATCTTTTCATTTAATTTGGTCATTGCAACTACCATCATCAGGTTTTGAAATTCATGGTCTTTGGCTATTAATTTAATGAATATTAACTTTCGTTTTATCAGTTTGGGACCTGTTTGAAATATATTCAGTGGTGAAAAAAATACACCAGAAAAGCCTTTTAAAAGTTTTTGTTTGGTTGGTTTTGCTCCACAGCTCATTATTAGGCATTTCACATACCACTGAGAACAAAAGTCCCCTAATTCTTTACAGGTAACAAGTAAACTGGATTATAAATTATAGAACAGTCCAAGCATTATTCAAAGAATATGCTGCAAATCCTAAAACATCATCAGTTGAGCCCCTTCACCAAAACTTTCTCACCTCCTTTCCTTTGCCCAAACTCTTCCTAGGAATCTAAGGACATAATATGCTCATTTTGACACACTTACATCCTGGAATTGTCATGTTCAGTATTCATTCATTTTTATCTATCTTATTCCAAAATGGGAACTGAGGCGGTCTACATAAGATCATTATAAATACTGTCACTTTGAACGGACAATAAGCTCAAATAATGCCCAGACCTCTCACATTTATTTTGACTCAAAATATTTTATCAAACCCCTAGAATATTCTGTTCCTTCTAATTCTTGTCCCCCTCCACACACACAGCATCACAGGAAACAGGGTTTTATTTTTAGAAGGTATTTTAAAAAGAAATGAACACCCCTAGAATATTCTGTAGCTTCTAATTCTTGTCCCCCTCCACACACACAGCATCACAGGAAACAGGGTTTTATTTTTAGAAGGTATTTTAAAAAGAAATGAACACCTTTCCCCATGTCCTTTTCCATACTGAAGTCCTCTGCTGTGTTGATGGTTGGCACTCTCAAGTTGTTTTGTTGGGTTCTGAGGATACAACAAAGGACTGCTTATTTCTTTCAATGTTTTCATGGAACACTCCATGAGGCAGCTTGGCGTTCCATCACTCAGATGATAAATTCTTACAGAAATGAAGCCAACAGAACATAAAGACCTTATTCCATTATATTATTCTGAAATGGAATACTGAATCAAGTGGCTACCCTTCTTGGCAAGGCAACAGAAACATCCCATACACTATCCGGAGATAGTGACTAATTGAACTAAGCCACCCACTACCTAACTTGGGCCACTTGGCGAGCAACAGTATTCACAGCAAGACATCTAGCTGGAGTCAAGGGTACTGCCTGGGAGCATGACACTCCTAGTGGCTTTAAAATGGTCCATATGAGGACTGGATATAGTTCCAAGTTAACCAATCCCCTTCTCTAACTAATTGGGTTGGCCTTTCTACAGCTAGGTTCAAGATACTGACAAGTAAACACAAGGTCAGTGATGACAAATAATGGGAACTCAGCAAGTATGTAATGAATAAATGAAGAAAGTCAGTGTCTTGGAGACCTGAGGATCCTTCAGTTACCTCCTGTGCCCACATCTATCCTCTCAGTTTTTCAGGGCCACTAAACCACCCAGGTGCTGAGTAGGACCTTGTTAGCAGTGACAACAGTAGTAAGCTGGTAAGCTACAGCAGACGCTCCTTGACTCACCAACCTAACAGCCCAATGAGCCTGGGAAGGCCAAGAGTTACAGGTCTCACACGCTTGCCGTGATACATTCTTAAAGCACCCACTCTCCTGCCTAGACATGAGCACAGCTCAAATTTTGACCTACGGGGTTAATCTGATAACCTGAAATCAGGTTAACCTTGCCTTCCCCCTAAAATAGTGTAGAAAACAATCCCACCTCCCGTTCCCCTTCTTGGACCCTTATAACATACTTGCTATGGTTACTAGGTAGCTAGCAATTGTTATGTAGTGAACTCATAATTGGTATATGTTCCTAAGAGAGCTTCTTGCTTTTATGAATACACGGGGAGGTGAGGATGGTTAGAAATTCATCTAAATGAATCTTCATAGATTCTCAAAAGTGGACAAAGTAGCAGAAGATGAAAACCATAGTCATTGGGATATGATTAGTGATTCCTAACCCATGACTTCTGAACTCCAGAGAAGGAAGTGTATGGGGGCTGGAAGCTGAAAATCAACTTTATGTTAAAACACATCTGTTAGCAGCAGAACTAACAATGCTTGTGGCACCTGCAAAACATTCTTCTGTTGAAGTGAGTTCTCTTTCCCTCATTGGACAACCTACTCCAGGCAAGCAGAGGCAGGTGCACAAAGGTCATGCTGGTCCCACAGCTGAGGGGCAAAAATGGCTGCCTGTTAATATTCACCTTTTCTGCCTAAGGTCAAAGTCCCTTGGCCTCTGTCTATGCTGGAATGCTTGCAATGCTGGGCGCTAGAACTCTCATAGTAATGCATCTGTGGGTTTCTGCGTGATGGCTCAGGGAGGGTACCTCGGCTCGATCACGACTTGGGTCCATCTCACTGGTTTTCCAGTGGGCTGGCTGTGTCCCTCAGACCAACACACTGTATGAGTGGGAGGGTGCAGATGACCAGAACCTTGTGAGTCAGGGAAGGGAATGAATTTTAGTAAGAAATTCTCTGCCTGTCTGCGGGACAAAAGAGCCAGTAGGGCAGCTCCTGAGAGCCAAGGAAGCCAATTGCCCAGGAGACACAGGAAGGCTGGAGAAGGAGGAAAAAGAGCAAAAAGTTGAATTCAATGAGCTCGGGACCCCTATCTCTGGATAAAGATGAAGCTTTGTTACCAGAGCCCTCTCCCACATGGTCCTGGGTTGTTTAGGAACAGAGAGGAGACAGCATGTGAAGGACGGCCTTTTATATGTCTGTCTTTCCTGTAATTTCTTCTTTCTGAACACGCTTGGTAATGATAATCACTTAAATACATGCCTTTTGAAATTATAAAACAAGTAACAAAATGTTAACACCATCCCTCTAATATGAAATGTTTATTATTATATATTTCTTTATTCATACACATTTAACTGAAGTCATTTGTATATGATTTTTATTCTTATTTTTCAGTTCATAGCACATTAAATTTTTCCATGTTACAATGATGTTCAAAAATCACTTTTAATGACATCATAATTCACGCAGGGGTTGTATCCCACTCCCTTACTTTTAAGAAATCTCCCAATTTTCCACTGTTACATTACTACAACAAATGTCCTATGGGTACATGGGTTTCCTTTTTGGACTAGCTCCTTAGGACAAATTCCCAGAAGTGGGATACCAAATCACTAGATATTCACACATTGATTCATCTGGGGATTGCTTGTCAAACTGCTTTCCAGAAGTTTCACACTAACTCACAATGCAACCAAAAATGTACAAGAGTTTATCTTTGCCAGCCCAAGTATTGTTTTCATTGATTTTTTTTTCAAGTTTAGTACATAAAAATAGTAGCTTCTTTCTAGTTGCATCTATTTGATTCTACTGAGATTGACCTATTTCCAGACATTTATCAGGTCTACTTCTTCCAAATTGTCTATTCTCTTTTTTTGCCATTTATCTTCTATTTATCAACTTATAAGCTCTTTGCCTAAGACACATATTAATACTTGATCATACTGGCTGCAAATACGTTTTCTACTCTGGCTATGTCTTGTTTTCACATGAGATTATTTTTTTTTAAATGGGTCATTGCTATGATTTCATATTCTCTTATTTCCCTTATTATTCTTTTTTTTTTTTTAAGATTTTCATTTATTTGACAGAGAGAGACACAGCAAGAGAGGGAACACAAGCAGGGGGAGTGGGAGAGGGAGAAGCAGGCTTCCCGCGGAGCAGGGAGCCCGATGCAGGGCTCGATCCCAGGACCCCGGGATCATGAATGACCTGAGCCGAGGCAGATGCTTAACAACTGAGCCACCCAGGCGCCCCCACATGAGATTATTTTATGTACTCAAGTCCCTTGATCACTCCTAGTCCTTGAAAGTCATCTGTCCTCCAGGGAGTTCATAAATATTACATTCTATTTTCTTTTAGTTTTTCTAGTGTTGGATTATGTCATTGTTATTCTTTATTATTTAATCATATGGAATTTGGGTATATTCTATCAGGTGCCACCCTAAATAAATATTTTGCAAATTTCAAACCAACTATGTCGCCAATATTGTTGAATAATCCAGTTCAGATTGATTTCTGTTCAGACTGATTTGTCAGACTGACTTATGAAGTCCCCTTTCATACACATACATTAAAATCATGTGTGGGATAAGGAGGGTGTGTATGTGTGGGGGGTGTGTGTGTGTGTTGGGGTCTATTTCTGATGAAGTTCTTTTGTAAATATTAACCTCTGTCTATGTTAAGAACAAAAATAAAAAGAGTTTTCTTTCCCACATACTTTTGGAAGCTGGGTGTGTATGGGGAGGAGAGTTGCAGCAAAAATCTAAGCCCAGAGAACCTATGGGGAGTTCTCTGGGAATCTCTGGGAACTGGGTCAGGGAAAACCAGGCACAGGCATTCCAAGTTGTCACACCTCCATCCAAACCGCTAGAGCCATTCCCTTCCAAACATGTGTTCCTCAGATCACTGAACGGGGAGAATATTTGCCTTCTAAGTTTCCCCTGATCCTTCCATTCACCAGTAAGTGCCAAGTGTCCACTACGAGCCAGGCACTGTTCTAGGCTCAGGAAAAACAATGCAGGAAAAGATCTAAGACTCCTGATTTGTGAAGAGTATTCCCAAGATCATATCACGGCCTTAATACAATAGCAGACACTGCCTACTGATTGCATACTAAGTGCTAGGATTTTAAAATTTATTAATACACACAGTCATCTCATTTAATCTTGAAAGCAACCCTTGGGCTGTTTGCTATCACCATTTTAGGTGAAAGAAACTGAGGCTTAGAAGAGCTAAATGCCTACACAGAACTAGTAAGCAACAGAACTGTACCCACACCCAGCCTGTCTGGCCTCCCGGCCTCCCAACTACGTGTAGAACACTAATTGTGTAGGGCTCCATGTGGATGGGCAGGCTACCTGCAATTAATTCTCTAACACAATTCTGGCAATCACTTATTAAACAGGCAATTAATCTACATAATCTCACATGCATATTTTAAAAGTACAAATGCACTCCGCTCCACCACACATCACTTCCCATTTTATGTATCATCCTAGCTCCCGGGGACTGCTAGCTCTGTGTATGCTCTGGCACTAGGAAAACATTCCCCTGTATGGGCTGACGGAGACACTCCCCAGCAAGGGGCACTGCCCTTGACTGGCCCTGGCCCTGAGCTGCAGAGGTTCAACTGTCTCTATCTCCCCAGCTCTCTGAGACTGATAAGATTCTTTAATAGACTGCTCACCTGATAAAAGCAGCATTTGTTACTGATGGAACTAGCGAGGAACCATCTGCCTGCCACAGGCGGGAGGATTCTTATTACCCGGCCGCCCTACCGCTGTCCCTCAGAGCCACACTGGGCACAACACCTCACAGGGGACGTACGGGCTGTGTCACCATCACATCTCTCCCGCTGTGGAACAACAGTGTCTGGAAAGACTGCGCACAGGATGAGATTTCACAGGCACACTGTGAAGCTTTCTCTTAAAGCTTTCTCCTCCAGTATCTGCACACACAGAGAAACACGGAGTAGCGGGGAGGGAGCAGTCAGACTCCAACAGCAACTGAGGCCTAAAGGGATGAGCCTAGCGGCGCCTGGGGGGCTCAGGCTGTTAAGCAGTTAAGCATGTCCGACTCTTGATTTCGGCTCAGGTCCTGGTATCAGAGTCATGGGATTGATCCCCGTGTCAGGCTCGGAGCTCCAGGTGGAGTCTGCTTGTTCCTCTCCCTCTGCTCCTCTCCCCACCCCACCCCCACCCCGCTCATGCTCTCTAAAAGAAATAAAATCTTAAAAAAATAAAAATAGAGAGATCAGCCTAGCATACACCCATTTTATGCTGAAATGAGCAGCACACAGTAATGTTTTACTAAGATGCTCTCTACCGCTTGCTTTCTCCTCAGGACTGAAGGCCACATAGCCCATCCCCAGTTGGGGTTTCCATGCTCTGACAATTACTCTGGTTTCTCCCCTGGTTTCACGTGGGTGCGTCTGAAATTGTCAAGCCCTGGGTCCCTATTCCAAATCTCTCCTTCTAGCCTCTCAGCTCAAGTGATGATCCATAAATCCTCAGGTGTTCCCTGCTCTCATCTTTTCAGACACTACCTTTTTAGAAGGAAGAACATCAAATCCCCTGATTCCCATGAAGAGCTGGCAACAGGGTGACTGCCAGGAGTGCTGACTCAGTTCTCTTCCAACAGATGAGGTGTTTGCTTGTTTTCACAGAAAATGAAAATAGTTATCTGGGAAGAAGCAGCAACCATATTTGCTTAAGGGAGGAGGACCCTCAATAAAACCTAGAAATACTCTTTTGATGATCTCTCCAAATGGAAGCTCTCCGTGCAGATGGCCGAACATCCCAGCAAATAGCAATTAAGCACATTCTAAACCCATCTTGTCAAAGACATTTACCACTTTGTCTAACTGATCGCAGCTAAATGCAAGTGAAAGCCCTCCCCCTGACTCCGCCTCCCCCCAAGCTCAAGGTTTTGCAGCACAAGTAGGCAGAATGAAGTTTATTGATTAGCAAGATTAATTCTGAAATAAAAGCCAGCAGTCTGTCTCTTACTGATCCTCGAGCGAGCTGAGCTTCGGGGGAAACATGTTACAAGAAAGGCTTGTGCCCCTCTCCCTACCTGATCAGCAGGCTATGTCCACAAATCTTGATCATCCCATAGAAACATTTTCTTGAAGCAACATACACATTGTCCACACTATGTCTTTTCTCTGTGTGTTCTGGTTATCTGTGATGCTCCTTAAGTAAACACAGTTTTTCTTAAACCAGTTACAGGATGATTACCCCATGCCTTTAAAAATTCAAGAAGTTTTACCTCAGTAGTTAAGTTTAATAGTAGTACTTGTGCTCCACATTACATTTGAGTGCTAACTCATAAAAGCCTTAATTACTATAGTTTAGAAAGCTGGCAGACATCCACACGCATCAGGCCTACGGAAGCCAGCACATGCCTAATGAACACGGAGTCCTAGAAAGCAAACCACCACCCAGGCAGGGCCAGCTTACAAATGCGTCTGTAAACACATTTCTCCGTAGAAATGACTATACTGGAGGGATGAGGTCCCCTAGCAGTCCCCAAAGTCTGTTTGTTAACGATGTATGCAAAGAATCCAGCCATGCTAGAAAACTGGGGGGACTATCTGCAGACGTCCAACATCCAGCCCAGGACAGCGCCAGCGGCAGCTCACGGTCCTCACACGCCGTACCAGGCCCTGAGGCACGGACAACCCATCAGGCACAGCAGGGGGAGGTCCAACTGGTGTCCAACCCCTTGGCTCAGCTTCTCCCTCTGTAAAATGGAGGCAGCAACACCTAATCCAGAGCTGCAACGGGCACAACACTAAACACTGTCACATTTCTCCCCGTGTGGAACAACAATGTCTGCAAAGACTGAGTGTGCCCAGGATGAGATTTCACAGGTACACTGGTGTGAGGAGCAAATGTGATGATTGCACAGGGCTTAGCTCTGCACCTAGGCTTGATAAAGACTCTATAAATGACAACTTAAAAAAGCACATACTATCTATATTCCCCCTTTCCCAGAAGACAACCTCTTGATAGCAGTTTAGAGCCCTCTTGCTCCCTGGTTTCCTACTCCACATGTGGTGGTCTTTACTTTCTCCCACCTTCTCCCATCCCCCTGAATGCAGCTTAGTTCAGGAAACGAGCACAGAAGACAGATCGGAAGATCTGGTTCAACTCTAGCTTTCCCACCTCCTCATCCAGCAAAGATTACCCTGTCTGAGCTTGTCCCTCACCCATCCTGTCCTTTTCCAGCTAAATCTTATCCATTGTTCAAAATTTTGCAGAAAGCCCCCCCCCCCAACACACACACACGTTCCGAGTTAGGGGTTCCTGCCTCATACTCTGATGACCCTTGTGCATGCCTTAAGAGAAATTAACATACTATATTTGAAAGTATTTGTTCCCCTCTCTATAGGTGGTGGGCACACATTATAATAATGTCCAATGCAGCAAATCCTCAAAATGCATTTTGATAATAATGCATACTGATAATAATAATAATGTGTAATGATAATGTACTATGATAAATAATGCATAATGATAATATTGTCCTGCCTGTCCTACCTACCTGGGAGGTAGGTGAATGAGAGGAAGGAAAGAAGCCTAGGGATAGGGTAGAGATACACATTGGAATAACTACATGAAAGTGTTTGGCCAACTATTGATTGTTCTATAAATGTTAGTGTTGATATTATTTTATACAGCAGGTCAGTGAAAAAGACAAATCTGCAATTCAATGTTCCTGCCTTTAGCCACAACCATGCTATAACTGACCTGTTATAAATGTAGTGGGGGGAATCTGATGCAAGGCAGAAAAGCCTTTGGATCCCTGCACATCTTCATCAAGAATCCTTCCTATAAAAGAATTCCAACTTCAGAGCAGATGCACACTTTCTTATACTCCTAAACAAATGAGGACTCTACCTCCCAGGGAAATGGCACACCCTCACCCACTGGCTTCTTTCTTCTCATTCTTTGATTAGCTGGATCCCCCTATCACCCCTCCAGAGCACTACTTAGTGCTGCTGTAATTGCATAGGGGCTCTCGTAATGGGATTAGCACGGCAAGGGCCATGAGTGGCTTTGTGCTCCACTGTGTCCTTAGTGCCCAGCCCAGGCCCTGGCACACAGCAGGGTCTCAAAGGTATTTATGGAAAAACTGGATGGACAGGTGAGGACTACTAACACTGCAAGTACCAAAGTGAAACTCTAAGTAAGACTCTGTGCAGAAGCAAACTTGAATTTGAGTAGGCCTCTCCCCTAATCTTCATTTGTATGTGTTCTCTCATTCCCTACATACTTTACGTACCGATCATCGAAGTTCCACTAACAAGACCCTCACACTTGGTGCTTCCACAGCACTATATCAAATGTATTTTCATTCCTTTTTTATTAAAAAAAAAAAAAAAACTTGAAAAGGGCAGCTCTGTAGTTTGACTTTCAAAACTAATATTTATTTCCCCCTTCCCCCAAAAGACAACCCTGGTACTTGTTGTCTCCTGGTGTTAGTTTAAAACCCTCGTGCTTCCTCTTTACCCTACTCCACCTATTTGATATCTTTACCTTCTCTTTCAAGAGCAAACTTTGTTCTTGTCCAGTCACTAGTCCAGTTCCCACATGACCTCTTCCTGAAAACTGATCTCTGATCTTTAGTCCCACCAGAAAGCTCACAGACTGTATGATTTTAATCTTGGATTTTTAAAAAGGATCATTAGTTGGAAAGTGAAATTTCTAAGTTGAAGAAGGCTTGTCTTTGTCATTCAGAGCTATTATCTTCCCAAATTTTCTCACTGGTTCAACACTCCCTGGGAGAGAGCCCCAATTCTATACCCAAGGTGGCTCTCTTCCACAGTATTAATCGCTATAAAGTTAACCTTGTCTCAATACACTCAACACCAAGGTCCTCCCCCCCCCCCCAGCTAAGCCAGGCAAACGGGTGACCAGCCCCCTTGGCAACATCAATACCTCCTTAAAGAGTCAGTGGCTAGGGGCACCTGGGTGGCTCAGTCGGTTAAGCAACTGGCTCTTGATCTCAGCTCAGGTCTTAATCTCAGGGTCATGAGTTCAAACCCCATGTTGGGCTCCATACTGGGCATGGAGCCTACTAATTAATTAATAAATAAATAAGTCAGTGGCTGATGTACTCAGCTGCTTAATGGTTTTGATTTAGTGGCTAAGAAGTTGTGTTCTGACCTGTCAGAATGGCTAAAATTAACAACTTGGGAAACAACAGAGGTTGCCAAGGATGCAGAGAAAGGGGAACCCTCTCATACCGTTGGTAGGAATGCAAACTGGTGCAGCCACTCTGGAAAACAGTATGGAGGGTCCTCGAAAAGTTAAAACTAGAGCTACCCTATGATCCAGCAATTGCACTACTAGGTATTTATCCAAAGGATACAAACATAGTGATTCAAAGGGGCATATGGACCCCCTACGTTTATAGCAGCAATGTCCACCATAGCCAAAATATGGAAAGAGCCCAGATGTCCATTGATAGATGAATGGATAAAGAAGATGTGGGGGGGCGCCTGGGTGGCTCAGTCGTTGAGCGTCTGCCTTCGGCTCAGGTCATGATCCCAGGGTTCTGGGATCGAGCCCCGCATCGGGCTCCCTGCTCCGCGGGAAGCCTGCTTCTCCCTCTCCCACTCCCACTGCTTGTGTTCCCTCTCTCGCTGTGTCTCTCTCTGTCAAAAAGTAAATAAAATCCTTAAAAAAAAAAAAAAAGAAGAAGATGTGGGGTGTGTGGGTGTGTGGGTGTGTGTGTATGTGTGTGTGTGTGTATATATATATATATATACACACACACACATACACATATACATACACACACACAATGAAATATTATTCAGCCATCAAAAAGAGTGAAATCTTGCCTTTGCAACCATTACATGGATGGTACTAGAGGGTATTATGCTAAGCAAAATAAGTCAGTCAGAGAAAGACAAATACCATATGATTTCATTCATATGTGGAATTTAAGAAACAAAACAGATGAACATAGGGGAAAGGAAGGAAAAATAAAATAAGATGAAAATTGAGAGGGAGGCAAACCATAAGAGACACTTAACTCTAGGAAGCAAACTGAGGGTTGCTGGAGGAGAGGGAGTGGGGGTATGGAGTAATTGGGTGATGGACATTAAGGAGGGCACGTGATGTAATGAGCACTGGGTGTTATATGTAACTGATGAATCACTAAATTCTACCTCTGAAACTAAAATAATTCAATAACAAAGAACAAAAAACAAACAAACGAAGTGTTCGGGAGCCAGACGGCCTGGTTCAATGACAGCCAGGCCTCCTATGGTTGTGTGGCTAAGCAACTTTACTTGAGTCTCAGCTTCCCCATCAGTAAAATGGACTCAGTAACAACATCTGCAGGATAAATTCATGGTGAGAATGGAGTGTGCTGGAGAATGTGGCACTGGGCCCGGCGTCCCGCCCGGTCAGCTCTCCAGCAATGACAGAGTCTCCTTCTGCACAAGCACTTGTTTGGGTTTGGGGCTTGTTTTTGTTTTAACCCCCTTCACCTATTTTGTTTTATTTTGTTTGGGTACTTTAAACTCCCTCGTTCCGCTTCAATATGGATTGAAGTTCAGGATCTGTGTGCAACTTACCAAAACCACAGCAGAAAGCAATCAAAAGATGCTAAATGGTACTCTTTACAGGGAGGCACTCGGTTCTATGAGTAATGAAAGTAGTCCTTTTATAAATCCTCCTCGGGCTATTTGCAGATTAGTCAGCTAGCCAATAAATGCACAATTTGATATTCTGTAAACAGATTTGTCAAAGAGATTTCCCCAGCTAGGCGGCAGAGCTCGAGGCAGGCAGCAGATGCACACAACTGCTCACATCAGCAGTACCTCGGCTGCTGGTGGACCGAGGAGAGCAGCCCCCAGCTGATGGCCCTTAGCACTCGCCCTGCCTACGTGCCGCCGGCTCTTCCCGGGGCTTTACCTGCTCTGCAGCTGCCGGCCCTGCGAGATGCCCAGTCCAGCAGCTAGGAGCTGCCGCCTCAGGATGCAGCAGATTGGGTTCGCATCCCACTTGGCTGGGCTTTCCGGACACCTGGGATGCGGGTGCTTATACAGTCACCCACGTACTCAAACAGCATCGCGGACGCCAGCTCTCTGCAATGTGTCTCACTTGGCAAGGCAGCATTCTCCAACCTGGGGCACACAATGACTTTTCAAGGGTACTCATTTAGAAGGCATTGGTTCATACATCCTAATCTCTTTGTGCTTTTCCCCAAACCGTTCTGCCTGGGAACATCTTTCCTCCTCACAAGCGCCCTTGTTCTGTTTGTTTGTTTGTTTTTTTAAAGAAAAGCACACCCTTCACATACCCTGAATCTTTCTACAGTGCACTGATTTGGGCTTTAAAATCTTCCAGTGACAAGGGGACAATTCCAAATATTGGCATATCAATAAAGACTGGAATGTCAGTCAGCACCAGGAAAACAGAATCCACTTTAAGTATTTGCTGCAGAGGGAATCAATTCAGGGAACTGGTCACACAGATCCAAGGGGGGCTGAGCGATTAAGGGAACTGGAGAGCGGGACAGGGAAGCCACTACTGGAAGGTGCCACCAACCTGCACTGAAGAAACAAGAGGAGCCTCGGCTGGACCACAGCCCGGGGCCAGGACCTCCAGGGGGGAGCCAGAACCATGAGCCCTTTCAGTGGCATTTGGAACCACCAGGGGATGCCACCAAAGTCTGTGAGGGAGAGAGGCAGAGCGATGGGGGGGGGGGGGGAAGGAGGGAAGGGAGGAGAAGAGATGAACTCTGGCTCTTCCCACTCACCAACCCCCATCGAGACTCTACCAAATTACCTGGTAATTTTATTCCAGTACCTAGATTGGAAAGAGCAATGTAACCAGTTTTATTTTAAAATATCAATATTTACAAGACCCTAAGGATTACTTTGCAACTTTTTAAACTTATGATCAAACTTCCTTATGTTCACTTTTTTTTTTAATTTAAATTCAGTTAGCCGGCATATAGTACAACATTAGTTTCAGGTGAAACATTAGTTTCAGCGATTTATCAGTTGCGTATAACACCCAGTGCTCATCCCATTTAAAAATGTGAGGGTATATGTGATTTTTCCAAATTCTTTTAGGAGGTACATGAACAAAAAGTTTATAAAGACCTCTGTGCTGGGAAATATAAAGATACGCTTTCCCTCCTTCAGTGGGTTAACAGACTAAGGAGGCAGAGGGGAGGAAGGAGGGACTGAAGCAAGCATAACTAGGCTCCTCCTCTTCATGCCTCCTATACATACGATCCTGACAAATACCCAGGAGACCACATCTACTTTACAGACGTGGATACAGGGCCTCAGAGGTTTAGTAAGCTGCCTAAAGTCAAGTTTGTGACAGAACAAAGATTAAAACCAGACTGTGGTGCTTAATATCACTCATTATCGGGGACATGCAAATCAAAACTGCAATGAGACAGCCCCTCACTCCTGGTAGAATGGCTGTTATCAAAAGGACAAAAAATAACAAGTGTTGGTGAGGATGTGGAAAAAGGGAACCCTCACGTACCACTGGTGGGTAGGTAAACTGGTGCAGCTGCTACGGAAAATAGTATGGAATTTCCTCAAAAAGTTAAAAATAGAGTCAACTATACTTCATTTAAAAAAAAAAAGAAATTAAAAATAGAACTACCATATGACCTAGCAATTCCATTTCTGGGTGTTTAAACAAAGGAAACAAAAACACTAAACTCAAGAAGATTAACAAACCCCCATACTCATTGCAGCATTATTTACAACAGCCAAAACATGGAAGTTCCTAAGGGTCCACTGATGGAGGAATGGCTAAAGAGGATGTGGCACAGGGGCGCCTGGGTGGCTCAGCTGGTTAAGCATCAGACTCTTGATTTAGGTTCAGGTCATGATCTCAGGGTCATGAGATCAAGCCCTGCATCAGGCTCTGAGCTCAGCGGGGAGTCTGCTTGCGATTCTCTCTCTCTCTCCCTTTACCCCTCCCCCCACTCATGAGTGCGCACATGTGCATGTGCTCTCTCTCAAATGAATAAATCTTAAAAAAAAAAGACACAACACACACACACTGAAATATTTTTCAGCCATTAAAAAAGAAGGAAATCTTGCGATCTGCAACAACATGGGCTAATCTTGAGGACACTATGCTAAGTGAAATAAGTCAGAGAAAGACAAATATCATATGATCTCACTTACATGGGGAATATTTTTAAAAACCTCACAAATACAGAGAACATATTGGTGGTTGCCAGAAGCAAAGGTAGGGAGGTAGGCAAAATGAGTAAAGATGGTCAAAAGGTACAAACTTCTAGTTAAGTAAGTCTTAATAATGTAATGTAGAGGATGATGACTATAGTTAATAACACTGTGTTGTATATTTGAAAATTTCTAGGACAGATCTTAAAAGTTCTGATCACAAGGAAAAAAATTATAACGATGTGTGATGATGGATATTAAACAGACTTGTTGTGGTGATCATTTCACAACAAATATAAATATGAAATCATTATGTTATGCACCTGAAACCAGTATGTTATATGTCAATTATATCTCAATTAAAAAAAACCCAGACTTTCCTAATTCTACAATATTTTATGTGAGGGAAATCACTCCCTGATTTCAAAAGCACAGAAGCAGTATGCTATAAAATATGCCCTTAACCAGCATTTCCCAAACTATAACGTATACACAAATCACCTAAGAATCTTGTTGAAATGCATATTCTCATTCTGGAGGTCTGATGTGGAGGTCTAAGATTCTGCATTTCTAAAATGTTCCCATGTCTGGGGACCACACTTTAAATAGCACACCCCTTGAACTGTGGGCAGGAAATTTTCTTGGGTAGACACCCCTAACAAAAAGACACTTTGAGCATGCATCCCGCAAGTGTATACTTATTCATAAATTGCATGTATATGCATATACATATGTAATTATGTATACATGTATTCTGACCCATAACTAACATGACAAGACATACTATCCAATTAGGACAAGCTACATTGCTGCAATAACAGCAATAAATCTTCATTTGAATAATCTTCTTGATTTTTATTTTTTGGCCATAGTCTTGTCCAATAGCATTAGGTTATCATTACTTTTTAGTTAGTTAAGAAAATGCTCAGGCAAGGAGAAGAAACAGTATCAATTCTGCCATTTTGTTGATGTTCATTTCCACTTTCATTTGTTAGTATCGTGGTCTATTTTTGTTCTTTAATGCACTTATCTATTTTGTGAAGGTTAATTTAATTAAAACTAGATAATGTAATTTGTAAACCTACTTAACCCTGCACACACAGCCTGCAAAAGGGACAAGGGTGTGAGGTGTCTCCCTTTCTCTTCCAGACAGATGTGACCTCCCACTGCTCTCCCTGCATATCTCAGTTCAGAACATTACAGATGACCAAGTGAAGCTGTGTGTGTCCACCCTTAAAGCAAAATATAAAGAAGCTTAGCTTCTGTCCCATCCTCCATCCCCAAAGGAATTTTACAGGCCTCCCCATGGCACCCGCTCTGGACACAGCCCAGAGATGAGGTTCTGTGTATTCCTGCAAGAACACAGAAAACTAGATCATTTTCAGTCCATGTGCTGCTGCCTTCATGATCAAATGCATGTTCAATAGTTTAACAAGTGCATAATTAGTAGAAGAAAATATTTTATATGGGATTTTTTAACTCTTTAAAATTACACTCCACACATACACTTTGAACTTCTCCTTCCCTCTCCTACTTTTAAAACTTCCAACTAAATCCAAACAAAGTATTTGAAACAACAAAACATTTAATTTAGGTGTTAATTACAACGCAAAATCAGATCTATTTCAGATAATCTGCCACCACCTGTCCACAGATATCTGGCAAGGAAATTTTTTCCAAAGAACTTAGAAATCTTCTAAATTTATGTTGCTCAGAAACAAATATACTTATAGCCTTCTGAAATACTTGGAAGCCCACATTTTAATTTCATTTTTCACAAGCCAGTGAGAACAAACTTCCCAACTACTAGCCCCAAACCATGTTTCTCTATTACCTTCATTCACTTTCTCATCTAACAGATATTTATTATCTCCTGTGAGCCAGATCCCACCCTCGGTGCTGGGAACAGAGCAGAGGACAAGACTTCCTCCCAGAGCTTACACTGCAGTTGAAGCAGATGAACAATGGATTCTGTAATAGAGGAACAATGTTCAGAGGAGAAGAAGTCAGACAAGAGGGCAGAGAATGTGGGGGTGCTACAGATAGCATGATGAGGCAGGGCCTTTGTGAGCACCCCCCTCCCCGCCCGGAGCAAGCTGCATACTATACATGGGGGAGGAACCCTGCAAGCAGAGGGGACAACACAGGCAAACTGAGGCAGGAAAGTGACTGTTACCCTTGAAGAACAGCAAGGAGGCCAGTAGGTGGCCCATTCGGAGCGAGGGGGGGAAGCCCTGGGGTGCCGGCAAGCCAGTGGAGAGTTGTGAGCAGAGCAGTGATGTCTGAATGAAGTTCCAAAGGCTCACTCTGGCTTCGGTGTGGAGGAGACACTTAGAGGAGCAGAGTACAAGTGACGGACACCCACATCCGGCTCCGTGGGGAAGCAGGGCCCAAGGCTCAAAGATGGGTACTAGGTTCTCCTCGGGAGCTTCCAGGCCCTGCAGATGCTTCCCATGGGCAGCAGTGGAAGCCTCAGGGCTCCTCACCTGCACAAGCCTCTTCCAAATAAATATGCATTTCTCTACCAAATTCTCTTCCTGTGATGTACAATTTTAAGAAGCATCCTGAGAATTAAATACACTTCAGGCCCATGGTTAGAGCCCTTTTTTACCTGTACCATAGCTACTGCTCCTTACATCTCCTCCTAGACTCTAAGCTCCTGGAAGGCAAGGACCATATCATATATGTCATATTTACATTCATATCCATGACATGTGCATAGTACCCAATACATAATAATCACTCAATAAATATTTTCCAAATTACTTTTTTATTAAAGATTTTATTTGAGAGACTGAGAGAGCGCGAGCACGAGCGGGGTAAGGGGCAGAGGGAGAAGCAGGCTCCCCGCTGAGCAGGGAGCCCGATGTGGGGCTCGATCCCAGGACTCTGGGATCATGACCCGAGCCAAAGGCAGACACTTCACCGACTGAGCCACCCAGGTGCCCCAATATTTTCCAAATTATTTAACACATACACAACACACATGTGGGGGGTGTTGATGTTTTTGAAACAAGTAGTCTGATTTCCTTTCTTATAGATCAGAATCAACCCAAGAGCTTCCAGTACACTTAGTTATCTAAGATGAATTCCATCAATATCAGTATTCAAATGCATGTGCTTGCATGATGGTATTTAAAAATACAATTTAGAATCTTTCAGAATCACTAGCCCTGCAGGTAAATTACACAGGTGTTATGGGTTCCTTATTTCTCATGGGTCCACTCCAGATATATTTCCTCACCTTTCTCTACTTCCTACACCAAAATAAATAAAGGCTTTTGCTGGAACAGGAATATACCTTACTGCTAAGACACAGGAAAAAACACAGCATCGAAACAACCCTCAGAGACACCTCGCAGCTCTTACAGAACAAACAAGCTTCAGGCAAGAATAAGCTTTCATCCTTTTCAGAATATGTTTTAACTTGCAAATAAATGATCATTGCATTTAATAGCAATATTTCTCTCCTCTTTGGCAACTGAGAGATACACTCAGCTGCACACAAAAAGGGGGAAATTTACATCCAGAAATAAATGAAACCATGGTAAACAGGCAACTGAATATTCTGAATACAAAAATCAAGGTAATGGTCTCATGTGAATAGAAAACAAGTACTTGTAATAAGGACAGGTTTGATAATGAAATTTTAACACCCAGCATGAGGTTTAATTTTAATGTATCTGTCTGAGATTTTGCTGTAAAATGAATCAACTGTCTAAAGACCGACCTCGGGGATGGTTTATACATCCCTAAGAAATGCTGCACAAAGAATGAAAGTTCTCCATAGCAAAATTAAACTTCATTTTTACAAGTCTCTTCTTCTTACTACTGCTTCACATTTTAATGTTAAGCATACCCTCTGGGCAATTTATGTTTTTATGTTTTTAATATTGCTCTTCTAAATAAAGGTGATCAAACTGACTGCTGTTGGGAATTCTTTCCAATATTGCTAAATTCCCAGCTAAACTTGCTGGGGAGAGAGGGTACCTGGTGATCCTGAGAGGAGTACTTAGCCCAGTGGGGTTGGCTCTGGCCAATTGGCAAAGTGTGGCCTCCTCGCTCCCTGAGCTTACAGCCAAGACCAGCAAGAGCTCTCCGTGCCTTCCATGTTGTACATGGACCCTGAGGAAACAAGGACTGGCTGATTTCTACCTGTAGCCAAAAGCTAGAATGGGGTCCTGTCCATAGGGGAAATTACCTCTGCCTAATATTAGGATAGCATTTACATTTTTCTCTGGAGTTTGCAAGACAAGCTAAAAGCACTTGGCACCCCTTCTTTGTCCAGGTAGGGACTGTCAAAACCTTCACTCAGACCTTAAGCCAGCAGGCAGGATGCTGGGCACAGACTCTGGCCAAAAGTCCCTTGCCTGGCAGGCATTCATCCAATGGGTACCTGCTGACAGAAGGGCGATGCTTTCCTGTTCTTACTGCCTACTTCAATGACCATAACAAGATGAATTTTTCTCCAGTCAATGTTTTTCTAAACACCTGAGATTTCTATAGAATGGAGTCCCCCTGGTGCTCTCCTTATCTCTACCCACCTCCTCGCTCTGGGATTCACATTCCACATGCAATGTGTTGACGGCTGTCCCCTTTAAGTCCTGATCACAAACCATGACTGCAAGTCTTTCCCTGAATTTGGAGGAATGAGGAGATATGGGGACTCATTTTAACTAAAATGGTTAAAAATTTCTGATGTGGAAAAACTTAGAAAGGATTTCACAAAAGGCACAAAACTTGAGCTGGGTCTTGAAAAAAAAAGGTAGAGAGGCGCACGAACATGGCATTCTGAACAGAAGAACATGGCGAGCCAAACCAGGCAGAGGCCGCCTGAGGCATGTTTGGAGCCTGAGCAGGGAAATCTGGCTGGGGCAGAGGGTTCCTACAGGAAAACAAGGGAGAGAGACACTAGAAAGAGCTTTTCCCAACAGAACCAGCACAGATGGCGGCCGTGAGGCAGGGCAGGGGCCTTCTGAGCTTGCTCTCATTCTATCAGTCTGCGTCCCTGGCCGAGGGTAGCACTACCATTAAGCTGAGTTTCTGTTTCCTCTAGGGACTCTGTATTACGCCCACTTGTTTTCCTATGATAGGTCTGTGTTGAGTTGGCTTTCTGGTACAGCTGTTTGCTTGTACCATATTCCTCTGTGGCTCTAGACCAAGTGGGCTTCTGTGAACTTTGGCTGTGCTTTCTGCCTGTTCAGCTTTCCAAACAAGCTGATATTAGAGTCAGTGACTTTCTAGCTTCTCCCTTTGCGAGAGCCAGGTGTCTTATTTTACTGACTTAACACTCACTTTGAATCTTTGAAATGACTTTTGTCAACCTTGGCAGCACATTTTCCATTTAGCTACCTGTGAAAGTACAAAAAGAGTAATTGGAAAACAAATAAAATGCTATTATCTCCAGGAATGCATGCAATAATGCATTCATGCATTCATCCAACAAATGCATGTTAACTGTGCACTATTGTTACAGGGTCTGTGCTAGACACTAGGGATATATCTGTAATGTTCTCCTAAATATGCTGATCAATAATCAATTTATCTTATGAATTAATTAATAAAAGCAAGCTTGTTAAGGCCTTAAATGACACATCAGAACAGATGGACATAACAGATAACATAACAGTCCATCCTAAAGCAGCAAAATACACATACTCCTCAAGTGCACATGGGACATTCTCCAGGATAGATCATGTTAGGCCACAAAACAAGTCTCAACAAATTCAAGAATACTGAAATCATACAAAGCATCTTATCCAACCACATGGTATGAAACTAGAAATCAGTTACAAGAAAAACTCGAACAACTATGAATACACAGAGATTAAGCAACATGTTACAGAACAACTATTGGATCATAGAGTCAACCAAAGGAGAAATCACAAAACACCTAGAGACAAATGACAACAGAAATACAATGTACCAAAATCTGTGGGATGCAGCAAAAGTGGTTCTAAGAAGGAAGCTCATAGCACAAGAGGCTTACCTCAAGAAACAAGAGAAATCTCAAACAATTTAACTGTATACACAAAGGAACTAAAAAAGGAAAAAAACCAAAGTTAGCAGAAGGAAGAAAATAATAAAGATTAGAGCAGAAATAAATGAAATGGAGACTAAAAGACAAGAGAGAAGAACAATGAAACTAAGAACTGATTCACTGAAAAAAATACATAAAATAAGCAAAACTTTAGCTAGTTTCAACAAGCAGAAAAGAGAGAGGGCTCAAATAAATAAAATCAGAATGAAAGAAGTTACAACTGATACCACAGAAATACAAAGAATTATAGGAGACTGCCATGAAAAAGTACACATCAACAAACTGGACAACCTATAAGAAATGGATAAATTCCTAGAAATTTACAATCTTCCAAGACCGAATGAGGAAGAAGCAGAAAATCTGAATAGACTGATTACTCATAAGGAGACTGAATCAGTAATGAAAAAGCTCCCAACAAACAAAAGTCCAGGACCAGATGACTTCACTGGTGAATTCAAACATTCAAAGAAGATTTAATACATATCCTTCTCAAACTCTTCCAAAAAATAGAAGAGGAGGGAAAGCATCCAAGCTCATTTTATGAAGCCAGCATTGCCCTGATACCAAAACCAGACAAGGGCACCACAAAAAAAGAAAATTTCAGACCAATATCCCTGAAGAACATAGATGCAAAATCCTCAACAAAATATTAGCAAACCAAATTCAACAATACATTAAAAGGACACCATGATTGAGTGAGATTTATTCCAGGGATGGAAGGCTGGTTCAATATCTGCAAATCAATCAATATGATACACCACATGAAAATAAAACATAAAAACAATATGATCACCTCAATAGATGACAAAATTCAACATCCATTCATGATAAAAACTCTCAACAAAGTGGGTATAGAGGAAATGTACCTCAACGCAATAAAGGTCATATATGAAAAGCCCACAGCTAATATACTCAAGAGTGAAAAGCAGAAAGCTTTTCCTAAGATCAGAAACAAGACAAGTATGCCCACTCTCCTCACTTTTTTCAACATAGTATCAGAAGCCCAAGCCACAGCAAGTAGGAAGAAAAAGAAATGAAAGGCATCTAAACTGGAAAGGAAGAAATAAAACTGTCACTATTTGCAGAAATACTACTATATACAGAATACCCTAAGACTCCACCAAAAACACTGTTAGAACTAATTAATAAATAATTGCAAGATACAAAATTAATATGCAAAAATCTGTACTTCTATACACTAATAATGAAATATCAGAAAGGGAAATATAGAAAATAATCCCATTTAGAATTGCAGGAAAAAAATACTTTTTTTTTTTTAGATTTTACTTATTTTTTTTGTCAGAGAGTGAGCGAGCGCACACACAAGCAGGGGGAGCGGCAAGCAGAGGGAGAAGCAGGCAGAGGGAAAGAGAAAAGCAGGCTCTCTGCTGAGCAAGGAGCCCAATGCAGGACTCGATCCCCAGGACCCTGGGATCGTGACCTGAGCCGAAGGCAGCCGCTTAACTGACTGAGCCACCCAGGCGTCCCAGGAAAAAAATACTTAGGAATAAACTTAACCAAGGATGTGAAAAGACTTGTACAATGAAAACTATAAGACACTGATGAAAGAAATTAAAGAAGATACAAATAAATGGAAAGATATTTTGCATTCATGGATTGGGAGAATTAGTATTGTTCAAACATCCATATAACCCAAAGCAATCTACAGATTTAATACAATCCCTATCAAAGTTCTAATGTCATTTTTCACAAAAATCAAACTCATAATTCTAAAATTTACTTGGAACCACAAAAGACCTCAAATAGCCCAAACAATCTTGAGAAAGAAAAACAAAGGCAAAGGTATCATGCTCCCTGATTTCAAACTATACTATAAAGCTATAGTAATCAAAACATATAGTACTGCCATGAAAACAGATACATAGATCAATTAAACAAAATAGACAGCCCAGAAATAAACCCATGTATATATGGTCAATTAATTTTCAACAAAGGAAAAAAGAATACACAATGAAGAAAAGACAATCTCTTCAATAAATGGTATGAGGAGGGGAGCCTAGGTGGCTCAGTCGGTTAAATGCCTACCTTCTGTTCAGGTCATGATCTCGGGGTCCTGGGATCGAGCCTGTGGGCTCCCTACTCAGAGGGGAGCCTGCTTCTCCCTCTCTCTCTGCCCCTCCCCCCATTCCTGTGTGCGTGCTCTCTCTCTCTAATAAATAAAATACTTGAAAAAAATAAATAAATAAATGGTATGAGGAAAACTAGACAGCTATATGCAAAAGGAAGACTGGACCATTATCTTATACCATATGTAAAAATTAACTCAAAATGGATTAAAGACTTGAATGTAAGACCTGAAACCATAGAACTCCTAGAAGAAAACATAGGCGGTCAGCTCCTTGCCATTGATCTTAGTCATGTTTTTCAATCTGATTCCAAAGGCAAGGGAAACAAATTCAAAAATAAACAGACAGGATTGCATCTAATTAAAAGTATCTGCACGGTGAAGGACACCACCAACAAAATAAAGAGAAAGCCCACTTAATAGAAGAAGACATTTCTAAGTCATATATCCATTAAGGGGTTAGTATTCAAAATATACAGAGAACTCATACAACTCAGTAACAAAAAAGGAAACAATCCAATTAAAAAATGGGCAAAAGATCTGAATGGACATTTTTCCAAAAAAAGGTCAACAGGTACATGAAAAGATGCTCAACACCACTAATCATTAGAGAAATTCAAATCAAAACTATGAGGTATCAACTCACACTAGACAGAATGACTATTATCAAAATGATAAGAAGTAACAAGTGTTGGCAAGGATGTGGAAAAAAGGGAACCCCTGTGCATTGCTGGTAAAATATGTAAACTGGTGGGAATGGAGAAGATGGCAATGAAGTAGGAGGACCCTAGGCTCGTCTTGTCCCATGAAAACAACTAGATAACTATCAAATCATCCTAAATACCCCAGAAATTGGTCTGAAGACTGACAGAACAAACTCCACAACTAAAGGTAGAAAAGAGGCCACACTGTGAAAAGAGTGAGTTTGACTTCTTTGCCAATTTGAATACCTTTTATTTCTTTTTGTTGTCTGATTGCTGTTGCTAGGACTTCTAGTACTATGTTGAACAATAGTGGCGACAGTGGGCATCCTTGACGTGGTCCTGATCTTAAGGGAAAGGCTCTCAACTTTTCCCCATTGAGGATGATATTGGCTGTGGGTTTTTCATAGATGGATTTTATGAACTTGAGGAATGTTCCCTCTATCCCTATACTCTGGAGAGTTTTAATCAGGAAAGGATGTTGTATTTTGTCAAATGCTTTTTCTGCATCAATTGAGAGGACCATATGGTTCTTCTCCCTCCTCTTATTAATGTGTTCTATCACATTGATTGATTTGCAAATGTTGAACCACCCTTGCATCCCGGGGATAAATCCCACTTGGTCGTGGCGGATGATCCTTTTAATGTATTGTTGGATCCTATTAGCTAGGATTTTGTTGAGGATTTTAGAATCCATGTTCATCAGGGATATCGGTCTGAAATTCTCCTTTTTAATGGCGTCTTTGCCTGGTTTGGGGATTAAGGTAATGCTGGCCTCATAGAATGAGTTTGGAAGTTTTCCTTCTGTTTCTGTTTTTTGAAACAGCTTCAGTAGAATAGGTATTATTTCTTCTTTGAATGTTTGGTAGAATTCCCCAGGGAATTCTGGACTCTTGTTTTTTGGGAGGTTTTTGATCACTGCTTCAATCTCGTTACTGGTTATTGGCCTATTCAGGTTGTCAATTTCTTCCTGTTTCAGTCTTGGCAGCTTATAGGTTTCCAGGAAGGCCTCCATTTCATCCAGATTGCTCAGTTTATTGGCATATAGTTGTTGATAATAATTTCTAAAAATTGTTTCTATCTCCTTGGTGTTAGTCATGATCTCTCCCCTTCCATTCATAATTTTATTCATTTGGGTCCTTTCTCTTTTCTTTTGGATAAGTCTGGCCAGTGGTTTATCGATCTTATTAATTCTTTCAAAGAACCAACTTCTAGTTTCGTTGATCTGATCTAATGTGTTTCTGGTTTCTAATTCACTGATTTCTGCTCTAATTTTAATTATTTCTCTTCTAGTGCATGGCTTAGGCGTCGTTTTTTGCTTTTTCTCTAGTTCTTTAAGGTGTAGAGTTAGTTGGTGAATTCGGGATTTTTCTACTTTTTTGAGTGAGGCTTGGATGGCTATGTATTTCCCCCTTAGGACCGCCTTTGCAGTATCCCATAGGTTTTGGACCGATGTGTTTTCATTCTCACTGATTTCCATGAATTGTTTAAGTTCTTGTTTGATTTCTTGGTTGACCCAAAACATTCTTGAGCAGAGTGGTCTTTAGCTTCCAAGTGTTTGAATTTCTGCCAAATTTTTTCTTGTGATTGAGTTCCAGTTTTAGAGCATTGTGGTCTGAGAATATGCAGGGAATAATCTCAATCTTTTGGTATCGGCTGAGACCTGATTTGTGACCCAGTATATGGTCTATTCTGGAGAAAGTTCCAGGTGCGCTCGAGAAGAATGAGTATTCTGTTGTTTTAGGGTGGAATGTTCTGTAAATATCTATGAGGTCCATCTGGTCCAATGTATCATTCAAAGCTCTTGATTTTCTGCTTAGATGATCTGTCCATTGCTGAGAGTGGAGTATTGAGGTCTCCTACAATTAACGTATTGTTATTAATATGACTCTTTATTTTGGTTAACAGTTGGCTTATGTAGATGGCTGCTCCCATGTTGGGGGCATAGATATTTACAATTGTTAGATCTTCTTGTTGGATAGACCCTTTAAGAATGATATAGTGTCCTTCTGTGTCTCTTATTACAGACTTTAGTTTAAAATCTAATTTGTCTGATATAAGAATTGCTACCCCAGCTTTCTTTTGAGGTCCGCTGGCTGGAAGATGGATCTCCATCCCTTCACTTTCAGTCTGGATCTATCTCTAGGTTCAAAATGAGTCTCTTGTAGACAGCATATGGACGGGTCCTGTCTTTTTTTTTTTTTTTTTTTTTTTTTAAAGATTTTATTTATTTATTTGAGACAGAGAGAATGAGAGAGAGAGAGAGAGCACATGAGAGGGGGGAGGGTCAGAGGGAGAAGCAGACTCCCTGCCGAGCAGGGAGCCCGATGTGGGACTCGATCCAGGGACTCCAGGATCATGACCTGAGCCGAAGGCAGTCGCTTAACCAACTGAGCCACCCAGGCGCCCACGGTCCTGTCTTTTTATCCAATCTGCAACCCTGTGCCGTTTTATGGGAGCGTTTAGGCCATTCATGTTGAGAGTGATTATTGAAAGATATGAATTAATTGTCATCATGTTGCCTGTGAAGATGTTGTTTTTATAGATTGTCCCTGTAAATTTCTGTTGTATATCACTCTTGGGGTCTTTCTCCTTTTATAGAACCCCCCTTAATATTTCTTGCAGGGCCAGCTTAGTGGTCACATATTCTTTCAGCTTCTGCCAGTCGTGGAAGTTCTGCATCTCTCCATCCATTCTAAATGAAAGCCCTGCCGGATAAAGTATTCTTGGCTGCATGTTCTTCTCATTTAGTACCCTGAATATGTCTTGCCGGGCCTTTCTGGCTTGCCAGGTCTCTGTGGATAGGTCTGACGTTATTCTGATGTTCCTCCCTCTGTATGTAAGGAATCTCTTCCCCCTAACTGCCCTTAAGATGGTTTCCTTGCTTCTAAGATTTGCAAGTTTTACTATTACATGCCGGGGTGTTGGCCTGTTTTCCTTGATCTTGGGAGGGGTCCTCTCTGCCTCTAGGACTTGAATGTCTGTTTCATTCCCCCGGTTAGGGAAGTTCTCAGCTACGATTTGCTCAAATACATCTTCTAGTCCTCTCTCCTCTCCACTCCCTCCAGGATTCCAATTATTCTGACATTGGAACATTTCATGGTGTCACTTATTTCTCTGATTCTATTTTCATGGATTCTGAGTTGTTTTTCCCTGGCCTCCTCTTTTCCCTTTTTATCTATTATATTGTCTTCCAGATCGCTTATTCTCTCTTCTGCCTCAGTTACCCTAGCTGTTAGATTATCTAGATTGGATTGGATCTCATTGATAGCAGTTTTAAGTTCTGCCAATTCACCTTTTATTTCTGCCCTTAGAGACTCTATGTTGCCATTAATTGATTTCTCCATTCTAGCCATTGTCTTCACAATTGCTAGCCTGAATTCCATCTCCGACATCTTGGTTATATCTGCATCCATTTGTAAATCTGCAGCATAAGTCATAATCTCTGAGTCTTTTCTGTTTTGGGGGCTCCTCCTCCTAGTCATTCTGTTGATGGGTGTTTGAGGGAATGTATAGAGTCCAAATTATTGACCAGAACCCAAGCAAGATGCACCTGTTTTCTTGGGACCTTAGGGTTGCTGGCTTCTTATTTTCCCAGCCTGTCTTCTGCGGGTGGGGCCTGCCGCGCTGTTACTCAGGCAACCCTGTTTGGGCGGAGTTGCCCTGTGCCCCTGTGGCAGGGGATGGGCTCAGCGAGAATCAGTTTTTGGGGCTTTTGTTCTCTGGTGGCTTTCCCTGGAGGCTTTCCGCGTCTCTTCTGCGAGTCAGAGCAGAAAAGACCGTTTCCAACCCTCTGCCTCAGAGCAGAGAGATCGCAGTCCGTTCTTCAGTGAGCTCTCCAGGCCACACTGTCTCCGTTTCTGTCCGTGCTGCTATAAACTGCAGCGTCCTGGGTTGTGCGCCCCTCCGCAGCGCTCCCAGTCCTGCCTCCAGGTCAGGGCACGTCTCTGCCCTTTGTGCTTCTAAAACCACCAGCCGCTCCCAGTTCGCACGCAACCCCGCCGCTCCGGGATTCCACCCCGGGGGCTGCAGTTCGCAGGCACAACCCCGCTGCTCCGGATTTCCGTCTGGGGGCTGCAGTTCGCAGGTGCAACCCCGCCACTCCGGGTTTCCGCCCCGGGGGCTGCCCTAGAGTCCCTTCCCCACTGCTACCAGTCTGCAAGTCTGTGCCTGTCCGCAGCGCACGAGGCTGTCGCTCACCAGCAGTGTAGGATCCCCACGGCCAGGCACCCTCCCGCTGCCGTTTATCCTCCGATATCTGCCCACGGAATCACGGCTCCCCGCTTCGTACCTCAAAACCAACCGCCTACGATATTCTGTTTGTAGAGATCCAGATCTTCTTACATCTCAGGCTGGTTTTATGGGTGCTCAGAGTGGTCTGGTGGATATCCAGCTCAATTCCGGGGACCAATTGAAATAGGGTCCCCTGCTCCTCCGCCATCTTTCCCCCCTCCAAGAGGCCACACTGAAGAAGGTAGGAAGTGCAGAAATGTAGTTTAGGGGAAAAACAGATCACAGGTGCTGCAGAAGGGAGGGAGCTGTGGTCATGGAGAAGGGTGAGAGAGAGAGAGGAGCACACAGAGGAACACACAAGGAGAACATTTCCCCAAAGCCAGTGGCTGGGAAAATGAGGGGGGGGCTGATTTTCATGAGTCCTTGCAACCAGCAGGACTTAAAGCCTGGATTTTTAAAGGTCAGCAGGCTTGGCTGGGATATAGCCCTGAGGACACTGCCTTACTCCTGGAGAGAGGCAGGCAAACAACCTGAGGTAGGGGTGGGGGGGAGGAGGTGGTGGGCAGACAGTGTGGAAACAGTGATCTGAAGAACACCAGGGGCACACAATGGGGAGATTATTTACTCATCTTGGAGAGCATCCCTGGGAGACAACATTCACAGAGATGTCTCTCTTGGAACAGGAGAGCTGGCTGGCACCATTTCCCTCCCCTGCCCCTAAGTATAAACGCAGAGCCACCTGCAGTAAGCAGCACAGTGCCTGCACTGGCTGCCTAACCTGCTTACACTGAGCCTCACTCCCTGGCATGCTAGCGGGAATGCCCTTCTCAATCAAGCTTACCTTAGTCCTACTGTGGCAGGCTCCTTCTCCAGAAGACCAGCACAGGCCTCTACCCAGACCAGAGAGTTCTGCAGGGTCTCAGCTCTGGTGGAGTTGGTGTCAGGTCTCATTTCACAAGCAGACCAGAGCACACCTAGTTAAAACTTGCCATATTCAGGCCCGGGACCAAACACTGCCCACAGCAGTCAAGGAGAGCCTCTGCAGACAACTGGCCTGAAGGATAGAGCAACCAAAACACAAAAGCAGAACACATGCAGCACACACCAGAGACACTCCCTGAAGCACCAGGCCCTGGGCACTACACGACCTCTTCTTCATAAGGCCATTACTTTCAGGAGCAGGAGACATAACTGGCTTTTCTAACACAGAAAAAGAGAGACTTAAGACAAAATGCCAAGACAGAGGCATTTATCCCAAATGAAAGAACAAGATAAGGCTATGTCCAGAGATCTAAGCGAAATGAACAGAGGTAACATGCCTGATGGAGAATATAAAGCAACAATCAGGATACTCACTGGGCTTGAAAAGAGAATAGAAGACATCAGTGAGACCCTTACAACAGAAATAAAAGAATTAAAAAACAATCAATCAGAGATGAAGAATGCAATAAATGAGATTGGAAACAGGTTTATGCAATGAACAGCAGGCCGTAAGAAGCGGAGGAATGATTTAGTGACCTAGAAAACAAAATAATGGAAAATAAAGAAACTGAAAAAAAGAGAGAAAGAATTATGGAACATGAGAATAGACTTAGGGAACTCAGTGACTTCATCAACCATAATAACATTCGTATTATAGGAGTCCCAGGAAAAGAAGAGAGAGAAAATGGGGCAGAAAATTTATTTCAAGAAATAGTAGCAGAAACTTCCCTAATCTGGGGAAGGAAACAGATATCTAGATCCAGGAGGCACAGAGAACTTCCATCCAAATCAACAAAAGCAACCAATACCAAGACATACTGTAATTAAATTTGCAAAATATAGTGATGCAGATAAAATCCTAAAGGCTGCAAGACAAAAGAAGTCCTTAAATTACAAGGGAAAACTCAGAAGGTTAGCTTGAGATTTCTCAACAGAAACTTGGCAAGCCAGAAGAGAGTGGTATGATATATTCAACATGCTGAAGCGGAAAAATCTGCAGCCAAGAATACTCTATCCAGCAATCTATCTCCTATTTAGAATAGGAGAGATAAAGAGTTTCCCAGACAATGACTAAAGGAGTTCATGACCACTAAACCAGCCCTGCAAGAAATATTGAAGGGGAATCTTTGAGTGCAAAGAGAGACCAAAAGTGACAAAGACAAGAAAGGATCAGAGAAAATCTCTAGAAACAACAACAAAACAAGTAATAAAATGGCAATAAATATGTATATATCAATAATTACTTAATGTAAATGGACTAAATGCTCCAATCAAAAGACATAGAGTATCAGAAGATGGCGGAGGAGTAAGAGACCTGGATTTCATCTGGTCTCAGGAATTCAGCTGGATAGGGATCAAACCATTCTGAACACCTACAAACTCAACAGGAGATCGAGGAAAAGAATAGCAACAACTCTCTGAACAGAAAAGCAACCATTTTCTGGAAGGTAGGACGTGCGGAGAAGTGAATCCGAGGCGATATTCGGGAGGATAGACGGCGGGGGAGGGGGCCTCCGTCAGCCGCTACCGGCAAGTGATAGAGCAGCAGAGCACAAAATCGGAACTTTTAGAAGTCGGCTCTGCTGAGAGACATCCCTCCAGTGGCTAAGCGGGAGGTGGAACCCCCGCGGGACAGTGTGGTCTCAGGACCCTCAGGGTCACAGAAAGACCAGGGGTGCCTGAGTGTGGCAGAGCTCCCAGGTGTCGGAGCAAGGAAGCCGGCTGCAGAGACGGAGCCGAGGAGTGGGCTCTCAGCTCCGGTTTGCCATAAACCGTGATCCGTGGCACGGTCGGGCCACTGCTCCTCCAGCAGGGACCCAACAAGTGGCAGATCCCGGGGAGACTCCCCTTCCTCCCCTGGGAGTAGCGGTGCAGGAGCACACCACAGGGATGTGCTGGGTTTGGACACTCCACACCGAGTCGGGTGCCAGAGATAGAAATGCTTGGTCAGAGGCCGGGTGAGCACGGAGTGCGGCCAGAGACCGGGGAGATGGGAGTGATTGACTGCTTTTCTCTGGGGGCTCACTGAGGAGCAGGGCCCCAAGTTCTCGGCTCCTCTGGGGCGGAGACTGGGAGGCTGCCATTTCACTCTCATCCTCCAAAGCTGTACCAAAAGCTTGCAGGGAACAAAAGCTCCCAAGGGCAAACCCGAGCAGATTACTTAGCCCAGACCGGGCAAGGGTGGGGCAATTCCACCTCCGGCAAAGACATTTGGGAACCACAGCAACAGGTCCCTCCCCCAGAAGATCAGCAAGAACAGCCAGCCAAGACCAAGTTTACCAATCAATGAGAACCGCAGAACTCCAGAGCTAGGGGAATACTGCACATAGAATCCGTGGCTTTTTTGGGGCGCCTGGGTGGCTCAGTCAGTTAAGCGTCCGCCTTCGGCTCAGGTTGTGATCCCAGGATCCTGGGATCCAGCCCCACATCGGGCTCCCTGCTCGGTGGGGAGCCTGCTTCTCCCTTTCCCACTCCCCCTGCTTGTGTTCTCGCTCTCGCTGTATCTCTCTCTGTCAAATAAATAAATAAAATCTTTAAAAATAAATTAAAAATAAATAAATAAAAAAGAATCCATGGCTTCTTTACCTTGATTCTTTAGTCTTTCAAAATTATTTTAACTGTCCTTTTTTTTTTTTGAATTTTTCTTTTTCCCTTTTTCAACCAACATCTTATCAATCCCTTTTTTAAAAAATATTTTTATTTTTCATTTTTAGAGTCATATTCTATCCCTTCATAGTAGTTACCCTTATTTTTGGCATATATATATAAGTTGTTCTCTCTTTAAAATTCTGAGATACAGTTTCTTCTAACGGATCAAAATATAGAAAGGTATCAAATACACAACCTAACTCTACACCTAAAGGAGCTGAGAAAAAACAGCAAATAAAGCCTAAACCCAGCAGGAGAAGAGAAATAATAAAGATCAGAGCAGAAATCAATGAAATAGAAACCAAAAGAACAGTAGAACAGATCAACGAAACTAGGAGCTGCTTCTTTGAAAGAATTAACAAGATTGATAAACCCCTGGCCAGACTTATCAAAAAGAAAAGAGAAATGACCCAAATCAACAAAATCATGAATGAAAGAGGAGAGATCACAACCAACACCAAAGACATACAAACAATTATAAGAACATATTATGAGCAACTCTATGCCAGCAAATTAGATAACCTGGAAGAAATGGATGCATTCCTAGAGATGTATCAACTACCAAAACTGAACCAGGAAGAAATAGAAAACCTGAACAGACCTATAACCACTAAGGAAATAGAAGCAGTCATCAAAAATCTCCCAACAAACAAAAGCCCAGGGCCAGATGGCTTCCCAGGGGAATTCTACCAAACACTTAAAGAAGAATTAACACCTATTCTTCTGAAACTGTTCCAAAAAATAGAAATGGAAGGAAAACTTCCCAACTCGTTTTATGATCCCAAAACCAAAGACCCCATCAAAAAGAATTACAGACCAATATACTTGATGAACATGGATGCAAAAATTCTCACCAAAATACTAGCCAATAGGATCCAACAGGACATTAAAAGGATTATTCACCACGACCAAGTGGGATTTATCCCTGGGCTGCAAGGTTGGTTCAACATCTGCAAATCAATCAACATGATATAATACATTAACAAAAGAAAGAACAAGAACCATATGATTCTCTCAATAGAGGCAGAAAAAGCATGTGACAAAGTACAGCATCCTTTCTTGATCAAAACTTTTCAGAGTATAGGGATAGAGGGCACATACTTCAATATCATAAAAGCCATCTATGAAAAACCTACAGCAAATATCATTCTCAATGGGGAAAAACGGAGAGCTTTCCCCCTAAGGTCAGGAACGCGGCAGGGATGTCCACTATCACCACTGCTATTCAACATAGTATTAGAAGTCCTAGCCACAGCAATCAGACAACAAAAAGAAATCAAAGGCATCCAAATCGGCAAAGAAGAAGTCAAACTCTCACTGTTTGCAGATGATATGATACTTTATGTGGAAAACCCAAAAGACTCCAACCCAAAACTGCTAGAACTCATACAGGAATTCAGTAAGTGGCAGGATATAAAATCAATGCACATAAGTCAGTGGCATTCCTATACACCAACAACAAGACAGAAGAAAGAGAAATTAAGGAGTCAATCCCATTTACAATTGCACCCAAAACCATAAGATATCTAGGAATAAATCCAACCAAAGAGGCACAGAATCTGTACTCAGAAAACTATAAAATACTCATGAAAGAAACTGAGGAAGACACAAAGAAATGGAAAAACTTTCCATGTTCATGGATTGGAAGAACAAACATTGTGAAGATGTCAATGCTGCCTAGAGCAATGTACACATTCAATGCAATCCCCATCAAAATACCATCCACTTTTTTCAAAGAAATGGAACAAATGATCCTAAAATTTATATAGAACCAGAAAAGACCCCGACTAGCCAGAGGAATGTTGAAAAAGAAAAGCAAAGCTGGCAGCATCACAATTCCAGACTTCCAGCTCTATTACAAAGCTGTCATCATCAAGACAGTATGGTACTGGCACAAAAACAGACACACAGATCAATGAAACAGAATAGAGAGCCCAGAAATGGACCCTCAACTCTATGGTCAACTAATCTTTCACAAAGCAGAAAAGAATGTTCAATGGAAAAAAGACAGTCTCTTCAACAAATGGTGTTGGGAAAATTGGACAGCCACATGCAGAAGAATGAAACTGGACCATTTCCTTACACCACACACAAAACTAAACTCCAAATGGTTGAAAGACCTCAATGTGAGACAGGAGTCCATCAAAATCCTTGAGGAGAACACAGGCAGCAACCTCTTTGACCTCAGCCACAGCAACTTCTTCCTAGAAACACCGCCAAAGGCAAGGGAAGCAAGGGCAAAAATGAACTATTGGGACTTCATCAAGATAAAAAGCTTTTGCACAGCAAAAGAAACAGTCCACAAAACCAAAAGACAACCGACAGAATGGGAGAAGATATTTGCAAATGACATATCAGATAAAGGGCTAGTATCCAAAATCTATAAAGAACTTATCAAACTCAACACCCAAAGAACAAATGATCCAATCAAGAAATGGGCAGAAGACATGAACAGTCATTTTTCCAAAGAAGACATCCAAATGACCAAGAGACACATGAAAAAGTGCTCAACATCGCTCGGCATCAGGGAAATCCAAATCAAAACCTCAATGAGATACCACCTCACACCAGTCAGAGTGGCTAAAATTAACAAGTCAGGAAAGGACAGATGTTGGTGGGGATGCAGAGAAAGGGGAACCCTCCTACACTGTTGGTGGGAATGCAAGCTGGTGCAACCACTCTGGAAAACAGTATGGAGATTCCTCAAAAAGTTGAAAACAGAGCTACCATATGATCCAGCAATTGTACTACTGGGTATTTACCCCAAAGATACAAATGTAGGGATCCAAAGGGGTACGTGCACCCCGATGTTTATAGCAGCAATGTCCACAATAGCCAAACTGTGGAAAGAGCCAAGATGTCCATCGACAGACGAATGGATAAAGAAGATGTGGTATGTATATACAATGGAATATTATGCAGCCATCAAAGGAATGAGATTTTGCCATTTGCAATGACGTGGATGGAACTGGAGGGTGTTATGCTGAGCGAAATAAGTCAATCAGAGAAAGACATGTATCATATGACCTCACTGATATGAGGAATTCTTAATCTCAGGAAACAAACTGAGGGTTGCTGGAGTGGTGGAGGGTGGGAGGAATGGGGTGGCTGGGTGATAGACATTGGGGAGGGTACGCGCTATGGTGAGCACTGTGAATTGTGCAAGACTGTTGAATCACAGATCTGTACCTCTGAAACAAATAATGCAATATATGTTAAGAAAAAAAAAAAGAAGAAGAAGATAGCAGGAGGGGAAGAATGAAGGGGGCAAATCAGAGGGGGAGACGAACCATGAGAGACGATGGACTCTGAAAAACAAACTGAGGGTTCTAGACGGGAGGGGGGTAGGAGGATGGGTTAGCCTGGTGATAGGTATTAAAGAGGACACGTTCTGCATGGAGCACTGGGTGTTATGCACAAACAATGAATCATGGAACACTACATCAAAAACTAATGATGTAATGTATGGTGATTAACAATAAAAAATTTTTAAAAAAGACACAGAGTATCGGAATGGATTAAAAAAAAAAAGACTCACCTACATGCTGCCTACAAGAGACTCATTTTAGACCTAAAGACACCTGCAGATTGAAAGTGAGGGCATAGAAAAACATTTAACATGCAAGTGGATGTCAAAAGAAAGTCCGAGTAGCAATACTTATATCGGACAAACTAGACTTTATTGTTCTTGTATTGTTTTTATCCTGCTTTGGTATCATAGTAGTACTGGCCTCATGGAATGAGTTTGAATGTGTTCCCTCAATTCCATTATTTGTAAGATTTTGATAAAGAGTGTTAATTTTTTTTTTTAATGTTTGGCAGAATTCACCAATGAAACCATGTGCTCTTGTGCTTTTCCGTGCTGGGAGATTTTTTATTCCTAACTCAACTTTCATTCTTATTATTGGTCTAAGAAGATTTCCTATTTCTTGGATTCAAGATTCATGATGCAATCATGGTAACTTGTGTGTTTTTAGGAAATACGTGGGTTTTTTCCTAAGTCATCTGATTTGTTAGTATATAATTGTTTATAGTAATCAGTTATCACTATGTATTTCTGTTGTAACCTGTTGTATTGTTTTGTCTTCCATTTCTCATTTTGGTTTTTGAGTCTTCTCTCTTTTTTTCTTAATCAATGTAGTTAAAACATTGCCATTTAAAAAAAAAAAAAAACTGGTCATGGCTTTCAATGTTGTGTTACTGTTTATTCTGGTCTCTATTTTATATATGTCTGATTTTTCTTTGCTATTTCCATCCTCTACTAAATTTCAGCTAAGTTTCCTCTTTTTCTATCCCATGTGGTGTAATATTGTTTGAACTTTTTTCTTAATACAAGCATTTATAGCATAAATTTCACTCTAACATCCACTTTTGCTGCATCCCATAGATTTTGGAATTTGTATTTTCTTTTTCTTTTGTTTTGAGACATATTTTGATTTGCTGTTTGATTTCTCATTTGGCCCACTGCTTGTGCAGTAGTGTGTTGTTTAATAGTTATATTGTAAATATTTAACATTTACCAAAAAATGTAAATTGATGCAGCTATTATGGAAAACAGTGTGGAGGTTCCTCAAAAAATTAAAAATATAACTGCCACATGATCCAGCAACACCACTACTGGGTGTTTCATTTTCCAAGGAAAATGAAAACACTAATTCAAAAAGATATATGCTCCCTTATGCTCATTGCAGTGTTATTTACTAAAGCCAAGATTTGGAGACAACCCAAATGTCCATCATCAGATGAATGGATCAAGAAGGTGTGGTGTGTATAAACACACACACACACACACACACACACACACACACACACACAATGGAATACTATGCAGCCATAAAAAGAATGAAATCTTGCCATTTGCAACATGGATGGACCTTGAGGATATTATACTAAGTGAAATAGGTCAGTCAGAGAAAGACAAATACCATACGATTTCATTTATATAAATGAATTTTTATATATAAAAAACAAAACAAAACAAAATAGACTCCTAGATACAGGGAACAGACTGGTGGTTGCCAGAGGGGAGGGAGGTTAGTGGGGGATACAAAATAAGTGAAAGGGATCAAGAAGCACAAACTTCCAGTTATAAAATAAATAAGTCATGGAGATTAATGTACAGCATGGAGGATATAGTTAATAAATGTGTTGACTTTGTAGAGTGACAGTGGTAACTAGACTTATCAGGGTGATCATTTTGCAATGTATACAAATATCAAATCACCATGTTGTACACCTGAAACTCATAAAATATTATGTCAATTATGCTTCAATTTTAAGAAAGCTTGTTATTAAAAAAAAAAAAAGGATGCAGGAAAAGCCAAAATAAAATAAAAGAGGTCACCAGTGAAAAATCACTACTAATCATCCTATATGCAATGTAGCCCTCCAACTCCCCCTTTTGTTCAAAATCATCTTTTTAAATATCTTTATGGGCACACTTGATGTGGGGTCTTGTAAAATTCTCTAGTGAACATGAGCAAAATAGGCCATTCATTCAGACCAGAATTTTGCCACTTTGGCACAACTGATATTTTTGGTCAGAAAATCCTTTGTGGGAGACTGTCCTTTGTGTTTTAGAATCCCTGGCTTCTACCCACTAGATGCCAATAGTACTCCCAGTTGTGACAACCAAATGTGTCTCAAGACGTTGCCAAGTGTCCCCTGAGAGAGACAGCAAAAGTATCCCCATTGAGATCTAGACCATTCAGGCCAAAAATATTCTTTTATCAATAGCAGAGAGATTGATGGAGAAAAAAGGGTTAGAATATTCTCAAGTGATAATGCAAAGCTTACTGGGATACTCTTCTACTCAATTTTCTTTAAACTCAACAATCACACCCCCTTTTATTGAAAATATTTCCAAAATATAGTTGACCCTTGAACAAAATGGGTCTGAATAGGTTGATTATATGTGGATTTTTTTTACAGCACAGGACTGCAAATGTATTTTCCTTATGATTTCTTCAATAACATTTTCTTTTCTCTAGCTTATTTTATTGTAAGAATACAGTATATAATACATATAACACAAAAAATACAAGTTAATCAACTGTTTATGTTATTGGTAAAACTTCTGGTCAGCAGCAGGCTATTAGTAGTTAAGTTTGGGGAAATTAAAAGTTACACATGGATTTTCAACTGCACAGGGGGATCAGCATCCCTAACCCCCACATGTTCAAGGGTCAACTGTATTAGTCTCTTGTCCTGCCACACTAGATACCAACCACTGTGTAGAATTCATTTCTTTTGACTCTTACAGCTCTTACAGCAGCTAAAATTATTTTTCAGTACAGCAACTGTTGTCATTCAGTAGTATAGATATAAAACACCAATATCAAATCAATACTGATTGATCCCCAAACATAGTAACTGTAAGAGGCTTAGGAAGAATGGAGAAGAGGTGACCTGTGAGTCCCACCTCCATGCTTCCCCTGTAACATTGCTTTAAACCATTGTTTACATACTGGTCTATCCCACCAGATTTAAATTCTTAGAAAATGGAAACCGAATTTTATTTCTTTTCTGTTTTCAGTATCCAGCATAGTAAGTATCACAAAGCAGACATTCGATAAATACTTATATGCCTGAACTACAAAAAGAGGTAGCAGGAAAGGTAGATAAAACATGGAGTGTGCAAAGGGCCCTGCATTTCTGCTGAGGATTCTGAGCGTTCCCCTGTAGGTCATATATGGGGTGGTCAAATTATGTGAGGGCTAAGCCCCGCCAAGGCAGAAGGCCCAGGTGAGTAAATGCCAGCATCTGCCATGGGAGAAGGCCTGCCTGTACTTCTCACTCCTGCTCTCCTCCCAAGGCTGAGCTTTGCAGACAGTGGACACCTAGACGCTGCAGTGATACGGGGCCCAGCTGGCATTAGAAAGTGTAACTCCAAAGTGGCATTGATCTTCAGGGAAGCTTCCTGGTTTTCTCAGATGGCACAGAAAGGAGGCCTGCCCTGCAAAACCACCCTCCCAACTCCTTACTGATTCCCTAGCATTTGCCAGAGCAATAACAAGACAAAAGACACAGTACAAATAACAAACAAGGAAGATGGCGACAAAATCAAAAGAAGTCTTAAAAGTCTCAAAAGTTATTTTTAAGGTCTTCTAGAATCTACCGTAGGCCTGATATCCTACTGAGTCCATCTCCTGACTCCTTCCTGACAGTGGGTCCTTTTGTCTTTTCTCTTGGATCGGTCACTGTCCTTCTTCCCTCTCAGGGCTCCCATGTCCCATGTCCCTGTCTCTTCCCTCTGAGAGGCAAAACTGTAGATTCCACACTCATCCCCACCTTCTCTTTTGCACTAGATCCAACAAGGAGAATGAAAACACCATCAAAAAATTCAAATGATATTGACTCTATTTACAGAAACTCCAACCTGTTCATGCCTATTTCAACATATCCCCACTTTCTCAAGAAAGTTACCTTAGGTTGAGTTGCTGGCAGACTTCTCTCACCATCCTAAATACAGGCCACTGCAGTGGCTCACCCAGGATCTAAGGACATCAACTCTTCCACACCATTCCCATCTTAAATGATGAGAACCACAAACAATGAATCCAGCCCTCTGTGCTTTGCTCAGACGTTTTTATCCACCGAATATTTACTAAGGCCCATTATGTGCAAGGCATTGTGTCAAATAACACTGGAGTGAATGACACATGGATCACGCCAGTGAAGAAGCATAGTGTCCAGTAAGGAAATCACATATTTGTAAATAATTACAGTATGGGGTAGAGGGATGCATACTACGCAAGGCACTGATGAAGTGCTACAGAGCTAGGAGCTCCACAGACTACCATTTCTGTTATGTCTGCCTTTTAGGAAGACGATGAGTCCTAATACCCTTTTCCTATTAAAATTCATTGGTTTTTTTAAGTGTGCATTTTCTTAATAAATGAAAGACTGCTTTGTTTTCCGAATGCATAACAAGAACTGCTTCTACATGAAGCGGAAGAAAACATGAGTTCTTCTGACAAGCAGTCTATTAAAAATCCACCATAAGTGGCATATTATTTGCACATTTATCATAGTCTGTGGGGATGAACCTGCCCAGATAATTTAATTTCTTTTAAAGAGAAAAAAAAAGAACAGAACTAAAATATTGAAAGGACACATACAGCTTTTGACTGGATGGACTCAGAAGTATATCCGTGCATTTTGGTTGACATTAAAATGTTCCCATGAACTGAAATACATCTTAGAATTTACAACTGGCCAAGTGTTTCCAATCTAATTCTTTCGTGCATTTTAGTTATTACAGAAAATCACTATTCCTCTAAATTAAACTCTGAGAAGAAAGATGCCCTGGATTGGTAGACCTCAAAACTTAGTTTAGATTTCCCCATGGTCTGCTCTCACGTGGCTTCCACAGGCTTCCACACTTAAGAATGTTGTTTCATTAACAAACTAGTTCAGATCAGCACAGTTACGTAAATGCATAAACAGGCTCCTTGGTGACAAATCGTAACTTGAACAGCCATACTCCTGTATAGGACTCTTTAATATGTCCTATTTTGAGAAAGGAGCTGGGGAAAAACTATGTATTTTTTTTAAAAATGTAAGTTTAGCAAGTCTAGAAATGTCAGCTTCTCAAAGGAGACTTTTTTTTTTTTAATTTTATTTATTTATTTGACAGAGACAGCGAGAGAGGGAACACAAGGAGCAGGGAGTGCGAGAGGGAGAAGCAGGCTTCCTGCAGAGCAGGGAGCCCAATGTGGGGCTCGATCCCAGGACCCTGGGATCACGACCTGAGCCGAAGGCAAACGCTTTACAACTGAGCCACCCAGGCGCCCCCAAAGGAGACTTTTAAATACGGTCTTACTTGGAAGGGAACACAACATTTCCTTTGTGCCCAGCACTGTAACAGTATTGGGCACTCACCCTTGTTACTTCACTGGACCCTTCCAGAACTACAGGACAGGTGCTAGCCCACTGTAAGGGAAGGAAACTGTAATGCAAGTCAGGTCACATACTCTAAAATGCGAAGATACGACCCAGAGTGTCACCAAACTCCACAGCATCCTTCATCATGGCTTGCCCATGACCTGTCTAGTTCCAAGTGACAAACATAACAAGCTGGCTATATACAAAAAAGCATAATGAGGAATCCAACTTATCAGGGACCCTCCTGCAAAGCCAGTACTTGGCACCGAGTAAGTTCTATGCCATGAATAAAGGATTGCTTCTCTCCAGTTTTGTTTTTTTTTTTTTTTTAAAGATTTTTATTTATCTGTCAGAGAGAGAGAGAACAAGCAGGGGGAGCAGCAGAGGGAGAGGGAGAAGCAGGCTCCTCACTGAGCAAGGAGCCCAATGTGGGACTCGATCCCAGGACCCTGGGATCATGACCTGAGCTGAAGGCAGACGCTTAACAACTGAGCCACCCAGGCGTCCCTCTCTCCAGTTTCTTAAGTGAAGCTTAAATCTTGCCTTGATCTCTCACTAGGTCTCTGCTGCAGAAAGAATAAGAGGACTATGTGCATCTCCTATTGAGATGGAAGAAAAAGAATTCCACTTCCCAGAGCTGCCAGCTTCTAGGCTGCCTTACTCACTGTACAAACATTCACCGAACGCCCAGCATGTGTCAGATGTTCAGTGGTGGATGTACCAGGAAAACAGGAGTGAAGAGACAAATGCCAGCCCTCGTGGAGTTTACATTCCAGTGATGAGCAGGGCCTACAGGAGCAAGATCAGAAAATGCTGGAGACCCCTGCTCCCCCTGCCACCCAGAGGCCGAGGCTGCTCCCCAACCTATGCAGGTCCACAACCACTTCTGAAAAGGCCATTCTGCCTATCCTGGCATCTGAGGGGAGTATCCTCATCCTAGCAGCTGAACATTACACACACATACACACACACACATACACACACACACAGCATTTTAAAAGATCAGGATGCTAAGTGCAATGAATAATAACTATAAAAATATGATGAAAAGTCAAATGCAAAATCCTTTTCAAGCAAAGGCAAATCGTAAAAAGCCATTTTTTAAAAAGTCATTTAATTCATTCTCCTATCATTAGACAGAACCAAACTCAACCTTCAGAAGAAGAACAAGGAATGGATCTCCAGCTGATCTCTCTACACAAGGTCCCAAGCTGCTGCCCCAGGAAACCCCTGCCAAATGGCTGATGTCAGCTCGGGTTCTCAGTGTTTCCAAGAGGAAAGGGGTGGGAGGAATCCACATTGTACTAAAATGTACTAGAAGTAACTCATAAAACATTTGAATAACCCATCCATTTTTAATTCTTCTGTAATTTCTGTGATGATTTTAAATACAATGAACCCATCTGACATAAAGGGAATATCACAGGAACTCTTCCAGGATCCCCATTATAATTCATCATTAACTGGACACGTGTTCCAGTATTACCCAGCTCCCTGCTATCTGCCTCGAATAGCAGGAGGGAAGCCATTTCGTTTGCCTACTGGCGTGCTTACCCATTTAATTACCAAAGATGACACAGTGCTAGTGTGATCCAGGCCCCTGTGTGTGTGTGCCCTGATGACCTAGTTTAATAAAATCTGGCCTCGCCTCCAACAGAACACAGCTTTAACTCCCAGCTAGAGAGCCAGACAGCAGTATGTATCTAACAGTAGAAGCAAGCAGTGCATGGAAAAATGTGCGGTCTTCTGCACATATAACAGACAACAAAGAAACCTACATAGTTTCTATCATCTTAACAGGATCAACCACGTGACATTTGCTGACTCTGCCTCTCCTCGCCCCAACAACCAATTTCCTAAAATTCTGGGCTCTGGATCTATGGATTTAAATATTAACATGTGTCTGGCCTCCTCTTCTCCTGTGTTTTCTAAGGAAAAGATAGATATGGAAAAAAATATTAACCTCACCTTCCCTGAAATAATGGACTCTAAGACCCTGGGGCTTCTAATCTATTCCTCAAAATAATGCTAAAGCAGAAAATAAGACACACACACTGCTGAGTTTCTTCACATCCTCAAAAATCTGAGGATATTTCAGTCCTATTTGACATTTCGATATTTTAGAATCACAGGACCTTCTTTGGCGGGGGGGGAAAAAAGCCCCAATATATTCTTTAAAAATCTCTAAGGTCTCTGGGAAACAAATTGTAACCGACAATTCCCTCACATCTCATTATGTGGTGCAAATTTATTTTTAGAATTCCGCTGGCCTTGTTCAGCTGGTGCCCTCTAATGATAGAACTGTTTGCTCAGTTTCAAAGCAATTCTGTGTATGAAGCTATCAGGCTTCATATTATGAGGGCTGAGACAGGCTGGTCTGAGAAAGGGAAAACCCTTTTAGGAGTCTACTGGATCTCGTCAAGCGTCCAGAGAGGTAGTGCAGCAAACATCATGGTGAAGGGCATGGCTGGCTGCACGCCCCAGCTGGAAAATGACGGCGATGGCATCCTCACAGGGTGTTTAAGGAGAAACCGAGAAAAACGAGTGCGCTGGGCTCCACACAGCACCGGAGCAAGTGACCGCTCACTATGTGTCACATATTATTAGCATTTAAACACTGTCAAATGATTCTACTCCATTAAGCAGACATTAAGCACATGGCGCTAGACACCTAATAAAACAACCTCCAGCACATGAGGACCTGCTAACATCCCTTTTTTAAAAAGCTACTCTTTATGTCTAAATCTCTCTTACAGCAGAGTGTGTAAATCTTTAGATAATCAACATAAAGAATCTCTGATTTAAAATAATCAAGATAATTATTTGGATCATGTAGTGATAAACTGCTTTAATCCAAAAATTATGGAGATTAATGACAATGAGAATGATGCATTGTTGTTAAAGACGTGATTCTGTGTCATTTTAACATTTGTCAGGCTAGTGTTTACACAAAGACTTCCTCAGCATTTTCTAACAGCAAATATCATTCTCCCTAATGAAAGGTAAGGAAAATGGAACTACAAACTTATTAGCTTAATATCACAGGTGCCAAGTGCTAGACCCCAAAACATCTTCCTACTCTCACTCTTTCCTTGGTATTCCAAAGGCAAAGAAAAAAATCAGACCTAATATCCACAAAGCGAAACAGACATCTAAGCAATTACCTGGGGGAGGAGGGTACTGGTTCATAAAAGCCTCCTTCTATCCACTTACCCATTTTCCTTCTGCTCCCTCCACTCATGAAAAAAAAAAAAAATCCACATATCTTTCTTCAAAACATGGATCGTGTATGTGTGACAGGGGTGGGGAAGAAAGGTTTCAGATGTAAATAATATCAGGGCATCTTCCCCCAAATCACCTACATGGTTCTCTGAATGGATCATGTGTTTCTCTACTGTATTCAGAGTATCAAACCCCCACCACACACACACACACACACACAGGAAAGAAAGGTGGGCCGTGAGCAGGGGTATGGGAAATAAACATCAATGTTCACTGGAATTATAATGACTCTCTGAGGTCTCTTTATCGTTATTCTTAAAGTAAATGGTATCCTTTGGGGGAAGAAGGGATGGGTAGATGATACAATAAGAAAACTAGCTTGGCATTCCACAAAAAGGAGCTCCTTGAATTGCCCTCCAATCAATTCTGTCAACAACACCGAGGAAGCAAAAGCTTCTTCTCAGGCCACGTATTTTCTTTCCATGACCCGGCATCTTCTCCACCTTCCATTTCCTCCCTCAGAGGAGTCAACATCATGGCGGCTGCCGCCATCCCTCCACCAGGGCCCCTGCAGCTGCCACCAACATCCTGACCACTTCTACAGCCATTACCATCTATCCACACCGCATTAAGTTTTTTCCCATATCTGTTCTTCTTGTCCTCAATAACACATAAGTTATCAGCCACCTTCTCTACCTGCAGCCCTATCTCTCACCCTAAAATACCGCTGCATCCTCCTTACCCTGTATTTACCAATCAATATCTACCCATTAACATCAACTTAACAGCTTTTTGTCTCATCAGAAGATTAATTTAAAAATCTGTTAAAGGGGCGCCTGGGTGACTCAGCCGGTTAAGCGTCTGCCTTCAGCTCAGGTCATGATCCCGGGGTCCTGGGATCGAGCCCCACATCGGGCTCCCAGCTCAGCAGGGAGCCTGCTTCTCCCTCTCCCTCTGCCGCTCCCCCTGCTTGTTCGCATGCTCTCTCTCTCTCTGACAAATAAATAAAATCTTTTAAAAAAATAAGATAAAAATAAGAAAAATCTGTTAAGTAGGGAAGAACCAACCATTTTGAACACCCTCAACATTTTGAAAGCAACTCCCTTTAACCAGGGGAAAAAAAAACTCAAGTTTAAATAGTCTTTGAGAACACAACCATCACAGAAGTGGTAATCTACAGAATAAAGCCCACTTGAGTAATGGTGGGACTCAGAAAGTACATACTCTATACCACTAAATCACAGGAACTCATCCTAAATTTGATTTAAAACATACAAGTTTAGGTTTTCCTTTTCTAGTTTTACCCCTAGAAAGCTCAGGCTACCCTTTCTGGCCTCCAAAACTACAGAAGCCACTGTCCCTCTGATAAGTTTCTTCCATGTCACCCAAGTGTCCAGTGAAAGCCATACCCCACACTGTTGTTCCTCTCCTCTGTCCCCAATGACCAGACTTAATAACAAGCTTCCTTTCCTTAGAGTCTACCCTGAATTGAATCCCAACAAAGCAGAGCCAGCCCGGCAGTTGTTCAAGTTGTACACTATGCAAATCCACCACATTTAAGGGAGCACCAATCGCATCATTAGCATCTCTGCTCTTTCAAACACTGTGTATCATTGTTACAACATTGAGGGTTTAAAGATGGGTAATTTAATTATTTATATTATAGTTTTCCAGCATATGGCAAGAAAGTGTCTTATTCTAAAAATCAGTATAGTTCGATGATTTTCCATCAGATGGAAGTAAAATGTCTACGGAAGGGGTGCCTTTGTCTAATTTGCACAAAATGCCATATGGGACAGCAGCAGCCCTCGGAAAAGCTTCTCTCAAACATTTTAAACTTTCTGTGGTCTTGGCTGTTCACTAAAGCATCTGCTCTTGGTTTCGTAAACTCTGTTTGCACTGCATTAACTACCCCCCACACCAATCTGGGCTTTCTCTCTCAATAATTTCAGCTATCAAGCACATCCTCTCCTCAAAGCAAGCCCTTAAGTACTAACTGCATCCTCTTGTCCTATTTCTGTTAACTGATATTACTAAACACATGTTAACAATAAAACAATAACCTGTTGTCCCAGATTAATTACTGCTAGGAAAGAGATATCCATTATAGACACATTCCACAAATTTAACATCATTAACAACCATGTTGCTTGAACTTGAGTTTCATCAATATCTGAATAGATTCCTCACATTTTTTTAACGATTTTATTTATTGGGAGAGAGAGAGAGAGCATGTGTGAGCAGGGGGAGGAACAGAGGGAGAAAGAGAATCTCAAGCAGACTCCATGCTGAGCAGAGACTGATACAGGGCTCAATCTCATGACCCTGAGATCATGACCTGAGCCAAAATCAACAGTCAGATGCTCAACTGACTGAGCCACCCAGGCACCCCAGATTTCTCATATTTTTTAAAAAGAAGAATTAAAGTAAGTTTCCATATCAGAATTCATTTTAATTGACTTTTTTCATTGATAATATTTACCAAAAATTTACCACCAGCTATTTCCTTTGAGTGCCAGGAACCCAAGTCAAATGAAATAATAATAGAGAGCCACATAAACTCACCTTGACCCCCAGAAAACGAGTTTTACTGCCATTGGTGACAATTTGCCCTAGTTGACAGTCCAGGTATGGAAACCTTAAAAAGCAAAAGACAGAGGAAAGCTTAGAAGAAAGGAGACAGATTTAGGAAAGCATAACCAGTTACTTCGTGGTAATACTGCTTCTCCCTGAAACAATAAAGTTAATTCAGGAGTGCTCGAATCTATGCAGTAATTGTACCACAAACTCTTCATAAGTGGAGTTGTTTCATGAACTCACCATTTTTCCATTGGCTGTGTCTCGGATTTCAGAGATACTTCATCTTATTTTCAGATTAATCCTCAATGAATACATGACTTCAATTTTCTTTCTTTCTTAATCCCTCAAGAAATTAATGATCTGAAAACTGATTCTTAAATACACCATATAAATGAAGTATCTTAAGAATTTAAGACTTGGCTCTTGTCAGGGGAAGAAGACCTCTGATGCATGAATAATTATGTGTGTTTAGTAGTTCCTAATTTTCTTAAATGACACCAAATTTACACTTTGTTATTTCTTATTTCCTTCTTATTCAGAAAAAAAATGAAGAAGAGGAACTACGAGTCCCAAAATATTTTCTTGAGTGGCTCCACGCTCAGCACAGAGCCTACTGCAGGAGTCGAACTCACGACCCTGGATCAAGACCCAAGCTGAGACCAAGAGTCAGATGCCCAACTGACTGAGCCACGCAGGCACCCCATGAGTCCCACAATATTAACAATAGTAATATTAATTAAATCTATAATAAAACTGTATTTCAAAAAAAAACAGCAAAAATTACTTTCCTAACTTGTCCAGCAAGACTAGTTTTAGGTGGTAGAAAAAACACAGATTTTCCTCCCAGACGCTACTGCAGTAGATGCCACAGGATGCCTGCTATTATTAGGCCGAGTCATGTAAAATTGGTGATATCCAACCATTGTTTACCTCAAAACCTGATAATTTCAGCATTTTTCCAAGCCAAAAAAAAAAAAAAGGTAGGACTGGAAAACAACTAAATCTTCACAACTACCTATTGCTCAGCACATGTCATTTCCTAAGCAGCCTCAGTAGTTTGGGCATTGCCGGTATCCATTACAACCTGACATCTTCATGGTACCTAAAAGATAACAAGTGAACTGCCTCTGGTATTTGGAGGGGACTGAGTGTATCCTCCTCGATTCTTTTTTCCAACCCAGTCTATTTACTGCCAACTCCCTCTCCGCTTCCTCCTTGCAACATTAAGAGCCTTTTCCAAGAGTACAAATGTGGCAGAGAGGACAGCTGAGGGCTGGAACGCAAAAGGTGATGGTAAGAATGCAGATCTGTAAGAAGGGAGGGCCAAAGGGAAAGCATGTCAGAGTAAGTGAGGAACAAGAGGCAGGGGGAGGAGAGCGGAAGGGCCGCCCACTCACTAAGGCAGTACTTACGTGGTGGCGAGCATCACACCACACTGGGAAAATTAAACAGGTCCAAGTCCAGATGGAAAGAAGGGAAAATTTACTTCTGTCGAACATATTCAGCAACCCATCTATCTCAGGAGCTACCACAACCAGCACTCCCATGCCAGCCCACCACTGTCATGAACACCACCACCAGCACACCACCATCACAGCCACCCCCAGCACTATGGACGTAATGCAGGCATACACAACACTATTGGAACTACAGACTAACAGAATAGAGGCCGTGTGAATACCCTAGATACAAAAATTTATCTCTTTACACAATGTATTTTCTTCTGAGATGGAGTAGAGACAGTTTAAATGATTTCCCTCTTACCAGGAGACCCATTAAATGAGCAGCCTACATAAGCTGCTTTGTTTTGTTTTGTTTTGCTTTGCTGCAAGAACAAGCAGCCAATTGCAAAATAAACTTTTTGAACTCTTTTTAGTACCATTTATCTATTTCACATTCCCTATTTTTTAAAATTAATTATCTGAAGAAAGGACGTAGGGTCAAAATCTGCATTCTGACTGCAGAGTCCTGGTTCATGTGTTAGGTGCAACCTATTGTTCTGTTCATATCCAATCAGAATTTCAAAACACATTAAGACCAGGAGAGGAAATGCATGAAGGAAATGCATGTGGAGAAATGCATAAATTCTACCTTCAGAGGCACCTTTACTGTTCTAGTACCAACTTTCCCTTTTAAACAGAGATATTACGATATAATGTGGACCACTATAATGTTGAAGGTATATGTGTTAATGATGGCAATAGCTAAATGATAGCACTAATAGTAGCAGAGAACAGAAATCATTATTATTATAATAGGTACGCCAAAGATAGAGAGCTACTGCAAATATAATAGCCTGGAATTAGTAGACCAGTTGGAATTCCACCACCCATTGTGAAAGAGAGTTAGAAAATGACATTACGTTAATATAGTGATGGAATAAGAGTGTGAACATAGTTAAGGAGTGCTAGCTAAGGTATGTGAAGACTATACATGCATGTGTGGAAGCTACCAGGTAATAACTAAGCAAACCCACTCTGAAGAGCTAGAGGCTGCCTAAGAACCAACTGGTCAACCTCATACAGAGGAGCCCTAGGCCACTGGTAATTACCACTGAGATCAGAACAGGGTCTGCCGAACATCAGCAGGCAAAACAGGGAAGCTGACATAAAAGACAAGGGGAACAGGTGTTACCTAACGCCTTGGAGTCCTATATAAAAGGACTATATTTATAACTCAACAACCAAATAAAAACAAATAATCCAATCAAAAAATGGGCAGAAGACATGAATAGACATTTTTCCAAAGAGACATACAGATGGCTAACAGACATGTAAAGATGCTTAATCATCAGGGAAATGCAAATCAAAGCCTCAGTGAGGTATATCCTCACACATGTCAGAATGGCTAAAATCAAAAACACAAGAAACAACGTGTTGGTGAGGATGTGGAGAAAAAGGAACCCTCATGCACTGTTGGTGGGAATGCAAGCTGGTGCAGCCACTCTGGAAAACAGTATGGAGGCTCCTCAAAAAGTTGAAAATAGAGCTACCACATGATCCAGCAATTGCACTACTGGGTATTTACCCCAAAGATACAAATGTAGGGATCTGAAGGGGTATGTGCACCCCAATGTTTATAGCAGCAATGTCCACAATAGCCAAACTATGGAAAGAGCCAAGATGTCCATTGACAGATGAATGGATAAAGAAGATGTGGTATATATATATATACAATGGAATATTATGCAGCCAAAAGCTTTTAAGAAGAATTACCATATGATCCTGTAACTCTACTACTGGATATTTACCCAAAGAAAATGGGAACACTAATTTGAAAAGATATATGCACCCCTATATTTACTGCAGCATTATTTACAATAGCCAAGATATGGAAGCAGCCCAAGGGTCCACTGATAGATGAATGGGTAAAGAAGATGTGGTACATACACACACACACACACACACACACACACACACACACAGAGTGATTACTCAGCCATAAAAAGAATAAAATCTTGCTACTTGCAACAACATGGATGGAACCAGATGGTATAATGCTAAGTGAAATAAGTCAATCAGAGAAAGAAATACCACATGATTTCATTCATGTGTGGAATTTAAGAAACAAAACAAATGAAAAATTTAAAAAAGAGACAAAAAAAACCAGATTCTTAAATACAGAGAACAAACTGGTGGTTGCCAGAGGGGAGGCAGCTGGACAGATGGGTGAAACAGATGAAGGGGAGTACATTCATCCTGATGAGTACTGAGAAATGTATAGAATTGTTGAATCAATAAATTGTACACCTGAAACTAATATAACACTGTTAATTGTACTTGAATAATAAGTTTTAAAAAGAAAGGGAAAGCTAAATTTAGTAAAATGGTAGGTAAAATTAATAAATATTTTTTGAATTCATATAAAAGGACAAAATGAACAGAGAAATTGCAAGCAACCATACCTTCTCCACACAGAATGGTTCATTTTTGGATTGAGCAAAAAACACAAAACCCTAAAGCATAATTTTCAAATTCAGAAATCACATCAATTTGATCTTGGTTTTGAGCTACAGACAATATTTTCAAACAACAGGACATAAAGTCAAGGAATTGGTGTGCATCTCTATTAGCAGACAGCTGCTTATAAATTTGGTTTAGAGTCAGAACAGTATTCTTGGAAAAACCAATTGTGTTCAATTTATAACTGATGTAACCAAGTGTTTATTACAGTAAAGTGCACAATGGAATACTACACAGCAATGAGAATGTTTGATCAAAACCACATCCAAAACCATGGAAGAACATATGAAATAACATTAACGTTAACTAAGATAAACCATCCGATCCATTTATTCAAAGTACGAAAACAATCACAATGAAAGGACTGGGAAAGTGAACCCTGCACACACGTACAAAACTGAAACAGGTGGCTGCACAATCATCACTGAAGGAATCTGTTAAACACGGGGATTCCTGGGAACTACCCTGATGCTTATTCTTGAATTTTAAGAGTTTACTTTTTTGGAAAGCTTTCCCTGGGTACTCTGGAGCATGGCCACACTGAAGAACCAGTGCTGGGGTAACAGATGGAAACTACCAGAGAAGCAGTGTCTCAATTCAAAAGTCTGGGCTAGACCATGAGACACATTACATATGCTAGTTCACTTACCTAATCTTCACAACAACTCTCTAAAGAGATTTCAGTATCCCAGTTTCTCAAAGAGGTGACTAAGGGGCCGGTCTGAAGGTCAAGTGACTAGCCCAGGATGCTAAAGTGACAAAGAACAAATGTCACCTCGTGACTTCCTTCTTATGAGTTCTTTAGTGGTTCAAATTTAGTAGGCACCTACTAAATATGTAATATATTCTAAACTCCTTCACAGGTACCCTCCAAAAACATGGCCCCCGACTCTACTTTAAGCACATCACTCCTTCAGCCACCCATTCATACCCATGCTCTGGCTGAAGCAACCTTCTAAGCAATTTCCTGGGCAGTACTATTTTAAGCCTCCCTGACTCTGTTTTTGCCCTTCATCTACCTCATGCTCCAGGATGGAGCTCAAACTTTACCTCTTTATGATGCTCTTCCTGACCACCACCGGCCCCAACCCAGGTAGAACTGACCACTTCCTCTGATGGGCCTTATAGTAATTAGAACAATAAAGTAAGACTTTACTTGTCTCCATTATTACATGTCTGCTCATAGATATGGACTATATAACTTTTGAGAATAGCTATCAGCAAATGTTTTAAGAATACAGTGTTAGAGCCAAAGCCAGAATTTGAACCTGGATCCAACTCAAAACCAGGACACCACAGTGTGTCTCTTGAATCTGATTTTATAAAAACAACTCCATAACCATCAGTACAATAGCCACTTAGCCACATGTTCCTACTGGACGCTTGGAATGTGGCTAATCTGAACTGGAATGTGCTGTAAGTTTAAAATACACACTTGGGGGCGCCTGGGTGGCTCAGTTGGTTAAGCGACTGCCTTCGGCTCAGGTCATGATCCTGGAGTCCCAGGATCGAGTCCCGCATCGGGCTCCCTGCTCGGCAGGGAGTCTGCTTCTCCCTCTGACCCTCCCCCGTCTCATGCTCTCTCTCTATCTCTATCTCGTTCTCTCTCTCAAATGAATAAATGGAGTCTTAAAAAAAAAATAAAATAAAATAAAATAAAATACACACTTGACTTTGAAGATTCAGTATGACAAAAAGAATATAAAATATTTCAACGTGTTAAAATGATAATATTTTGGATATATTTGGTTAAATAAAATGTGTTAAAATTAATAAGTTTCTTTTTGTCTTCTTAATGTGGCTATTAGAAAAGCGTAATACATATGTGGCTCACATTATATTTCCATTGAACGGTGCTACTCTATGAGTATAACTTTTCTCTTCCTTACTAATAACATCTGTTAAGATGATGCTAACTTTTCCTAGTGATTCCAGAGCACGGACGTCCAAGACTGCACTGCAGTGTCACAGAGCATGGCCCTGCTGGATACACAGAGTCTGCTCCTACATTACAAACCCAGAGAGTATTGCGTTCAGAGTTATGTCAACTCTGGAGTTCTCCTTCTCCTCCAGCAGCTGTTGGTTCTCCACATGTAACTCCTAAGGTTTGTAATCCTCAAATATAGCTATCTTAGGAATTCTTAGGCAAAGGCCAGTAGAGAAAAACAGGGCCAGGACTAGGGGGAGGCCAAGCACTTGCCTCAGGCACAAAATTTATTTATGTTTTTTTAAGATTTTATTTGTCAGAGAGAGAGAGCGAGAGCAAGCACATGAGTGGGGAGAGGGGCAGAGGGAGATGCAGGCTCCACACTGAGCAAAGAGCCCTATGTGGGACTCAATCCCAGGACCCTGGGATCATGACCTGGGCTGATGCTTAACTGACAGAGTCACCCAGGTGTCCCTCAGGCACAAAATTTAAAGGGAACCGAAAAACTCAGGAATCAAGATGAATAATATTTAAATAACAGCATTGTCATGTAAGTCACCTACCATAAAATCCACCATTTTAAAGGGTACAATTCAATAGTTTTAAATATTTATAATGTTGTTTAACTACTGCCACTATCAAATTCCAGAACATTTTCATTACCCCCAAAGAAATCCCATCCCAATTAGCAGACATCTACGAACCCTGGCAACCACTAATCTATTTTCTGTATAAATCTGCCTATTATGGACAGTTGATATAAATGGAATCACACAATATGTGGCCTTTTGGGTCTGTCTTCTCACAGTTAAAATGTTTAAAACTTTGAATGAATCAATATTTCATTCCTTTTTATGGATGGATAATATTCTATTATATGAATACAGCACATTTTGTTTATCCATTCATCAGTTAGTGGGTTTAGGAATTGTTTCCAGTTTGGAGCTATTAGGCACATATTGGTATACACGTTTCTATGTAGATATAAATTTTCAATTCTCTTAGGTATAAACTTAGGCATGGAATTGCTGGGTCATCTTGTAACTCTATGTTGATAATTTGAGAAACTAGCAACTGTTTTCCAAAGTGGCTGCACCATTTTATGGTCCCACTAGCAATGTATAGGGTACCAATGTCTCCATATCTTTACCAACACTTGTAATTATCTGCATTTTTTATGTTAACCATGTTAGTGATTGTGTAGCAGTATCTCATTGTATTTTTGTTTTCGATCTTCCTAATAACCAATAATGTTGACTACCTTTGCATATGCCTTGGCCATTAGACTTCTTTGGAGAAATGTCATCTCAAGTCCTTTGCTCAATTTTTTAGTTCTTTATATATTGAGTTGTAAACATTCTTTATATATTTTGAATATAAGTTTCTTATGTGAGACATGATTTGCAAAAGTTTTCTCCCGTTCTTTGGGTTTTCTTTTCTCTTTCTTGATGATATTCTCTAAAGCACAGAAGTTTTTAATTTTTATGAAGCCCATTTTATATATTTTTTTCTTTCATCACTTATGCTTTTGATGTCCTATCTAAGAAACCACTGCCTAATCCAAGATCATGAAGATTTACTCCTGTTTTCTTCTAAGAGTTTTTGTTTGTTTGTTTTAGCTCTTGCCTTAAGGTCAATGATCCATTTTGGATTAATTTTTGTATATAGTGTAAAGTAAGGTCCAACTTCATTCTTTCGCGTTGTGGATATCTAGCTATTCCAGCACCATTTGTTAAAAGGACTATTCTTTTTCTATTAAATTGTCTTGTCACCCTTGTTGATAATCAATGATCATAAATGTAAGGGTTTATTTCTAGACTCTCAATTTTATACCATGGATCCATAAGACTCTATTTATGCCAGTACTACATTATCTTTATCACTGCAGCTTTGTAGTAACTTTTGAAACCAGGAAATGCAAGTCCTTCAATTTTGTTCTGCTTTTTCAGGATTGCTCTGGCTATTCTGAGTTCCTTGCATTTCCATATAAATTTCAGGGTCAGCTTGTCAATTTCTGCCCAAAAGGCAGCTGGAATTTAGATATGAATTGCACTGAATCTATAGACCAATTTGGGGAACACTGCCATCTTGACAATATTGTCTTTCAATCCATGAAGAGGGGATGTCTTTCCACTTATTCAGGTTATCTTTAATTTCTTTCAGTGATTTATAGTTTTTGGTGTACAAGCTTTGAATGTCTTTTTTAAAATTTATTACTAAGTATTTTATTCTTTTTGATGCTACTGTAAATGTAATTTTATTTCATTTTCAAATTATTTGATGTAAACATATAGAATTGATTTTTGTTTATTGATCTTATATGCTGCAACCTTGCTGAACTTACCAGTTTTTTGTGTGTAGTCCTGAAGATTTTCAACATATAAGATCATGTCATCTGCAAACTGAGATAGTTTTACCTCTTCCTTTCTAATCTGAATGCCTTTTATTTCTTTTTCTTGCTGAATGGCTTTGGCTAGAACCTCTGATACAACATTGAATAAATGTGAAAAAATTAGGCATCCTTGTCTTTTCTTTAGGGGGACTGCATTCAGTCTTTCACCATTAAGTATTATGTTAGTTATGGGGTTTTGGTAAATGCCCTTCATCAGCTCAAGGAAGTTTCCTTCTATTGCTAGTTTTGCAAGTGCTTTTATCATGAAGTGCTGTTGGAATAGGTCAGGTGCTTTTCCTATGCCTATTGAAATGATTGTGCAATTTTTGTGATTTATGCTATTAATAAGTTATATTACAGTGATTTTCATATGTTAAGCCAATCTTGCATTCCTCAGATAAATCCCACTTGGTCGTGGTGTATAAACTTTCTATATGTTGCTGGCTTAGTTTACTAGTATTTTGTTACAGATTTTTGCATCTATATTCATAAGAAATACCAGTTTATACAGCTGACCCTTGAAAAACATGGGTTTGAACTGTCTGGGTCCACTTACAAACAATTTTTTCAATCAATAGAGTACAGTACTATAAATATATTTTCCTTATGATTTTCATAATAACATTGTCTTTTCTCTAGCTTACTTTGTTGTATGTAACACATATATATATTACATATACAAAATATGTGTTAGTTGACTGTTATCGGTAAGGCTACTAGTCAATGGTAGGTTATTAGTAGTTAAGTTTTCGGAGAGTCAAAAGTTATACATGGATTTTCAAATGCATGGGAGGTTGGTGCCCTTCACCCCTGCATTATTCCAGGGTAAACTATACTTATCTTGTGATTGCTTTATCTGGTTCTATTACCAAAGTAATACTGGCCTCAAACAATAAGTTGGGAAATGGCCCTTCCTTTTCCATTTTCTGTAAGAGATTGTGCTATACTGTTGTTAAGGCTTCTTTACACATTTGGTAGAATTTACCTGTGGAGACATATGAACCTGGGCTTTGCCTTGTGGGAATTTTATAATAGGTCACTTCAAAGTTTCTATTTCTTCTTGAGCAGTTTGGTAGTCTATGTCTTCATAGGAATTTGTCCATTTCATCTAGGTTATCATAATTTGTTGACATAAAATTATTCATAATATGATCCTTTTTATTTCTCCAAGGTGGGTAGTGATGCTCCTTTTATTCCTGATTTCGGTAATTGAGTCTTTTCTTTTTTTCTATTGGTCAGTCAGCTAATGGTTTGTCAATTTTGTTGATTTTTTCAAGGGACTAATTTTTGGGTTCATTGATTTTCTCTACTGTTTTCTATTCTCTATTTTATTTACTTCTGCTCTAGTCTTTATTATTTCCTCCCTTCTACTTTTTTTGTGTTTCATTTGCTCTTCTTTTTCTACTTCCTTAAGGTAAAAGGTTAAATTACTGATTTGTGATCTCTCCCCTTTTTTTTTTGCTTTTTTTCCCCAGTTTAAGTTATAATTGACATATGGCATTGTGTTAAGTTTAAGGCATACAACATAATGATTTGACTTACATATATTGTGAATTACCACAGTAAGTTTCGTTAACATCCATCATCTCATATAGATACAAAAAGAAAGTTTTTTCCTTCTGGTAAGAACTCTTAAGATTTACTCCTAACAATTTTCATATACCATACAGCAGTGTTAACTACAGTCATCATATTGTACATTACATCTGCAATACTTACCTTATAACTGCAAGTTTGTACATTTTGTACATTTTGACCACCATCATCCAATCTCCCCCCTCCCACCTCACCACCACCCCACCACCAATAACCACAAATCTAATCTCTTTTTCTATGAGTTTGGGTGTTTGGGGTTTGGTGGGGGGTTTTGGAGTTTTGTTGTTGTTTTGTTTTTGTTTGTTTTTTTAGGTTCCACATGTAAGCGAGATTATACAGTATTTGTCTTTCTCTGTCTGGCTTAGTTCATGCAGCATAATGCCCTCAAGGTCCATCCAAGTTGTTGCAAATGGGAGGATGTCCTTTTTATGGCTAAATAATATTCCTGTGTATCACAACTTCTTTATCCATTTATCATAATGGGCACTTAGGTTGTTTCCATGTCTTAGATACTATATATAATGATGCTATGAACATGGGGTTGCGGATATCTCTTCAATATAGTGTTTTCATTTTCTTTAGAATTGTTTCCTTTGGATATATTCCCAGAAGTGAAATTGCCAAATCATATGGCAGTTCTATTTTTAATTTTGAAGGGAACCTCCATACTGTTTTCCATAATGGCTATACTATATACATTCCCACCAACAGTGCACATGTGTTCCCTTTGCTCCACATTCTTGTATTTATCCTTTTCTTTGTTGTTGTTAATGTCAGCCATTCTAACAGACTTTTGTGATATTTCATTGTGGTTTTGCTTTGCATTTCCCTAATGATTTGTTATGCTAAGCACCTTTTCATGTGTCTGTTGGCCATTCATATATCTTCTTCAGCAAAATATTTATTCAGATCCTTCACCCATTTTTAAAATTGGATTATTTGCTTTTTCTATTGAGTTGAATGAGTTCTTTATATATCTCAGATATTAATCCCTTCTCAGATATATGGTTTGTAAATATTTTTTTCCCATTCCATAGGTTGTCTTTTCATTTTGCTTTTTCCTTTTGTTAATACAGGCATTCACAGCTATAAATTTCCCTTTAAGCACTGATTTAGTGCATCCCATAAGTTTTACTATGTTATGTTTTTGTTTTCATTCACCTCAAAGTATGTTCTAATTTCCATTATGATTTCTTCTTTGACCCACTGGCTATTTAAGAGTGTGTTAATTTCCACATTTTGTGAATTTCTGAATTTCCTTCTACTATTGATTTCTAATATCATTCCACTGTGATCAGAAAACACTTTGTATGATTTCAGTACTTTAAATTCACTGAAACTTGTTCTGTCACCTAATATATATTCTATGGCCTGATATAGTCTATGCTGAAGAATTTCTATATGCAATTAAGAACAATGTGTACTCTGCTGTGGTTATGTGTGGTGTTCTTTGAATGTCTGTTAGTTCTAGTTTGTTAATAACGCTCTTCAAATCTTCTACTGCTTGTTGAACTTCTGCCTGGTTTCAATCCATTATTCAAAGTGGGATATTAAGGGGCGCCTGGGTGGCTCAGTCGTTAAGCGTCTGCCTTCGGCTCAGGTCATGATCTCAGGGTCCTGGGATCTAGCCCCACATCAGGCTCCCTGCCCTGCGGGAAGCCTGCTTCTCCCTCTCCCACTCCCCCTGCTTGTGTTCCCTCTCTCACTGTATCTCTGTCAAATAAATAAATAAAATCTTAAAAAAAAAAACACAAAGTGGGATATTAAAATCTCCTCCTGTTATTGTTGAATTTTCTATTTCTCCCTTCAATTCTGTCAGTTTTTGCTTCATATACTTTGGAATCTGCTGTTATTTGCACATATGTTTGTAACTGTAATATCTTCCTGATAAATTGACCTTTCTATGGATATGTAATGACTTTATCCTTTGTAATAATATTTTACTTAAAGTCAATTTCTCCAATATTAGGATAGCCACTCCAGCTCTCTTTTGGTTATTGTTTGCATGGTATAGCTTATTCTATCCTTTTACTTTCAAACTATTTGTGTTTAAATATAACGTGGGTCTGTTGTAGAGAGAATATAGTTAGATCATGTTTATTTAATTCATTCTGCCAATCTCGGCCTTTTTATTGGAGTGTTTAGTCCATTTACACTTAACATAATAACTGGTAAAATTTAAATCTGCCATTTTATTATGTTTTCTATATGTCTTATGACTTTTTGTTCCTCTATTCCACCATTACTGCCTTCTTTTAAGTTAAATATTTTAGTATACCACTTTAAATCCCCTGTTGTTTCTTTTATTATATATTTTTTATTTTCTTAGTGATTTATGCTATCTTTTATGTTTACCTATGTAGTTACCTTTACTTATACTTTTTATTTCTTCTGTGAATTTGAGTTATTGTCTAAGTTTCTTTTTGTTACAACTAAAAAGATTCCCTTTCATATTTTTTGTAGGGCAGTCTGGTTTTTCTGAGATCTTAATTTTTTTTAAAGGATAGTTTTGCTGCATATAGAATTCCTGATTGGTCTTTCTTTCAGCACTTTGAATACATCATCCTACTACCTTCTGGCTTCCATGATTTCAGATGAAAAGCTAGCTGTTAATCTTATTGAGGATCCCTTGTACACAATGATTCACTTCTCTCTTGCTATTTTCTTTTTTTGGCTTTTGACAAGCCTGACTGAGTGTAGATCTCTGTGTTTATCCTACTTGGAATGCACTGACATTCCTGGGTATGCAGATTAATGTTTTAAATGAAATTTGGCAAGTTTTTGGCCATTGTTTCTTCAAGTATTCTGCCTCTTTCTCTCTCCTCCTTCTGGGATTTCCATTATGCAAAAAAAAAAAAAAAAAAAACTGTATAATTTCAACTGATTTACTTCCAAGTTCACTAATTCTTAGTTCTGCCAATTTTAAATCTGTTGTTGAGCCCATCTAGTCTTTTTTTTTTTTCATTCCAGTCATTGTACTTTTCAACCCCAGAATTTGTTTTGTTCTTTTTTAATAATTCCTCTCTTTATTGATATTCTCTATTAGGTATAACATCATTTTCATACTTTCCTTTAATTCTTTAGATATGAATTCCTTTCACTCTTTGAATACATTTATATTCACTGATTTAAAATGTTTGTCTAACAAGTCCAATATCTGGACTTTCTCAGGGACACATTTGGCTTTTTTCTCTTTGTGTGGACTATATTTTCCTCTTTCACTGTATGTGTTATGTGTTGAAAACTGGATTTTAAATAATACGGCAACTCTGAAAATCAGATTCCATTCTCCACCAAAGGTTTATTGTTACTGTTTGTTATTTTTGTTAATGATAATGCTGTTTGTCCATTTCCTGGACTAATTCTATACAGTCTGTTTATCATATGCAGCTGCTTAAGTCTCTGCTCAGTTTGCTTTAGTGGTCAGCTAATGACAAAACAGAAATTTCTTTAAATGTTTTGAACCAATATGTTTCACAGCCTTTGCTGAGTTCTGTGTACGTATTCACACATGCTTTCTATGCTCTGATACGCAGTTTACAACTCTGCCTTAGCCTTTTCTTCTTATTTGTATAGATCCTCAGTGTCAGCCAGAGGTGACAGATTAGGGCTTTCTCGAGTCTTTCTTGGGCATATGTATAAACCTGTACATGTACAGGGGCCTTCCAGATTCCAAAAGATGTGTCAAAACTTTTCAAATCCCATGGGTATTTCCTATCCCAATTACTCTTTTGAAGTCTTTTGGTCAACCTCTGGTCAACCCCAACTGGTGTAATCACCTCAGGCACCTGCAATGTTAAACAATTGCTAATTGTTTTTAACAAATACCCTAAGGCTGTTCACACAGAATGAGTTCTGAGTCTGGTAAAATAAAAACAAGCTCTGAGAATGGAGGTTTTCAGTAGCTGCCAGACAGGTCCTATGATGACAATTTTCTGCAAATGGGGTTTTTGAAGAGTTCAGAACCTGTTCTGTCCCCTCCACTAGCTTTTAGTTTTCAAGGCTACTGTGCTAGGAAGAGATAATGGGAGTAAGTTTAAATGCCACAAAGTTCACTGTTCTGAAAGTCAGTCTATTTTCTTGAATAAATGCTCATGGAATTGTTGCAACTCTTTGATTCAATTCCAGAGTTCTAAAATAGTTTATTTTGACAGTATTTGCCTCAGTGAAATTTTGTTCTCACTGCTATTTTGGAGGAGAAGATTTACAGAAAGTCCTTACTCTAACATTCCAGATGTGGTTCCAAGATAAAGATTTGTTTAAATAAAAATACATGATGAATAAAGTATCAAAATTTTAAATTAATACACAATCAATAAAGGTGCTGTACCATGCCATACTGGAGACTGACACCAAAGGAAAAATCAATAACACTGATCTTGTCTTTTTAAAAATTTGGCATTTTGCTCATCATGAATTTTTTGCACTAATTTTTATTTTTTTAATTGCATTAAAATATCATTTTTTTTATTGCTCAGTTTTTTGATGTCCCTTTAAAATTTGCAACTGAGGCAAGTGTCTGACTAGCCTCTCTCTAGTCCCAACCTTAGAGACAGGTAATTTTCAGATATCTCTGCTCTTTAAAAAAAAATTCTCCAAACTGAGATATTAGCTTTAATTCACTTTTATATTCCACTACAATATCTTGGGTTGTTGTCAAAATGATAACCCCAAAATCTAGCAGAAAAATTTCAGTGTGAAGTTTAGGGGTAGAGGACAAAGTAGTAATAATATTAAACTAACTTCTTAAATCTTCTAGTAGAGGCACATTAGCTCACTCAGTATAAAGCTCATTCGTAGTTGCCAGTTAAACTAAAACAATGTGGATTTTTTTAAAGAAATACTTGTTGGAGTCTGTAGAATTTATAAATAATGTTTGGTATATCTGCCATAGATATTTTCCAAAGATATTAATGCAACACTAACAGAAAATGCATCAGGCTTACAAATATCGATTTCAACCAAAGTATTCTTCTACATGATTTCAGTTCTCAAATTGGCATCCCCAGAAAATAACTGATAGAAATATAAGAATTAGGGACAAAAAACGTGTTTGGCTTAATATGTGGCAACACTTCCAACCTGAGAAAACAATTATTTGTTTGTGGAGAAAGACTGCCTGACTTGAGAAGCTATTTTGAGTAATTTCAAACAGCATAGTACAAAATAATTAATTCTGGATGATTTGAGATTACTTCTCTGCTGGCATTTAACAGAGGTAGTGTTCATATTAGGTTTTTAGATTAATACTCTGCAGTAATAGTCTGGTGAAGTGTGGAAATTTAACTTCCCTATTAAGTGCTCATTATTTGCTTCTGCTGTTTTGTAATTTCTTGTAATCCATGGCTCTATACTCCATGCTTTTTCCATTGTGCTTCTGTAAAGCATTTAAAATCACTATATCAATATTAGCCTATTTCTGGACAAATTTATTTCCCTTATTATGGTCTTTATAGAAGCTAATACACCATGTTGGCTTTTCATTTCTGAGGGTGGGTCAAAGTGCCCAAAGTCAACCAATATCAACCTGTCATTAATACTGGCTTAGCCCTAATCACATACACCACTGACTTACCTTTAATGACTGTGTGTACACAATGTGTGGTTTGGTTACCGGCTATAGGGCAGCCATCTAGGCATACAGGAGCCTCATCAGCCAAAGAGCAATGTCCCCTCCTCAAAACCTAATCCCAGCTGCCTTTAGGCCACAGGGTTCTCTCCAGCTCAGTTTCACCTTAGAAGTTGCTCAAGGTCACTAAATGAGAAAAATACGCAGCCAAGAATACTATATCCAGCTAGGCTGTTATTGAAAATTGAAGGAGAGATAAAAAGCTTCCAGGACAAACAAAAACTAAAGGAATTTGCAAACATGAAACCAGCCCTACAAGAAATCTTGAAAGGGGTCCTCTAAGCAAAGAGAGAGCCTAAAAGCAACATAGACCAGAAAGGAACACAGACAATATGCAGAAACAGTCACCTTGCAGGCAATACAATGGCATTAAATTCCTATCTTTCAATAGTCACCCTGAATGTAAATGGGCTAAATGCCCCAATCAAAAGACACAGGCTATCAGACTGGATTAAAAAACAAGACCCATCGATATGCTGTCTGCAAGAGACTCATTTTAGAACCAAAGACACCCCCAGATTGAAAGTCAGAGGGTGGAAAACCATTTACCATGCTAATGGACACCAAAAGAAAGCTGGGGTGGCAATCCTTATATCAGACAAATTAGATTTTAAACCAAAGACTGTAATAAGAGATGAGGAAGGACACTATATC